>NC_057763.1:40210009-40534156 GCF_010389155.1 Erigeron canadensis
GCTCCGTAACAAAGGTCTTTTCCCCTAGGGTGAGCACCCTAGGGACCCCTGTCATATCCGCGTATTCCCATGCGAATATATCGATGTTTTGTTGTAATAATTTGTGTAACTTGTTTTTGAAATCTTCTGGCATCCCCTTCCCTATGGTAATTAGTTGATCTGGAAAGGTTGGGTTTATGAGTACCTTGTCATTATCCTGAGCCTGATCGTTCTGGCTGGGTATCTTCACTTCTTCTAGTTTCTCCTTTGATTTTTTGACCTCACTAATTTGTTTTGAATGATCGTAACTTGATTTTATCATTCCCACGCCTGATTTCGTTTGGAATAGTACCATGGCGTGGACTGTGGAAAGTACCATCTCCATTTGCTGTATTTCTGGTCCTCCCAGGAGAAGGTTGTATGGTGAGTGTGCTCGTACTACAGTGAAATCTAGGGT
The DNA here is from genome assembly GCF_010389155.1 of Erigeron canadensis. NCBI lineage: Eukaryota > Viridiplantae > Streptophyta > Magnoliopsida > Asterales > Asteraceae > Erigeron > Erigeron canadensis. Next base: position 40,210,446 of record NC_057763.1, read on the forward strand.
TTCCGTTCGTGCAAACGGAGGGTTCCCCAGGGTAACATCGAGATCTATTTCCCCAGGGGCCATACGCGGTTTCCGGAAAATCCTGCGAGTGGGCCTGTGGGGTTTGTCATTCTTGCCTTTATTGCTTCTGGTAATTACAGGAAGCAATGTTCATATATAATGTCGCATTCGCTTCCATTATCGATATATACTCTTCGTACCGAAATATCGAATATTTGTGCTTGTAATATTAATGGATCTTTGCTGGCTTTTTTGTCTCCCAAGGCTGGAAAACATAGATCTCTTGACTGGATTTGCGAGTCTTCTGGATCTTTTCGTTTCATGCTTGCTTTACTGGAATCTTTACCGGCATACATTATTGGGATCTGAGTGTCAAAACAGGGAATCTGAGCGTTTGTTTTTGTGATTTTTGTTGGAAAAAATTTCCGGATTTTAACCTTTTTTTGTGCAGGTTGTGGTGCTGAGTAGCGATTGTCCCGAGGATGGCGCCAATTGTTTGTACACCGGATTAGGTTAAGAGATTTGAGGGTTTTTATGGTTGTTCGTTGGCGGTTCCCTTCCGGTAAGGCTATGCCTTTTGTACGCCAAGAACGTGTATGTGTGATTAGGAGTTTGATGGATTGGACGGCGATTCCCTGTTGGTAGAAGTCTTCCTCCCTGGTACACCGGTTTAGATGTATTTAGATCTCTTCGGGTTTTTCCCGTGGATCTTGTATATATGCTTTTAGGGTTTTTCCCTTGATGAGCATAATGATAATGATTTAGGGTTTTCCCCCTTTTATAGTGGTTTTTCATGGAGAGAAAGTCTCCAATGCGTTTCTTATCTTTGGTAACGATCTCCCTTATTTAAGGAAGTGAAATGATCGTATCTTTTTGTGTTTATCTTCTTTTTTCCGGGCTATGTGATACCCTGGGTGACCTTTTAGCCTTTTTAGGGTGAGGCTTTATCCTGGGTGACGGTGGGGTACACCATCTAAAGTTTTTTTATGGAAATTCTAATTATATATTATAATTTATTCTTAGTTAACAATTATCATAATTATATTTTTAAGTACGGATTTAATCTACTAAAGTAAATATTTCGACAAGTTGTTTTAGGCTTACCATGCAAAATGACCAATGGAATTGCAATCCAACAGCAAAATTGTAACGCATTTTAAACATCACAGTGCGAAACAGCGAACATTGCCATTTCGAACTCACCTTGCGATTCTGTTGGAGATTTTTCTAACCATACATTTTGGGTTAATCAACCCTTAAGACTTTAAACATTTTTTTGTCCTCAAAATACGTACCCTCTATGTTTAGTTCTAATTTTTCTTTCCATTCATTTTCTAATTAACCAAACTACACTTAGATATTTATGTGAAGTTGTGATAATTAATTGTACTATGTGTTGGAATTGTTAATCGACGCCACCGTTACATCACCATCACCCGTAGCCGTCATCATCGTTGCATCGTGTGGATATCCTTCTAATAATTATAACTTAATTGGTTCCTTCATAAATATCATTATAATCATTTTTCAAATATTATTATGTAATCTTTAATAAGATATTGTAAGCTTGGTCATGATATCTACTTGACTTCATTAATATATTTGTTACTTGCTAATACTAAATTGATTATCTTTCATTAATTAAATAAAAGTATATAAAATACCAACCAAATTAAGTCTTACAAGTCACATGATTCATCACCGACTTTGGTCCGTTTTGTGGACAGTGAACCCACCTTACACAGTTCTACCTCTACTCACATAGCCTCCTTGACCAGTAGGCTTTTGTAGCTATCATTATAGAAGTAGATATATTGATCGTTGAAGTAACAAACTTCTAAATTTCTAATAAAAAACATGAATCATCTGTTTATATTGCTTAAAATACAAACAAAAAAATAAAAAAATTATCATGGTCTATAATGATGGATACAAGTTATATTATATCATCTAACTAATTATATCATATATAAAGACCGTACTAGAGAAAATAGAAAGTCATGGTGTTACTTTTTAAGGCATGGTTTGGCTGATGATAGCAAATAAAATGGCCATGTTGGTACAATACAACGGTCTAGTCGGTTTGACTATCGATAACTTGGCCCGATATTGTGCCTTTTATATAAATTGTTGTTATATGGTTTGTCTTGTACATTTCAAGACTAACCGACGGCTAAAATCATCACCATTTTTTATTTACAGATTATGGAAAATTAGTTTACTCTATAACATATTAATTTCGTTTAGATAAGTTGTATATAATTCATAAACTTTAATAAGCTTGATGTTTTTACTACTATAAATAAGCTATACACTTGTATGTTGTAATTGAATTTATTTGAACATTTGATTAATTGTTGATGAACACTTAATTAAACAAACGAACGGGTACTTCAATACCAACTAAACAATAAACGAATATATATTAATATAGTTAGTTCATTTATGTTCATGGAGTTTTGATAAAAACCACTACCAAGATGATGAAATATAATAGTTAGGCGTCTTGAATCCCGAAATAAGTCTTGTGTTTGAAACTTCCTTAAATGAAAATTTAGAGGTAACTAGGAAAATGACAAGAAATAGTTATACATAAATAATCCAATTATAATTAGATTATCTACATCTATCTATCTATATCTATATTACATAATAATAAGGAAAATAGACCTCCTATTGAAAATTACACAGGGGAAATATCCAAAATACATTTTTCACAAATATTGTAACCATCCATACAAACCCACGATGCAGCCATTCACACACAAATCCTTATTTCAGCTACCAATCATTTTCTCCATACTTTCTTTTGCATGTGTTTCCTATCAATTGTATCCGCTGCAACCATGCTAGTCTATATCTATATACATATACATAATAAAGCAGTAGTTATCATAGCTTTATAAGGCTATCCACCTCAATTCAAAACTATATTTGAACTTCGCCATGTAGAATTTTTCCTACGTGGCATCTCCATATTTATTTCTACAATATTTTTATCATCTATAATATAACTAAAAGAGGGGAGGGGGTACACTTGACACCCTAATCTCCCTCCTTGAGCCTAATTCTCCATCCTAATTAATTCTTTATTTTTTTATATCTTTTTAATTAAAATTATATATATATTTATATTCTATTAAAAAATTAAAAAAAAACAAATATTTTTCTCTCCCAAAAATTATTATATTTAACCTCACGTCTTCATTATGTATTCTGGCCAACAACATGGTAAAATATTAAAATCCTTTTGATTTAACCGATTATAAATTCTATCAATTTTGATAGCTACAATAACTTTTATGTTTAGTTTTTTCTTCCAAGTATGTTATAGTTGACCAGTTCTTCTTTTTTCTTTTTTTTTTAATCTCGATCTTAAACATTCTTTTTTGATTTATATGAATTAATTATATTAATGTTTAGGTTTATTATTATTGAAGTCTTCCATGTAACTACTTCATCAACCACCCTCTCAGCATGCTTCGATTTTCTTATAATGATAAATACATCGGTTTATATCCCAACTATATATTGATTTGTCCTTTTATTAATCCTCTATTTTTTAAAATATTTAATTTTATTTAATTAATGGCTGACCAAAAAAAACAAACCCTCACATATTCTCAAACACAAAAAAAACCTACGGCAAAAAAAAAACCTACAATTGACTACCAAAAGAGTTTTTTTTTTATATACTTTGTTCATTATTATTATTATTATTACTCATATTATTATTATTATTATTATTTAACATTTAATTCTTATGTTATTGTTATTATTATCTCTTTTAATTTAGTTTGTTTTCCATTATAGTTTCGTTATGGCTTTTTCTTCAACAACAAATAATAAGACCACATTAGTTCATCTTGAAGATATTAAGCCAACACATGTTAATCATCATCTACGACTCCGTGTTGTGCATGTATGGACTGTTTCAGAGTGGAACAACCCGAAGAAAATCAAAAAGTTCGAGATGGTCTTTGTTGATGAATTGGTATGTATTTTTCAAATTATATACTTTATTGCAAAATTTTTATTTAACTAAATTTGAAAAAAAAAAGTAATCTGGAATCAATATTTATATATAGAGTTAATTTTCATATCTTTCTTCTTTAACTTTCGTATTGATTAAGTTGTGATATTGGTCATTGATGGTTGCTCAAATCATATTAACTTTGATTAATATATTTTGATATTACCCGTCCATTGGACGAGCCTGAGCACTAGTCTTTATATATATAACTAGGAGAGAATATGAAAAATCCTATGTGACACCTTTTTTTTAGTTAACAAGTAGGATTTTTGCTTACTTGTCAAGTTATTAATTTTTTTTTATATTTTAATATTTTAAAGTTTTAATTTTAATTATAATTTAATTACTTATGGAAGTTATCTTAACTATGTTTGCTTATTTTTATTTGAGTCCAAATATTTTATGATAGATCATAACAGAATAACTTTTTACAAGACATTTTATGTTTTTATAAGCCTTTTAGAAATATTCATAAATATATATATATATACTAGGTTTTTTACCCGCACGATGCGTGGATTTTTTTTAAAGCAGTATAATAATAAACTATATTATGAAACATGAAAAATATAGTGACCTCTAATCCTTGGATGATAGATTATGTAATGTGAACTCCATGCATAATGTTTTAACATACAAATAGACCTAAATTCAGGTTGAAATTTGGCATTGAGGACTTTGGCTATACTTTAAAGAATTGTTATAGTTGGTCGAATACCCGCAATATACAATTAGGTCAACAAAACAAAACAATGAAGTGTAGTGTAGACCTACATGTAAAGTTGAAACACGCGCATTCGATTTATTGGAGTGCCCAGAGTATATGATCAAGAATTAGGTGAAGATGTCTGGAGTCTGAACCAACCTATTTTGATACATCTATTATCGTCTATTAGTTCATATAGAGTATATTATTTCCACATCATGATGATTGAATCTTTTGACTACATAGAGCTTTATGAATGTTTAACTATTTGTTAAATAGCAATTATATACATACACGAAATAAAGCTTAAAAAAAACCTTTTTTATAGAATTACTAATGTGATTGGATTATATTACCATTCATCCTAAATACATACAAATGAAATCAATAACAAATGAATTTGAATCGTACGTACAATTCTAACAAATATAAGGATTTAGTAATATAGAATTTGTAATCGTACGTACAAAGTGACGATTTTATTAAAAATAAAAATAAATAAATAAATAAATAAATAATAATAACAACAACAACAACAATAATAACAAAGGGTATGTAAGAATTTGTGGATTTGTAATATTTTTGTCAAATTAATGTTGATCAATCCCATAAATATATTGTTTTTCATATATGATATATCCAATTTTATAGTTTCTATATTCTAATTTATACTATATTTTTTATAAAAAAGATTGATAATTTAAAAAAAAACATGGAGATGCCACATAACAATAATAACAAAGGGTATGTAAGAATTTGTGGATTTGTAATATTCTTGTCAAATTAATGTTGATCAATCCCATAAATATATTGTTTTTCATATACGATATATCCAATTTTATAGTTTATATATTCTAATTTATACTATATTTTCTATAAAAAAGATTGATAATTTAAAAAAAAACATGGAGATGCCACATAGGATAAATCTTATGTGGCAACATTTAAGCATAGCTTTAATTTAGGGAGGATGACTTAAAAGGCTAAGATTCCTACTGTTTTAATATTTATATAGATATAAGGGGACAATCAAATAAAAACAGTCTTAAAATAAGAATACGATGAGAACACTTAAAAACTATATTTTGATGCATTAAAAGTTCATAAAAGTAACATAATGTATAGCTAATTATCATTATTTAAGTGTTTAACAATACATTTTTCAGTCAAAATCGAGAAAATTATATTTTTTTTTTGTTTTGTGCATCCATCTTGGATGCATATTAATCAAAATGATGCATCCAACAAAAAACGTGATTTTTTCGATTTTGACGGATCAATGTGTTGTTAAACACTTAAATAATGATAATTAGTTATGCACTATGTTAGTTTTATGGACTTTTAATGCACCAAAATGATGCTTTTAAGTGTTCTTACCGTTTTTATTTTAAGGGTGTTTTACCGGAGTGTTATCCTATATATATATATAAATTAACTATAACTAAATTTTTGTAGTTATATGTGACACATTTATTTAGTTGACATACAAGATTTTGTTTAGTTCAAGTTTTTTAAAATGTCTTTGTATTTTTTCACCCTAAGTAGATTATTAATTATTAAAATAAATTGTGTATTTATCTTTTTGTAACCGATCATTTTACATTTAGTATGTATAGTTACTGTATAGTATCTTTATATTTAATGTGGATTTTTTAGGCTAATGTGATTTAAGTCTTTGAGCATTAACTAAATTTTTTGTTTTTACTCTTTTAATAATTTGTGATATTATTTAAAGCAGATACTTAGTCATTACACAATGAATGATTTTTTTTTTAAACTTACCTATGTACTTATTTAAGTTATTAACTAAAGTAATAATTACATATCGATTTTATCAAACTATTTTACAATTGAATTAAATATGATATTAGTAATCAATTTTCCTTTTTATCTTTCGAATTTTAAAAGATATTAATATACCTTTTAGTTATTATATATAAGAATTCAATCTCTTGCTCGATCAAATTCAATAAATATTCATTTTTTTAAAATTAACCTTTTAAGTTTATGCTTTATGCATCGAAATTGAACTTATGTTGGTGGTTTATTTACGAAATACAAATTTTATACTTTATTCATGTTTTAATTTGTTATTAAATGGTTGCATGATTTAGATTTTGTTATAATAACAAGTTTATTAAATAGTAATAAAATGTATTTATTTATGATGTAATTGTTTTTAATAAGTAAGTTTACATTTTAATACATTTGTTGATACAATATTGTAGTATTATACTTTAATTTTGAAAGTTGTTTTATTTATTTTCAACAATTTTTTACAACAGTATTTACCATGCAACGCATGAGTTTAATATAGTATATATATATATACTAGGTTTTTGACCCGCGCGATGCGCGGCAATTTAAAAATTGATGTATTCACTTTGAATTTGTTAAGAAAATTGTGGATGAATCATTTTAAATAAAATAAAATAAAATGATCTATATATATTTAAATAATTAAAAATGAAATATTTAGAATAAGAAATAGGTAATGATATAATGATATGCAATGACTAATGGTATTGATAAAACATAGTTAGAGCTTAGAACTCCAAATCAAAGGAAATAAATGAAATAAACATTAGTTCACTTAGCATGATGGTTTTTACAATTAATTGATAATATTATGGATTGTGAGAGATAGTCTGAGGCTAAATTATATGTGTACAAACCACAACAAAGCAAAAGGAATTATAAAAACCTTGAAATTAGTGAAGCTGTAAATTTATAAGCATTGAAAGCCAATACCTATCCCAAATAGCTTTCGCCCATCTGCAAATATCAAACAAAAAACTGTAAAAATATCCATTGTCAGGGGTCATAGCAAACTTGCTCTCAGGGGTCATAGCAACAAAGAGAACAACATTTTTAAAGACATGTTTCTAGCCAAGACTCTATCAAACCTCCGAGTCACTATCGACACCGAACTTCAACCCAATTCTTGCGTAAGGTTATCATATACTAAATATGTAGAAACATGATCTTTGAAGAGCTCTAAGCTTGTAGATTCATACAAACCCAATGAATAATTGAACTTGTGAATACTTACTACATAATAAGAATAATAAAAAAAAAATTAAATTATAAGCGGTAATAAATTTGGGCTATTAGCAATTTGTATATTCCTTGTATAGTATTCTATTTCTATCAATCATGCATAGCAAATATGTACAACCCTATCCATAGAATCAAACTCCAAAAATCAAAAACCCACTTAGTCGTTTTCCCCATTTTTCAAATGCTTCTTTATCTGCAAAAAGGCGTGGATATAATCAATATAACAAAAAACACTCAAGGTAGGTGTGTGAAGGGCCAAAAGAATACCCCGATGTTATAGAGTTTTCTTTCACATGCTCAACATGTTTCTTCAAAATCTCATAATTTGTTATAAGATACATATTCTTAACAAAAAATCGACCATGACTGAAGTAGATTAGAATAATAAAGCCAACACAAGTTACATTGAAATTTTTTTTAAAAAAAAGGAAAGATACTGGATCATTCATTTATGGGTCGACTGGCTACAACAGACATCAACTGGTATTGATATTGATCTTCGAACTTGTGATACGGTTAGGGGGTCAAACCCATTTTTATAAGATTATTAATAGATACAAAAACTATAGACAAATAAAACTTACTGTGAAGATTCGTGCAAAAGTGAAGATTATCAGGTATTCGTTCTTCTGAGTTTATTCCCAGCAACATTACTACAAATATATCGAAAGAGAACTTTAATCTCACTAAGAATTATAGAACCAAGTTAAAGAAATAAGAACGGAAGCAAAACTCCAAGTTGGTTTCCAAAGAATTTACCTTCTTGTCTAAGCACCATATCTATGCTTGAAACCATACCAAGATTGTTGCTCTACGTTTGCTTCCTTAACTTATAATTTTGACTTACACTCTCCACGATTCCATCCCATCCTTAATGGGATCAAGAAAAGAAATGTTACCTGCACAAACCATGATAAAGAAGAGATTTAACGTTAAGTTTGTAAGAACTCATATATTTGTTATCAAGGATAAGCAACAATGGAATGTATATATAAGGCATGAATTGAAGTTTGCAAATAAAAAAAAGGTTGGATTGAATATCACAACAATAAGCATTAGCATTATAGTATTATGGGCTAAATCGATCTATAATATCCACTACTTTCAGTTCATACATAGATATATTAAATCATAAAGCAACATATATACACAAATATGAAGACACAATTAAGTTATAGATGACTATCATACAAAAACAGGAAAACTACAAATCAAGATCTAAAGCTATAAATTAAACTGATTTAACCAAATACAAAAAAAAGTACCTTGTTTGATGAAAATAGAACCTACCACCAAATTCCTTATGTAAAACAGATATGATAAAGATTTGATTAGAGAATTGCATTCTAACCTTACTTGTAGTTGTGTATTCTTGTTTGTGCATCGAGAGATAAAACAAAGGAGGTTAGGTTTTAAGAATATTGAATATGATCGGGTTTAAGATATGGGTTTAGGATCCGCATACTTTTCAAAGATAAAATTTATTTATTTAATATATAAAAAATTGTGAGTGTGCCACCTAAGATAGTATCCTACATGACAATGTTAGAAGGCTAGTTTTAAGTTGATGATGCCTTTAAATCATTCGGTTAACTATTGTTTTAATAATTATAATATATAAAAAATTGTGAGGGTGCCACCTAAGATAGTATCCTACATGGCAATGTTAGAAGGCTAGTTTTAAGTTAATGATGCCTTTAAATCATTCGGTTAACTACTGTTTTAATAATTATATAGATATATAATAAAATTAGATTACTATAAATAATACTCCATATCAAATCTTATAAAGCTTGACAATATATACTCAAATATCTAGATATATTTATTATCGATGTATAAATATAAAAATAAAACTATCTTAACTAAGATAATATGTTATTTCTCAAGATTTTCATAATTTTTATTTATATCATATTTTAGTCTATAATTCTATATTATTGTTTTTTTTATAGCTTTATTAGTAATTTAGGATTTAGGATGTCATGATTTCTTTTAACAATGTCATCATAGTTATAGTATGTATTTTTACATGTAATTTTGAAAGATTTTTGTAATGTGATTATGTTTTTCTGGAGATGGGTTCAAAATTAACTGTGACTTAATTTTATACTTTATTATATTCAAAGCTTCTTATATTTATGATTTTCTTTTTTACTGAAGTTACATCTTTTATGAAATGAATACGATGAAATTGCATAAATTATATATAAGCTTGTCAAAGCAATATTGATTGTAAACTTTCCAAAAGTTTTATTCATAAAACGATGAAATCTTGTATGAAATGAATACGATGAAATTGCATAAATCTTTTATGAAATGAATACGATGAAATTGCATAAATCATATATACAATGAAATCTGCGCATCGCGCGTGTAAAAAATCTTATCCTAATATATATATATATATATATTCAGATATATACAGTATATATATACAAGTCAGAAATACTAGTCCAAAATATTATTTATTCATTTATTGAAATGTCATCGAAGGCTTATACTTTTTCATCCAAGGTTTGAAAACAATATTTTAAATTGTATTATTTGATGAAAATCATACTATTCTATCACCATAAAGCATAGTTGTTAAACTCGTACGAATCGAGTTAAAATAAAAGGAAAACGAGGCGACTCGACGCGATGACTCGCTTTACTCTAGACTCGTGACATGACTTGTGTTTTGTGGTTCGAGTCTGTCTGAGTCATGTTCCGAGTCACAAGTCAAAATATTTTTTATTTTTTTTTTATTTTTATAAAACATAACTTTATTATATGCTTTTAAATTTGATTTGATTATAATAGTATCTTTTATTTTTAGCTTAATACAATAATATATTACAATATATCTACAATAAATGCTTACACATAATTATAAAAATACCATATTTTCAAATATCCTGACTCTTACGATTAGAGTTACGATTCAAAAAATCAGATTTTGAATCGACTCGAAATTTACAAGTCGACAACTATGACATAAAGTATCAAATAAGTTATAAATGTCCGCGCTTATAGAAGCTATCAATGGAGACCCAAATTGTGGGTGTGTGGGAAACGGGACTACTAGACTATGACGTACCGTTTTGATATGATTCATTAAATGATGCATATAGTTTACGAATGCCAAGTGTCGTTCCATCATTATTCATTACGTACACTGAAAGTGGAATATCCCAAATCTGAAAATTCGGTTAATTTGATTTGGAGCACTTTTGTGTAATGTTACTTTGTAAGCCCACCGACCGTGATCCACGTTTAACCGAAAAATATATAGGTGTCAAATGAACTACTCAATGAGCTAGCAAAACCTTTTGACACTGATAGTTCATCGAATAGTGAACCCACCACACCTACATAGAGTTCAACAAAGCCCACATTTACCAGTGAACCCCACTTACCAATTATTGATTTATCGTCCACTTTCTATGCAATATTCTTAGCTAATATGATCACTCATCATATCTACAAGTCATTCCAAAATAGTTTTTGTGTGGGAAAATTACTTTCAAGTTGTGTATATTTAAGCTAGGTACTTGAAGGCCTTTCAACGGTTTTGTTGCTTGTTTAATTGCTTCTCGTGACATAAAAGAGACCATTGCTAATGCCTAATGTCAGTTTATTTAGCCAGCTTTAATCATCGGTTAACAAGCGAGCGCATATGGGTCACTTATATTATATATATAGTGTTATTTGAGGGTATCCTTAGACAGATCTACACAATGACTCAATGAGATCGTCATTTTATTCGGCTCTTGTGAATTTCACCATAAACTAAACCCTCAAACGCTCAATAATATAGGGGTGTTTGGTATTGCGATTACAAAACAGAATCCGTGTTTTCAAAATAGATTATGCGTTTTAAAAAAGCAGGTAGGTACATGCTTCTCCAAAACTGCGTTTTCATAGCCGATAATCACTTTTTCATACAAACACATTTCTAGATTATTTGCGTTTTATAAACGCAATAATGAGATAATCACTTTATAACTCGATCCCAAACACCCTCATAGTAAAAATATAAGATCCATGTTACCGTATATTTAGTAATTCATATATCTGAAATTTAAATAATTTAACAAGTTTAATAATTTCTTAAAGAAGTAATCTATATAAATATTTCACAAATTTATGACATGTGAATTTTACAAAATCTATTCTCTATTCACTTTTAATCATCTTGTAGTTTGGAAAATTTGTAGATTATTCCTTTAAATCAAATTATCATTATTTTTCCTGATACATATGTCCAAATAACATATTTAATAATGGGTATGTTTGGCAAAAGTAATTGTAGCTATAAATTTTAGTTGGAGCTGTAAGCTGTAACTTTTAGTTTGAGCTGTAAGTTATAGCTTTTATTTTCTAAAAATATTTGGTATGCTAGCTGTAGTTGCAACTTCAAGAGGTATTTGTGTAGTTTTAAAGATTAAAAGCTCATTCGAAAAGCTAAAGCTTCTGAAACGCTACTTTACTTCAAGTTGAGTTTCATTTTGGAGCTTTTTCTTTCAAATAAAAACTAAAGCTAGTTGCATCCAAACAAAACTTTTAATATTTTAAGAGCTTTTAATTTAAAGTAAAAAGCTAAAGCTCATGAGAAACTCTCAAAAAGTTTATGCCAAACATAACTGATATGTATGTTCCATATATTCATTTGTTTATATATGTATTACGTATATATATTTATTTTATTAATCTTCATATGGGTTTGTCACGTGTCTATATCTTTAGTAGACATATTTTTAGACTTTTTAAACTAATTTCTTATTGTTTTCGTACATTAAGCTTTTTTCCCCAAATATAACTTCTACTTATTCATAATACTACAGTCTACAAGGTAAGAGGAATCATTTTAAAAAAAAAAGTGCTGCCAATTATGATGAAGATCTATCGCTTTAAGAACTTTATAAGGATTTCAATTGGGAGTGTCACTTCACAACCTTGTTAGTTTCGTCTATCAGCTTGCAACATTGTAAAAAAACCCATCAATTAAACGTGGGGACAATTTAGTCTACAATATATTTAAGAAGGTTTTTGGTAAAATAAAATAGCTATTAAAGTAAAACAAATAAAACAATAGGTTTTTTTTCGGTGATAGTCACCGTGCATCATGAAAATCATCGTACATCAATTACTTCGTGAATATTCGTGCATCAATTTAACCATGATCTAAGAGTTAAAATCTTGTCTTATTTGTTTTAATTTAATACTTGTTTTACAATATTCAATTTTTAAGAAATAGACTTTTAATACTTTTAACGTCACAAAATAACTTACAAGATCCTTGAAATTTATATATCTATCTCGGGTTTGGGTCTTAATGACCCCTGAAAGATTTGATATCTCATATTCTCATGTCAAGAAATAGGATTTTATTGATCCACAAAAGAATCCCTTCCTCTCATCAATTTATTAAATGTTTTTTTTCTATAAATAATTTATATCTATATGACTTTTTCTTTGATCTTTAAGGGGGTATTTGGTAAAATGTGACTAATAAAAAAGGAATACAAAGCTATAAAATGAGCTGTTATATCAAATTCGTCCAATTTTTTAGGTGATATTATCTATTTTTTTGGTAATGTCTTTTTAAAAATAAAATAAAATTTTTTTTAAAAAAAGAAGGATCTAATAAATAGTTAACACCACTTACGCGGATAAATAGTTATCACCCTAAAGAGTTTGCACCCCATACGTTAGATAGATATGACGTTGTTAAGGCCCATCACCACATTTGCATGTGACATGATTCGAACCTTAGACCCCCTAAGGGAAACTATATTGTGAAAAACCTTTGACTACCAGGCTAATACCCTAATGACTTAATGACTCATTTCTTATACTTTACCAAGCATCATTAGTGACCACCGTTATCAACTTATCATTCTTTATCCTTGACCAAATATATATGTCCAAAGTTTTGGTCACCAATGTTTGGCCACAAGAAATTAAACCGACATGCTAATTCTAGTACCTAACAATCACACAATCCGTATACTCATCTTCAATGATCGCGAATCGTTACATGAAACAGCTAGTTATCCAATTTACATGATCTGCAAAGCATCAACTTAGCATGTATATACCCATATATACACATAAATTATGCGATTAATATATTCATAATTACATTATCGTAATTCATTTTAGGGATTATTACCTACGGATGTAACTAATTATGACCAAATGTCTATGTAATGTAATAAACTTTTAAATTCTGGTAATTGGATGTACCTGACCAATCAAAAACCTACATGTGGCAGCTTATATAGTTGTCACATATACCCCGTTACATCCAATAACCAGAATTTGAAACTTCATTACATTACATAAACATTTTACAAGATCTTTACATAACATAGACATTTTGTCATAATTAGTTATATTGGCAGAATCCCTTCATTTTATTATGTATGTATTATTAGAGAAAATGTCACAAATGGTCCCTGTGGTTGTTGGTATTCGCGTTTTGCCCCCCGTGCTTTTTTTCCGTTGCAAACAATCCTTTGGTTTTCCATTTTCATTGCAACCAATCCCTGAGACTAACTTCTGTTAATTTTAGCCGTTAAAATATATCATGTGCACATCACATGAGGGCATTTTGGTCATTTCTATCATAATGAGTCTCATGTTCGTTCTTCTTCCTGATCTCCCTGATCTCTAACCAATCTTCCACTCCATGCTTCTTTCTTACCCAACTTCTTCATACTTGTTTTTTCTCAATCCATCAATCATCAACAAAAACATCTATTCAAAAAAAATTTAAACCCCTTAACAAATTCATTACAATCATAATTTTTACACACCCAAAATAAATTATAGTAACAACAATAAATCATCAAAATCACTTCACATATCATAATTAAATGACATTTTCTCTATCATTTATAACAAATCAACAATACACACATGACATATATATACATAATGTAAATACAAAAAATATAGTATAAAACTCAAACAAACAGATTTCTCTATATCAAACATTATATATGTATAGAGGTTAGAAATATAGAGATATACCCTAAAGCACTGTAAGTGTTTTGGCTCAATCTGCCAAGCATATTCAAATTGAATCCAACATTTCTAATAGAAAAAAGCACCACGCGTTGCCATCTCTAGCCAAAAAAAACCTAGTTCACTCGCTTTTTACATCTAATAGATACCCATATTCTTGCATCTAATCAAAACAATTGCTACAGTAGAATGCTTTTGATGGTGGCGAACGGAAGCATATGTTCGTGAAAACCTTTGATGGTGAAAACCATAAATCATGTGTATGAAGATATTGTTTTGGTCAAAGATAAACATTAAAGGTAGATAAACTCAAAAATGTATTTTAGGTGCTTTGAAAGTACTTTGGCATTCTTTTGGATTTTTGGAAGAGTTTTAATACTTGGGTAAGAAAAAGGACCAAAAAGTAGAACCAATTTGATTCTTCATTCCCTAATTTTACCTTTACAGTTAATTTTGTAAAGGAAAACCACATTATTTTTCGTAGCATCTGATTGAATTGATAGGTGTCTAAGATATGTTCTTAATTTATTGTATTCTTTATATATATATGTGAGTATATTATAAATATATGTTAATGATTTGGGAATGTGTATGATATATTTGGATTTTGTTGTTGGATCTTGAAAAGTTGGGAAGAAGAAGAAATGAATGATATAGACTAAAATGGACGATTATACCCTTACTAACGGGATAAAACAAACGGATGTTAGTGCCAGGGACTGGTTGCAATGAAAATGAAAAACCAAAGGACTGTTTGCAACGAAAAAAAAGTACAAGGAGCAAAACGCGAATACCAACAACCACAGGGACCATTTGTGACATTTTCTCATAGTATTAAGATACTTTCACAATAAAGTTGACTCGGGTCCCTTAAGTATCACAATTTGACTAACCAGGTCCCTGGCTGTCAAATTTATTACGGAGTATAATTTCAGTATCCTTTAACTATCCACTTAAACTATATTCCTTTTGTTATTATAAAACTATACTTTTTATTAAAAAAAAAAAAAACAAAAAAAGTTACATTATAATAGCTTTAAAAAAAGGGAAAGTTACCGCTTGACCAAGAGAAACAAAGTTAGACCCGATCGAAGAGATAGTGGTCCCAAATATGAAAGCCAATATTCAACACTACAAAAGTGTGTAAATTGCATAATTCAAAAACTCCAAAGTCCAAACACAAACCGTATTTCTGAAAAGGGCAAGTTTTAAAGTGGATTGAATACGATATTTTCTGCTCAACAAAACACATAAATGCAACCTATCAAAGATTATATGCGCATGTAGCCACGTAGCTAGCTAGATATTAGTCGTAGGTATTAAGGTTGACAAATTTTATTATCTCGATTTATTTATTTATTTAATCTATATGTACATTTATATTAGCATTAGCATTATACTAGATTTTAGACCCGTGTTCATCACTAGACACGAGGCTTATCGTTGGACACGAGCCGTATAACATTATCAATATTAGATCTTCATACATTTAACTCATACGTAATATTAGATATACACTGGACACTGTCGTTATTAGCTGACACATACTGATGAAATTGTTTGTCGTAGTCATCTTCTGTTGTAGAATTTTTTTTTAATTCCTTGTATATTTATATGCATAGTATAAAAGACTTTTGATTTGAGTGATAATTATAACTATGAATGTTAATTACAAAATTAATACATAAAAAAAACATTAATTTGGAATGAAATTTATATTGGTTTGGATTTGAATTCAATGAAGATAACGATATAGAGTTTATATTGTGTATTTTCCTCATATTAAATATTGAATATTTATCTTTATGGTTGATAATTATTATCTAATCTAATACTCGTATTATAGACATTGGACATGGAATGGATTTATTTTAAATACACCATGAACAATAATTATGTACTCGACATTTATAACTATAATTATGTTTTTATCACCTAATACTTATCTAAGAGATAGAAGTAGTCGACGTCTAAAATATATTTATGTATATGATAAAAGTCAATAAAAGTCAAAATTAAAAAGTTGAGAAAATCAAGAATTGTGATTGGTCAATAAGTTATTAGAACAACTGTGTTTTAGTATAATAAAAGATTGATTGGTCAATAAGCTATTAGAGCAACTCCAACTCTAGACTTATGGATACAAAACATACTATAACCTTATTTGATTGATTGTTTTCTCATTAATAAATTGTTTTTTTTTTTTTCAATTATTCAACTCCTATCACTTATATTACTTATAATAAGTTATTAACATGAAGACTTTAAAATTCGAAATCACAAAGCTACTTGTCGTCATCCATTATGGTTACAAGTTTCGATTTTGATGTGATTGTAAAAATTTAAGGTAAATCCAAAACCCTAACTAAACATATATTACATTTATCACTAGTGTTTATTATAATTTAGTTTCGATCATCGGTTTACTTTAACCACAATTTATTTCATACTCATAAATCATGTATGCGACATATTCGAATTTATTTATCATAAAATCTATATAGGCATATAGCTACCGTACATTATACGGATATTAGGACTAATAATAATATATACATTAATAATAATCTCATGTATAAATACAATATTTTAAAATAATATCTTTGGATATGCTATTTATTCTTTGATGAGTATATTATGCTATGTATATTAACTAATAATGC
Source organism: Erigeron canadensis (assembly GCF_010389155.1). NCBI lineage: Eukaryota > Viridiplantae > Streptophyta > Magnoliopsida > Asterales > Asteraceae > Erigeron > Erigeron canadensis. Next base: position 40,227,925 of record NC_057763.1, read on the forward strand.
TAACACCAAATGGGGTTGGATAAAAGGTTGAAGCCTTTGCCTCTGGAGATAAATATTATGGGTTCGATCCTTATGTCCATCAAGGTTGGAGGTCCTTTTTTACCTTTGCTAGAACCTAGACGCAGCCTCTCTACTTTTGGTAGGGATAAGACTTCTACATCTCAACCTCTCCCATACACTGTCGGAGATGGTATTTGGGACCTAAACCCCGTAAAAAACGGCATTAGAATTTACTTTTTTATTAACTAATAATGCTAGCCAATTTCAAATAATTAATATATAAATTAGCCTAACGATATGTAGTTAACCCACCAATTCAATTCTCATAGAAGGCAAATATATTACTTCAGAGTTATGACCTTCGGTAGTGTATGAGCCCTTAATATATAATACATAAAAGCATTAAAAGTAAATAAGTACCACGCAATGCCGTATTTATTCGTGAGTTGTGGGACCGGTTTTGACGATTGAGATTTAGATAATTAACTTCACCTCTATTTAATGTAGAAAGGACGCTTTCAAGCTTAAAATAAAATAACTCTTTTGGCTTGCCGGTCGTATGGGTTGAATCCTTAATCTACTTCTCTAATGACAAAGCATCCAACCACTTGATCCAATAGTTGGTTAAAACTTATAACTCATAAAAACATGTGTTGTGAAAATATTTTGACTTTATGATATACTAAATACAACATAAAATATCATTATAAATTTAAACCTAAAATAATTATTAACAAATCTGTGTCATCGTTTAACACTATAAAACTACACTATTATTCTATCGATAAAAAAAAAAATGGTTACGTCCAATGTCATGGCGTCATTACTATGTTTGTAGAATTGTAGACTTAATAATATTAGAAAATAAATCCATGTACCTTTTCCACATATACTTTTGGGCCCAACAAATTAACTAAGCCCAAGCCCGTATAATTCAGTCATTCAATGTATAATCCATTACAAGCCCAAACTCCCTACCAAAAACCCTAAATTTGGCTTAATCAACACCAGAATAAGGCGCAGTCGCCCAGCGATCACCCTCAGATAAAAAGAATTTCTCGTGATAGCAAGTACGATCATTATTTTTGAATTTGATTATTATTACTATCATCTATTGTGAATTTTAATGTATGTTTATCTGATTATATATAAAAACGAATTAATTGATAAAATCTGTTAGATTTTTCTAATATTTTTATTTATCTATTTGTAGAGAGAAATATGTCGATCGGAGAACTTGCTTGCAGTTACGCTACCCTGGTTCTTTTCGACGATGGCATTCCTGTCACGGTTATTATTTTAATTTTTACTAAATTTATTTACTTATTTGTGTTTATATATTATTGTATTATTTTAGTATATTGAGTGCTGAAATCTGATATAATTTTTTTGATTGTATTAGTTTTAGTTTTCTGAAGATAAACTAGTAAATAGTTAGCATGTTTTATTTCTAAAGATAAACTTTTAAATAGTTTTCTGAACTCCCGCATGCTTATGGTGGGATTGGACGTTTTTTTTTTAGATACTAGTTTTTTTTTTGTGGGTGTAGATATAATAAATGGAAAATAAAAAAAATATGATTAAGTTTTTGGGTAACTTTGTAGTATAGTTGAAATATAGATTTTGGCATAACTTTTTTTTTTTCCATTATTATAAGTAACTAAATGTAGACGTGTGACATTGATTTTGTTGTGCGGGTTGCATGAATGATTGTACGGTTAGATGGTGTTCACTTGAGGTTAAGTGGGATATGGTTGACGTTTCATCGGTTAAATTTGTGTTATTATTATGCAAAAACTAACAATGATATAATTTTGATGCTGCAGGCTGAGAAGATTGCTACCATTTTGAAGGCTGCCAATGTCGAGTGTGAATCATACTGGCCAGGATTGTTTGCTAAGCTTGCAGAGAAGAAGAACATCGAAGATTTGATCATGAATGTTGGTGCTGGAGGCGGTAGTGGTGGTGGTGCCGCAGCTGTTTCTGCCCCTGCTGCTGGTGGGGTTGCAGCTGCTGCCGCTCCTGCTCCTGAGGAAAAGAAGGTATGGTCATGATTCTTTTTACTTTTTGTTTATGATGTGTTCAGTAGTAGTCTATTATTTGATGATGTTTCTTACATCTGGTTTCTTGTTAACAAATGATAATGCAGGAAGATCCCGAAGTGAGTGATGAGGATATGGGATTCAGCTTGTTCGACTAAAAAGTTTCCTTCAGTATGTTTATTCTTATCTATCATTTGCAAGAGTTTGAGCAGAGCATCTAGTAGTGCCCTCATGATTCTCTTGCAGTTTAAGTAGAAAGTATTAGTAGTGTCATGCTCTGTTTTTAGTATATGGTGTCATATTTGCGGTATTATACGCTATAATGCTAGCTGCCAGGTTACTGTCATCATGATTGTTCCTAATGATTTGGCTTGCCTGTGTATGACATGTATTGTTCTGGTATGTTGGTTGATCATTTTTGTGTTGCTTGATTCATGCTTACACCTATGTGTATTGACCTATAGGTGCCATAAAATCCATCTGCATTCGCTCGTCCTAACTAGACATCACAAATTGAGTTGATAAATGTTAGAACGAGTGAATGTAGGTGTGCCTTCACTTGTTCTAACAATGATGATTATCTCAATTCATGATCTCTGGTTAAATTGAGGGAAAGCATAATGTTTGTTGTATATGTGCATTTTGGCATTTCTCTAGTGCACGCTGAACATTGATGGTTGATAAGTGAGTATAGGTTTGTGAAGTGGGTGGTTTCATATTAGTTAGTTGAATTCAAGCTATGTTTTTAGGGATGTGTCCAAGAAATGCTTGTTATCTTAATAGGTTGCGTCTTGAATTCAAGTGCTTTGATATATGAAAATTCTGTAATTCAGTTCTTGTTCAGGAGTGGGTCAAATTGGTTGACTCCAAATATTATTGGGTCCATTTTTTGTTGAATTTGCAAATCTTTAGAATGTAGCAGGGGGTAGCCCAGTGAATGAGGCTTCTGGTTGAAAAGCTTATTGTTATATCCAGTATTGAGTCTTGATACGCATGTTGAAAGAGACTCGAGTGTAGTGCCTTGGTTGTAGAACCGTTTCATTCATTTTTGATAATGGAAATGGTCGTATCTTTGTTCAAGCAAGGCTTTTATAAATGCCTAACAGGACCTTTTTAAGGCTAATATCACCAACTCACCAAGAATTGGTTTTAATTTCCAACATTTGTCACAGTAACTGTCGTACCCCTATTGACCTATTGCCAATTGGTGCCACTTCAAACTTTATTTAATATGGTAATTTCACTTTAATATTTGTCATCAACTTTGCATAATTTATTTTCTCTTTATAAGAGCATCTGGTAATGTTTGTTCTAAAACCTTTTGCTCCATGAATTTTGTCAAATGGCCGTGTTAAGAACCCCTAAAACACTTGCAAAAGATTGGAGTTTGGCCATATGTTGCTAAGAAACCTTTGAACTCCATTGAAAAAAATCTTGAAGAGCATATTGTACCACTCAAGAGCTTTGCATACCGGAGATACTCTGAGTACAATATTCTGTAAGGATTAGTTGTAAGGCCTCTCCCTAAGGGCTCGTCGACAACCTCTTTGACCAGCCGTCGACGACGAAGACATTGGAAACGGGTCGTCGACATGGGGTGTCGTCCGGTGGCATCGTTCCATCGATGGGGCTTGACGAAGAGAGAGAGTGGAGAGGTGGGTCAAGCTTCAACTATTTTATTGTTGTTTGTTTTGTTTATTTATAAGTATATATATATAGTGTATCGATATATATATATGTATATGTACATACATAGTTGCAGGGATTATTCAATGAAGAAGACAATGACAAATAAAATATTTATATTTAATATAATTTTTATTTTAGCCCCTAGACTTGTAGTGGTTGATAGAAAATGATTATTCTTTAAATTTATATACTTTTTGTTTAAAATTCATATGATGTTTTGAATTTATATAGTATATGTATTTTTTTAAAAATAGTTTTACTTAATTTTGGATATATAAAATAAAATAAATAAGAGGTGTGGAAGAGGTGTTATAGAGAGTGAGTGTGGAAGAAGTGGATGAAGAGAGAGAAAAACTGATGTGGCAGTGTGGAAGAGTGGTAGATGAGCTCCCCTCAAGGAGAGGCCTAAATGTATTGAACAAATGCAAATTGGTTAGTGGTTCTTTAAATTGTACTACTAATATCATTTAATGATGAGTTTAGGCGTTTAGCTCAACTTAAGAGAAAAACAGTGAATTTGTCTAGTGATGCATAAATCATACCATAAATTAATCATTGTTCAACTAACATAAATTAATCATTGTTCAACTAACAAAGCACAATAAGCTGAAACACTAAAGTGAAAATGCTGAAGAGCTTATTTGAGCACACATCCCTTAAACATAAAATTAATGTTGGTTAATGTCCGTCCTTGTTTGGTTAGAAATATATTTGAACATGAAAGATGTCCTAAACAGGAGACAAGTAGAGGAAGAGAACACTTTGGTGAGAAGAAAAAATCTCATTTTACATTGTTATCAGATGAAAATAGCGGATCTTACAAACACATGAAATTTGAGATTCACTTCTAAGCAGAGAGTTATTCTGCTTCTTTGTTATCCAATGTACAGGCATCATCATTTACATAAGCATTAAGCAATGTGGAAGTCTTTGAGCATTAGCTCAATGGTTGAAAGACCATCCCCTATACATGAGGTCTTGTGTTCAAGCCTTGGGGAGGACATAAAGAAGTCCCTTTATGAGGGCTTGACTTGGGTTTACCCAGGTTCAAGTCTGAAGTGGCAGGGTATACTCCTATTAATCGTTATGCCTTCGGGCGGATTAGTAGGGGGTTTCCCCCATCGGGTATTTGAAATAGGCATTTCTACTTCGAGGGAGCTCTCTAGCGCGGATCTGGTTAAGACAACGTATGCTAGACCTCTCGATGTCGAATTGCGACACGAAGTTTTCAGCGAAATTCACCTTTCAAAAAAAAATTAAGCAATGTGGAACATTTTATGTTAAGGTTCATATTCATCGAAGCAATCACATTTCGTGCTTGGTGAGACTGTTAGGTGTTGAGAAGAAGCATCAAAAGTCATATTTGGTTAGCAAGGGACATTGGTTTCATATTTTTGCAATGCAATAACCTTTAATTTTACTGATGTTCTGGGACGAGATGATAAGACATCTAGACATATGCATCATCTTTCGTATTTGATTACTCTTGTGGCGTTGTGAACTCCTTAAAAGTAGTACAAAATTTTTCAAAAGTTACTTAAATATGGTTGAACTTGAAAGTGGTCAATGAATTTTATAATGGTTATCCTGGTTGGTACTATAAATGGGGGGCATTTGCAACATATCTCAGCATCTCAGGTTCAATTCCTACCAAAACTCAAGGACGAGCCTAACTTTAGAAAAACTCAATATTGCAGGCAAATCATTTGGTCAAAATACTATCCAAGTGAGCCAATAGGCGTTTGATTCGTCTCTCATGAGACAGGCCTGGGTCAATCTAGCATGGTGAAATTCAACCTCTTATAAGTGGTTGCACAAAATAGGATGGTAAGAGGAATGAAATTACTCGACAGATAATACAAATTAATATTATTAATACAGTAACAAATAAAAGCCATTGAACCACTGAATGAATTAGATTGAATATATTCAATAAGTTCACACCATTCTATCAAACCAAATTGATGCTACGATTTGTTTAAATCTGAAAATAACCCGAATACTATGTAACCAAAATTCAGCATTATAATTCTATTAAAGTAAACATATTTAAACAACAAATCAAAGAACCAAGTGTACTAGAAAAGCATACATAAAGATGAAACTGAATCATCTAACTCACTCGGTTTCGGTAACATTGCCATATTGCCAGGGGTTAAACTCTGTCTTCGTGATGTCCACGCCATTTGTATTTGCATCGCCGACAGCCTCTCTGTGTTCGGAATATTTCCCGTTGTACTCATAAATCTCCAAATCACCCCAAGGTGTGACGCAAACCTCTTCCGTCACGTCAAACCATCTGGGGGTGAATTTCTGACCCTTTGCCTCTCGAGTCCTTTTCTCAGCTCTCTGTTTCTCTTCCAGACTAAAAACGAGCATGAATCATCAGATTTGTATATCAAGGGGTGCTTGTGTTTATTTAAGAACGATTATGTTTGAATTAAATAAAATAAATAAGTTATAATAACGGACTGTAGAGCATAATGCTTATAGTGTTTGCCATAGTAAAAACCAGATTATTGGATGTTGGAGTGTCCTAATCAATTAATCATTCTGAAAACTTATCAAAAGAAGGGGTAGAATAGGTAATTTTGATTTCAACCTTAGATATCAGTTACACCAGACATGAATCTGATTATCCAACAATTATTTTTCATACCAATCAAATAATCACAAAGAAAAGTTTATCCGAACACTAAATACCGATTATCAGATAATTCCTAAACTCATATCCGAAGTTCTGGAAACCCCCTTTGTCACTTGAACAATCACTCACCAGTATTATCATTTTTCTCCTCAATGACGTTTATGCACGGTGTGTGTGTGGGGTGGGGGGGGGGGGGGGGGGGGGGGGGGGGATATAGAGATAGAAAGAGAGCATACATTGTCTTTTCTGAACCGGCTTTAGATAGGTCACCCTTCTCAAGGGCGTATCTATCTGATCTCAAACGAGAATCCGATGCCAATAGATTAGCTGGTGCTGTATCAAAACTATTCACTTTATGTGCAAAATATGTATACTGATGTTTGTCATTTGCTGGAGCCTCAGCAACTTTCCATACCTTCAAGAAGCACCGTCAAGATGGAGAAAAATAGGTCAAAAGATCTCTCAAAATGGAGGTCAATAGAATATGCGAGTTCAGTGGAAGTTGCATATTATAGTATATTACCTCTGTAAGGTCAGTGTTAGGAAGGGGTTCCCCATCCAAATCGCAAGGCTGATAGCTCAAAGATGTGTTCCATTTACCAGTCATTAATATCTTGGGCTCTTCGGCAGAGTTATATACATACCCATCCACCTCATAGCGACCAGCACTAGAAATCAAGAAAATAGTATGTATTCAATTATATCCGTTAGACTGTTAGAGTAGCATACCAAATTTATTCATAAAACAAAATATGTGGATTCAAGCCTACTAAAGCGTAGTAGTACTAATTTCATTACAAGATGTAGAAAATGAAATGCCACAAATGAAGATTATGTCAGTTATTCACTTATTTTAATAGATAAGAGACCCTTGACTGAGCAACAATATAGAATAAAAAATTAAAAGATGTTACCACCCTGCACCTTTATGTGTATCTGTGGGCTGGGAGTTATAGAACAAGTACAAAGAACTACGGCAAAAACATCAACTTTCATCTTTCCCGTGAAAGGATCAGCCAAAGTAAAGTTCTAAATGAGCATGTTGCACGTATATGCACACACACACTTGAGTATATGAGTATATGACAATGGAAAAAAGCTAGACTGGAGGCGGCAACATCAGCGGATTGGATACATTGTCAAAACAGGTTTAAACGGTTCAGGCCGGTTGACCAGCAAATATGCTTTTCTTATTACTAATAAAGATGTTTCCATTGTATAAAACCATTAATTATGACTACAACTACAAGATTATTATAAATATAAAATATAAAAAGGATTGGGAGGATTTATGAATTATGAATTTAACAGACTTTGGAGACCTGTTACCCTTTTAGCTAACAAATTTGATTTGACCTTTTGATTACACATAACCTAACTTTGCCCATCCATAATTAGACATGTTTCTCAAATCGCTGTTATCAAGCATTAGCAACAAAGAGCACATACTATTGGACCATAGACACCAACATAAGAAAGTCAGGAGACATACCCGAACCAACCACATGGTTGAAAATATAGCACTACTTTGTCTCCTGTGGTCAAGTTGGTCAAAACCATCTCTCCTGGATTATCAACCCATGTCCTTCCAAATATTAGGTTGTTAACTTTTGTGGGTGGCGGCACCAACTCTAGGATCACCCCATCTCTCTTTAGCTTCAAACGGGTTCTGCATCAACGTTTTATAGAATCAGTAACATATACCCATTGGTCAGTTGGGCAAACATCAAGTAGGACTCCTGCAAAAATTCACTTTGTTTCTTGAAAGAATAATTAGTTGAGAGGATTTAATGTGACAATAAGCACTTAAGAGTTAAGATAGTACAATCAGATTTCCAAAAGATTTCCAAAAGTGATGGAGCTTTGTTTGATTAACAAGAATGTAAAAAAGCATATTCGGTAAATTTAAAGTTAATGTTTAAGAAGAGATTACCTTCCAAGAGGATAGATATCAAGTGAGTTGCCAAGAAACTTGGTCTTCACCTTTGAAGTAATATCATAGACAAAATGCTCATTTTCAGCTCGTGCGGCACTTATTGGAGGATGATGACAAACCTGATACATGCATAAGAAAGATAGTCTTCAGGATATTATGCCAATATATCATGGAAAATCTTTACAGGTGACATAACTTAAAATACATATACAAAAATTCACCTGCTCTGCAATAAATGTAATTCCCTCGTGATTAACCATTTCATAGGTTTCACCAAGAATTGAATTAAAAGGCTTCCAGGTTCGTTGCAAAGCATAGTATACGGATATAAACCAGGATGCTGTGAAAACACATCAATAACACGGAGAGATTAAATGTCAGCGGCTCAGCGCACAGAATTCTTGATAACGGGTAACATAGGAGCAATTAGCTAAAAAACAAACTAGTCAAGCGGGTTGAATGTGGTTTTAAGTGTAAAGGCTTATCGCCTCTTATAGGTGTCTTACTCAGAAGTATATCTATATTTTTTTTATTATTCATATAATAATATGGTTTTATGTAAACATAGTTAATATATCGATTGTAAATAAAATTCAAATAAATGGATTGAAAAGTGTTAGTGGGGCAACCCCCACCATTTTTACATGCTCTTAAAAGTAGCTTGTATTGACGTAAACCCCCTTTTGACATATTACCAACCCGTCCATCTTGCCACCTCAGTTACATGCATGTTTCCAGGCAGAGAAAGATCAAAGATGTGCTTGAAAACATAAGTGAAAATGGGTCATTGAATACAAGACGACTCATATGAGATCGTCTGTGTGTACAAGTTTGCCTGAGTGAGAGATTCTTACCAGCATAAACCATCCGCATGTGTGGATCCTCACATTTATCCGCTAGCTCTAGCAGATGAGAATATTCCATCAACTGGAAAAACAATATATATTAAATTACTTACCGGTAGCTTAAAAGTTGAATAAAATGAGTGACTACAGTCATATAGGTGATGCAATACAAACCTCTGCCATTTTCTGCAGCATAGTCATTGGCTCAAAAATAAGCACCGGTAAAGTCACCATGGACGTAATATCAGCACCAACATACTTCTGCATCATCTTCCAATGACTATCTCGGTCCTGCCAAAAAAATCAACGTTCAAAACAAGTAACATACCGTGAGTGCTTTCATCCCCAAAAACAAAACGCGGGTCAAATCCGTCAAATTGATGAGACACTGAGTAATCAAAAAAGAACATGAATAACAAACCTCTTGTTTCCATCTGCCTCTTTGAGCTTCAACTTCAGCATCTTCCGTTCCTCCCTCCGGATTAATAACCTCCAAACCCTCGTAACCAAGCAATCTACCAAAACAAACAAATCCAAGTTGATAAGACATCAAAACTTTTCTTCCAACTCAAAAAAAAACACAATAAACCGAAAATCTACTAAATATAACAGCATGTCCTGGTATATTACGACATCATCATCTAATCTAACAAACTATAGATACGAATTTCAGATTACGAGATCCGGCCAAAATCCTAAATCCTAATCTCCATCACAAAACCCAAAAATATTTCAAACATTTCAGTCAATGATCCAAAATCTCGACACACTACGAGATAATTGATCATTACAATATAATCAACACTCAGTCTGGATCTACAACTCCTACATCCAGCTAAACAAGACCACGAAAATATCTAATCAATCAGCTTAATTATAAAAAAAAAAAAAAAAACAAATATATGAAAAATATATAAAGTAAATTACCCATTAACTTGATTCTTAAAGTTGGATAAACTTGAAGCTATTGATGAAAAAAAACCACCACCCTTCTGTGCCATTATTATAATTAACTGATAATTAAGTTTGCTTATTCTTCTTCTAAATTAGGGTTTTTATATGCTGGAAATTATATAGTGAACAGCTAAACAAAACAGATCTTTCTTATAAAAATAATTGCTTTTACAGATAGATCAAACGAAGCAATGATATATTAATATTATATTATTATTAGAAAAAAACGGTGGTAATTTTTTTATTTTATTTATTATTATTTATAATTTAAAATTAAATATATAGATATACATAAGGAAATACACATACATAAGGAAAGATATATAAAGAGAATAAATAGAGGATTGCTTGGCGCGTTCTTAATTTTGATTTTTTGAAGTCATATGATGGATAAAAACAGCGAATAATTGAGGGATGTAGAGTTGTCCACGTGCCTGTTTGGCGCGTGAGTTATGGTAAATGTACAAGTCCTACTGCGTGGTGTCTGAGTTGGTGATGCGCTGGTGAATTGATGGGTTGTTTACAAGAAAGGCGGCTAAAGTGCAAGTTGTGTGTTTTTGATTCCGTTAAGAACAATGAAAAGGTACAAGTTTTAATGCGTGAGGTTCAAGTGGTTTGTTTTTGGGTACAAAGAGTGTGTTGTACCCGAATACCGGATTGGCAAATTGGTCCATGTGGTGTCATTCGCATGAAATTTTCAGTTTTTTCTTCAAGACGATATGACGATAATCTTTGTTTTTTAACAGACAATAATCCTATTAAAACCAAGACAACCGGAGGCCTCCTTGTTTCCTTTCATGGAGGCATCTATCGTCATGTGACGTCATATCACATATAAAAACCTACTTTAAAATAGAGAAGTGAGACAAAAATTTTAAGGCGTCTAATTGACGGCTTTATATCTTCTCATTTTTAATAACTAGCGCGTTGTAACTTTGAAGTTTTTTAGACATTCATAAGGTGTCTAGTTAGATGTTAGAAAATGATATGTCAATTTTAATTTTGGGCTCTCTTTGTTGTATCGTTGTTCATATGCTTGCATAAGTCAATATTACAATTAGTCAAATTGTTTGGACTTCATTCATTTAGGACTTTAGGTGCTTGGTATGATAAAATGGAAAAGTGAGAAATAAAAAGAAAAACACTAATATTGTTTGTTTACATCGGATAATGAAATTGAGAATGAAAAAGTGATTTTCATTCTTTACATATTCTAGAGAATGGGTAATAGTGGGAAAAAAATTATTGTTTTGATAATGTTATGTCTTAATATTAAATATTAAATAAAATTTTTTATTTCTCTTATATTTATTCTTTGTTTGTTATTTTTCTTACTATTTTCATTATCTATTACATTTTTATTTTCTTATGATTCTCTTCTACCAAACACTTAATCGATTTATATTTTCTTCATTTTTTAATAATTGTAGAAAATGGAATAAAATTATTTTTGTATAATTATTTTATGAAGTTATATGTAATATTTCAATCATTAGTTAATATTTTATATTTTACTTTTTATGAGTGGTTTTCCAGTGAGAACACCTTAAAATGAGAACACGGTGTGAACACTTAAAAACATTATTTTGATGCGTTAAAGTTCATAAAATTAATATAATGTATAACTAATTATCATTATTTAAGTGTTTCACAACACATTAATCAGTCAAAATCGAAAAAATAACGTTTTTTGTTTTGTGCATGCATTTTAATAAATATGCATCCAAGATGGATGCATAAAACAAAAAAAATGATTTTCTTGATTTTGATAAATTAATGTGTTGTTAAACACTTTTAAATCATCAAAATGAATACTTTAAGGCTCCATTCTTGAGTTTTATTTTGAGGGGATAAGAAAAGAAAGGGTAATAAATTTTTAGTTTTTGTATTCTTGAGTTTTTGTTTTAAAAGAAAGGAAAGGTAAAGAAAGGAAAAAATATAGTGTTTTGATCCCAAAACTTTTTTGCCACTTTTGGCAAGATTTGGAAGGAAAAGTGGTTAAATTATTATTATACCCCTCAAACTTATATAAAGGTTTTAATTACTACAAAGCTATAAATGTAAAATTGTATTTTTTTACCCTTTCTTTTCATTCCCTTCTAACTCAATAATACATTCAACTATCAACTTTCTTTTATTTTCTTTCAACTCGAGAATGCCTCTTTTTTATGTAATTTTCTATCCTTTCTTTCCCTATCCAATCTTCTTTTTTCTTTTCTTTTAATAAAAACTCGAGAATACAGTGTAAATGTTTTCACCATGTTCTTATTTTAAGGATGTTCTTGTTTGATTGCCCCTTACTTTTATATACATTATTTATTTATAACAAAACATATGTTTTTTTAATAAATATTCATTCTGTTTTATAGTTGGTATGATTCTAAATGATACTCAAAAAAGTGCAGTAAAAAATAAGCATATAGAAATGCAAATGCCACTTAGAAAAAAATCGATCGATGCACCTATGTGGATTCATTCCTTCATTACTCCTAATATCCATAATATTAAGCCCAACAAATTTGGAGGTTTATAACGATGTAATATTGACCACTTGATGCCAATTAGATGTCGCTATCTCCATATGTATAGTGGTGGTAATTTGATTATTGCGGGGTATACCAAATTTGTGGATAAGCATCAAAATCTATCTATCTACTATATAAAATGTATCACAAGGTACATTGCATTATATTGCAAATTTAACGGTGGTAGTACGTGTAAGCACTTTGCGATAATACTGAACTACTGACGGTTGAAGGATGAGTTATGACTATGATATAATATTAGGTTTTCAAAATGGATTTATTGCTTAGCTTTTATGTATTTTTTTATGTGACAAAATTTTAAGATTTCTCTTCTTTTTTCTTTTAAGTCATTTTTCTTTTCAAACATCTCTATATATAATAAAACAAAATCTTATATATAAATAAAAAAAAATTGTTATGAAGTAATATTTTTAGAAAAATTCATATGTGACACCACTATAGCTTTCTACAATTCATACTTTCCATATAATAACAAAATTATGACATCACATATTTATTTTCTTTTAATGTTTAATATTTTCTAACTATTTAAGCATCCTATGTCATTTAATTTATTCATAATCACTAATCCTAATCATCATTAATTAATAATAAAAATAAAATAAAAAGTAAAAAATTTACCGGCTTTAGGTTTGTCCGTGGTTGGACGCCCGGACTTTTGTCCGTGAGGTCTCAGGTTTGATACTCTCGGGCGTGAGATTTATAGGCTTTAGGTTTCTTGGGCTTTTGTGGAGCATTTACCGGGTGAGGCGGGCAGGGGGAGGGAAAAAAAGTTGTGACTTTACGAGTTTTGACATCATGTTTATCATTTTTATGCTAATTAACGTAAATAACGATTATATGTTTTAAAATTTTAAAAAATATCATAATAATGTCTGGGTATCACCCGGGTTGATAAGCTAGTTGTGTTTATAGGTAATTTTAGAAAGTTTTTAAGGTGGCAAATCCATATTTTACCTTAAAACTCTTTTTATTTAATTATGATGTCATATATAAATAAAATAAAAAATGCCCTTTTTTACATATTTAATAAGAATATCAATCATTTATATAAAGAATAAAAATAAAAATTCTCTCTTATATAATATTACAAACAAAATGTATTTTTTTTTTAGTTGATTTATTAACTAGATAATTATTGTGTTAGTAGAATTATTAGATTTATATCAAGTTATAATGTTTTAAGAACAAACATTACATAATTTTTTTAATATATTTTATAATTTTTAAATTTTAATTAACATGCCCGGGTTAAACCCGGGTTAATTAACTAGTAACTATTATAATCTAAAATAGAGTTAATAAATTATGAATAAACTGATAAAAAAGAAAAGTTGAGAACTAATCTATATTCGTGTTAGTCTACATTAATAATTAGTTTATTAATCGTTTCTGAAGTTACAGGAAATTAAGAAAGGTAAATGACCACCTGATTATTTTTATTGGTCAATGTTTAATCTAACATGTGAGAGGTAAAATATGTCATGACATAACAACACTACGTATATATATTGGATTGTACTTAAACAATTAAACTCGTAACATCCACTTTTAAATTACTAAGTTTTCCACCATCAAGATATAATCATATACCCAGAAAGAAAGACAAAAGATGTATTATCTATAATGTATTACTTGTATAAAGCAAATAGTCTTGTTTAACATTTTATTTTATATTATATATATTATAAAGCAAATAGTCTTGTTTAACATTTTAAGTTTCAAACATTTTATCAAAACCAGAGTACATTAATAACTAACACTATTTGTCATCGTCGTCACCGCTACTGCCATCGCTGCTCGCCGCCACCATCCATCACCACCACAGCCGTCGCCATTACAAAACCACCATCGTCGCCACCTTCACCTACGTCGCAACGCGTGGGTACCGCTCTAGTATTTCTTAAATGGAAAAAAAAAGGGAAAGCTATACACATACATTGTCTTTACTTATGTTAAGTATGGCAGTAAATAAAATCAAACTAACATAAACAAGACTTTATTTTTCTTCTTTTCCTTTTTAATATACATTTGTTTAATTTTAATAAAAAGAAGTGTTTTTGTAATGTGTGCCCATTAGGCACATAATAACAACGCAGCCTATATCTCGATCCTCTTTTTTGGTATTTCGACCACTCACTTTTTGCAGCGAGGGTTGCTGCAAAAAGTGAATAAAACAAATTCATATTCATTTTTTCTATCTTTTTAATCTCTTTAATAGTTAACATATGTTAACCAAATCGACACACACACTAAATCACAACCCCTCTCTCTCATTGGATTCATCGCCACCAACCACCGCCGCCGGATTCATCATCATCAACTAAGGTTTTTCTTTCTATAATAAACGGTTACGTTTCCTTTGTTTGAAGTCGATATATCATGGTAATTTTTATGGAGTAACACAAGTGTTTGCTTCGCAATTATCGTCGTCGCATCCCCTCACATGTTTTGTATTGTGATCACTGTATAGGCACTGCAATACGCGGGCACCAGGCTATTTAGTATAAAAAGAATATTAAAGATTACGTAGAAAAAACGTATAAGTAAACTATATTAGGTATAAAACACAAGTAAATATATAAGTAAAGAGAATAAAATAAAATTAAAAGTATAAAAGTCAATATAAATATATGGCTACTTATCATGTATTTTTAAAATGTGTATAATGTGATTTAAATTTTGCAGTATAAATGACTACTTATCATGGCGGAGATGGTGGTAATGAAGACCCCTGATGTGCTAAATCGAGTTCAAAAATTCTTAAAATTACACTAGCATTAAAATGGTATTTACTATCATACCATGAACTACGCATATAAGACAATATTCACCATTTTGGCTAGGGGTGTTCAAACGGTCGGGTTTCGGTTTAATAAGGTTAGTCGGTTTGGTTTAATCGGGTCTTAAATAAAAATTTAACCAACCAATACCCAATCCAAAAATGTAAACACCCGATCCAAACCACCCAAAAAACATTCGGTTTAAATGGATTGGGGCCCAATAAATCCGAAAATGTAAAATGATTCAAAAATTAAACTAAATATATATAACGACTTATCATGGATAGTAAATTAGAACTAAATTTGTAACATATCTAAAGTAAATTAACTACATAAATATAGTGATGGTGTTGTCTTCATGATATCATACTACAACTATTCTAAAATACTTACAATATGACTACGCGATATATATATATAACCAAGTTCATCAATATTAACTTATCGGGTTTCGGTTTGGGCCCCAAATTTTATTTTTTTACCCAAAACCAATCCAATACCCGATACTTTTATTCGGTTATAACCAATTAACCAACCAAATCCAAACAACCCAAACCCAGTTAACCCAAATCCAATTGGATTGGGCGGTTTTCCGGGTGAAACCAAATAATGAACACCCCTAATTTTGGCTACTCAACCTAGCCTTTCAATATTACACTAGCATTCCTAACCCAACCCTTACTTTTCAATTTCTTGAATCATAGAAGATTGTTATTGATCTTGTTGATAATTAGAAGATTTTTGATTTGTTTGAAGAATTGAAAATGATTAAAAGAAATGAGAAGAAGAAGATTAAAGAAAGAACAGATGAAGGTAATTGGAATATTGATGTGTCATATTTTATACCATTTCCCACGTGATTTTAGGACCAGTTATTCGTTATATTTATAGTTTTATACTTTCGATGCTTTGAAGGTGTGTTAAGTGTTTTCAGGTTGGAAATTGATTAGAAGAATGAATTGGTTGAGTTCGATGATATATGGAAGAAACGGGAGGAAGATTCGGTTGAAATCGAGCGAAAGACAAAGGAAACAAATCCTGGAGTTTGTAACTCCCGTTACTGGAGTAATGGCCATTACAAAGGAAAATCATGAAACTCCTGTAACTTGCAGTTACTCCACTAACGGCAGTTAGTTTTTCAAAGGAGTTTAACGGCAGTTAGTTTTTCAAAGGATTGTAACGGCAGTTACAAGGGAAGTTCAAAGGTAACGGCCATTACTCTACTAACGGCTGTTACACGCGAATTTTGTATATATAGACGATTAGGGTTCTGCTTTGAGGGACGAATTTTGGCATAAAAGTTCTTTAGTTTTCTCATAATTCTAGGCTTTTGGAGCAAACAAGTTGTTAGGGTTTTACATCTTTTCAGCTTTGGATTATAATCATCATTGCTACCGGATTATCTTCAATCATTTGGTATAATATGATTTATTCTCTATTCGTTTGTTCTTGTGTTTTTAATATGAGTATCTAAATCCTTAGCACCCGCTTGGGTAGTAAGCATGTCATAGGGTCGAATTAATATTGCTTGTAAGTGTTGGACAAGGTTTATATGTTTAATCGAAGATCCACATTTATTTGGATTTAAATATTGTTTTTAACTTTTATATTAATTGATTGATAATTGTAATTAGAAGTTCGGGAGAAATCTATGTCATTGTCAATTGATTTATGAAATGGTTAATCGGTCTATAATTAACCTAAAATCGTTGGAGTTCGGGAGAAATCAACGATAAAGATTTTAAACAATTAAATTCATTTTGAGTGTGTAAACGCTTATGATAGAGGGATCTGATTAGGCGAATAAGCAGTTCAGGAGAAAGTTTTTAAAAGATTAAATCATAAAATCAACTCAGGTATTTAATGCTTAACTATTTAGAGTAGAAATTAAGTGCGGGAGCAATAATTATGTTTTGAGCAGTTAAAGTTTCAAGTATAACGGGAGTTCATCTTGTCTACCTTTTGAGTCGTTCAACAAATGCAAGTAATATTTAGACCCGATGATTGGCATGTGAGTTGATCCAAGTAGGTGTTCCTTTTAAATCTTTGCTAAGATTCAACAACAATTATTCTTTTGCAATTAATCCTACGGGATTACTGACTTTTCTTACTAACTCTTGCAAAGTGGCAATTCGGCCACAAAACCCCCCTTTTTAATCTGAATCACTTTATTGTAACAATTGCTTATTAAGTCCTTGTGTTCGACCTCGGTTTACCAAGTCAACTATACTGCATACGAACGAGTCCACTGCCCGCAAGTGTGTAGTAGTAAGTAGCTAGGTATTTCGTGTTTAGAAATTTAAGACTAGAAAATACACATCAAATATGACTCATAAACTTGGGAGGATGGCTGACACTCCATAGAGATGCCACACCCCTTTCTCAATTTTGTGGGTATTTTATCCGCTATCCGTTAAAGTTCTGACTAAATTAACCCCATAACCAAAAATAAAATATTAGGAACTTAATTTAATGTCAAAACTACAAAAAGGTTAATTTATTACCTTAAAATTCTTAGGGTGTTACAACTTTTGGCCCAGTTGAACAGTTCTTAGTGTGAATTCAACACCTAAAATAATTATTTTTAAAATTATCATTAAGTTATATATACTTATAAATATCTAACATTTTACATATGCAATCAATTTAACAACGAAACACATATTAAATAGTATTAAAATATAAATTGTTTAATGATATTCGGTATAAAAAATTAAGTGCGTAAATAGGTGATTTTAAAAGTTAACAAGGATACCTCGTTGGTGTGGAAAGCCTTACCGTCGTAATCAAAATGAGGGCCCACCTCCGGCATCTCAAATTCTTCATCGGGTTCTTCTAAGTGTAACTGAAAACCTTCCGCACCCATTTCTCCCCATAAACTCTCAAAATCCATCTAGAATATATATACATATACATAAACGGTATGAAAAATTTAATAAACATATATATATACCTACTATATATAAACATATATTACATATACCTGATGAATGTGAAGCGTAAAAATGAAAACGAACTGAATGGGTGCAAAAATGCCACTAGAATGAGACTAAAAATGAAAGGAATTGAATGCGAATCAAAATGAATGTGAAAGGTTCGTCGAAGTTGTAACATATATAGGGATTTATCCGTACACTGTTGACTTGACAGACATTAGTGTAAATTTGTTTTATTTACTTTTTGCAGTAACCCTAAGTGTGGTCGAGTTACTAAAATACTGGTCGGGTCACCAGGCGCTAATAAATTAATAAAAATTTTTTTGGTTTCCATATATACTACATAATTACTATTAATAGTTTTTTTTTTGCACCTAATTCCTAATTTACCCTTTCCTAATTTATTTTCCATCTGATTGTCACATTGTATTGTATTATTGACTACATACTTTTGCTAAGTGATTCACCTAATTTTTTTACACATTAAACTTTCACAAATTTTGCCCTCTCAAAATTTCCCTCCATTTAATTTTTCACAAAAACACGGTAACTATATAATTTATGTTTCTTGTTTGGGAACAAAAAAAATATGAACAGTTAATTTGTTTTTATTTCATTTTTTTTTGAACGTTCGTGTCACGAGACAACTAGCCGTTACATCCATACGGACAAACAGTCACTAGCGACCGATTCACGAAGTCAGGGAACCACAAGGGAGAAAAACCCTTAACTAAACCGCCATAGAAGGCACAACGTTTAATTAAGGTAAACCTTGCCCTTAAGCAAGATTCGAACTCTCGCCTCATGGGAGGACTTGGGAATTGCAAAAATAATAAAAGTCATTTATTTGATTTAATTGAATCCCAAAAAGTCATAATGAGTATTATGAAGTAGGGATGAGCAAAAAAACCGTTGACCGGCGCCCGACCCGGAACCGACCCAGAACCGGCCCGAACCGACCCGCCCGAAGCCCAAACGGGCCGGGTCACGGGTCATGCATTTGTGGTTTTCACGGGTCACCCGGGTCGGGCCGGGCCGGGTCGGGTGAAGGCAAAAACCGAAAAAAAGTGAAGAAAACCCGTAACCCGCCCGCGACCCTCCCGCACCCGACCCGGACCTTCACGGGTCGGGTCACGGTGTCGATTTTCATGCATTCTCGGGTCGCGGGCCGGGCTGGTTTTTCGCCGGTCGGGCCATTTGCACATCCCTATTATGAAGGCATGAAACAAGTTTTTGATTAAGCATTTGTAGGTGAATTTTGTCTTAGTGAGACAAAAGCATTTGTCTTTTTATCAAAATTTTGCAAAGACAATGGATTTCCAATTAGAAATGGAAGGTTTGTAAATAGAAAAAGCTAGTGAAAAGAAATGGCAAGATTTCTATCAACTAGCAATTGATCTGAATAATGGAAGTCAATATAGATGCACACAATAAAAACTGTACGATCCAAATTCGATATTTAAAAAATTCAAATGTTGGAATAGTTATTCAACATGCTTAATTTCCGATGACATCGGATGGCAAGATCCATGTACACGCGAATAGTCAAAGGTATAAGAAATCATAATGCATATTCTTTTCCCCTCATTTTAAATGGTTTTAGATGTGTCCGGATTCCGAAAACATTAAATAGTCTCTATTAGCAAGATAATATGTCGAACAAGTATTTAGTGTGTCGTATGATGAATCGACCATCATTAGTAAACACCAAAAACTTGGACTATAAACCAACTCTCGCGAATCATGCATATATGCAATATGATAATGCATAATATGTGTCGAAGGAAATCGACACTCGATTAACACCTCTCATCCATATTACAACCCATCCAACCAAACTTCATGGTCAATAATTTGAGGGTATTAGTTTATTGCTTCTTAGTATGACTTACTAAGCCGAAAAGATATACCCATCGCAACCTTCAACACGTTTGGGAACGCCCTAATTTTAATGATTATTTTGCAACTTACTCATGTTGTTTTTTGTTTTTCTTATTGTATTCATTTTTTATTTTAATTGTGGGTCTCATATTTGCTTTGTGAAAAGACTAATCCCAATAGCTGACTCGCTTTTGAGCCTGGAGTCATATCAGGTGAGCCTCTGTGACTGCTTGAGTTTCCTTTAAGGAACCAGGAAGTGAATATGTGACCTTCAGCAAAGGCGGTTCTACATGTAAGTCAAGTGTGCCCATGGACCAATGTTACGTTCCAAACTCATTTAAATAGTATATAGAGTTTTTCACATGGACATATGTTATGGTTATACATGGACGCATGTTATGGACAAATTAACTTAAAATAAGTGTTTTGATGGCTCGGTTCTTAGTCAAAATCGTTGTTTAGTTATAGTTTGTTAGGTATCCCGTTAAGCTGATCTTAAGATTCACGTGTTCATAGACTACTGGAAGGAATTTGATAGTGTTTTCAGATAAATACTATATTTTGTGAAGGATTTGATCCCACACGCTATGCAACATGTATTAATCATTCTTTTTGTCAACTTAATGTATCAACTCGGACACACGCGGTTTCCAGTTCTAGATCTGCCACTGACCTTCTGGGACTTTTATTTTTTTGGAGACATATGTCCAACCAATATACTACCACACTAGTAGTTTACTGTATTTATAAATTTTATTGTTGAAATGTGTTTTTATTTAATTTATGTGCTTTTGAATTTAATATTGGAAATAACATATAT
This sequence comes from Erigeron canadensis, assembly GCF_010389155.1. Taxonomy (NCBI): domain Eukaryota; kingdom Viridiplantae; phylum Streptophyta; class Magnoliopsida; order Asterales; family Asteraceae; genus Erigeron; species Erigeron canadensis. The sequence continues at coordinate 40,249,004 of NC_057763.1, forward strand.
GTTTCCCCTAACATTTAACTAACATGTTACAAAGACAAATTTATAAATAAAAACTATATTTTTGCTTACTTAGCTATTTAAATACACACGTTTAATATCTTATATTTTGATATGGTGATTATAGACTTAAAATGTGTTAGCTCGCACTAGCACAATACCGGTGCAATGCGACGGCAGTAGAGGTGATGTCAATTTGGTGGTGGCGACTACTAGTGGCCATAGCAGCGACTATTGGTGATGGTAGTCTCGAGTTGTGTGGGTTGATGGAAATGCGTTGATGTAAAGATGGTATTGAAGACAAATGTAGAGTGTAAATTATTAAGATAAAAGTTTAAGATGTAAATTAGTTTATTAAGAACAACCAGACAATTTTTTAAAACTCTTTCCAAAAAAAGAGGTTACTTAAAGCATCCACAATGAGGTGTTTTCAAAAGTTTTTTTGTAAAAAAGGTGTAAGAGGTTTATACAAAATTTTTTTTATCCCCAATGGAAAAAAGCTTTTCAAAAGCTTAAAGTTACTTAAAACATAATTGTTTAAATGAAAGACTAAATGAAAAACTTAATATTCCTCAACCTATAGGTTATGTCTTCAAGCTATTTTTGTGCTATATTAATGTATTTTAATTAACAAAAAGCTTTTGAAAAGCTTTTTACCATTAAAAAGGATAACTTTTTATAAAACCTCTTACACCTTTTTGTTAAAAAAAAAACAATTGAAACTATACCATTGTAGATGCCCTTAAGACAATTGTGTCATTATCAAGTTAATTTTTTTTCTAATTTGTTTATTGAGAATTTTCATGAAGTACATGAACAAAAGAGTTATCTATAATACTATATAAAAATTACAACCCTATGTTAAAAGTTAAGATTTTTGGGACATGCGAATTACCATTTTACCTTTAATGAATTAACTTACACAATTCTATTATCTTCTAAAAGATATCCACTACTCTTTTAAATCAAAATATCATTATATCAAATACATACACCACTTGACGCATCTGCCGCCAGCAACGGTCGTCGGCGTTGTCACCATCCGTCGATGCCATCACATCACTGTCACTGTCATCGCAGCCGCATTACGTGGGTATCATGCTCGTGAATAAAATGAGTTATGGATGTTTATTGGTGGTCAAATGATAGCTATGACAACACTATTTTATGATTTTTATGAATTTATATAGTTTAAAAGTAATTAATAACACAATAAAATATTTAATTAAAATTCATAAAAGTAATTCTACCTTTGTTAATGTCATAAAAATCATTTGGTAACAAAAACTTTTGGATTCGTGACTGCGATGTTTTGACTAGGCTAACATCTGGCATGGGTAAAACTGTTTGACAAAATATACCCATGATGCCATTTACCATTTACCATTTACCATTTTGAGCCCCCTTTGACACAAAATCTACTGAGATTGGATAGATATATAGATACAGTTGATAGATGATTGATTCATCTGGCATTTTACCTTCTCCACACACACACACTCTCTCTCTCTCTCTCTCTCTGACACTACATTGCGGCTAGGGTTTCACCAAACCCACCCACTTCTCCTTTTATCTCATCCCCCCTTTCTCTCTATCTCACTCACAAACTCTCCTTTACTTAACTCAACTATAACTAATCCGATCTCAACTAAATATGGCAATCTCTAATCGGAACTAGCCTCTCACTTTCTACAAAAATAAAAAAGAAATCTTTAATATCTTTAAGGATTCTTTACTCTCATACCAAACCATAAGAAAATGGCAACGGCGAACCCTTTTGATTTGCTTGGCGATGACGATAACGATGACGTTTCACAGCTTGTGCAAAAGATTGCTTCTGCACCTGTCAAGAAAGCTCCGGCTCCGGCGGCGGCTATTGCCGGTAAAACGGCGGCTAAGCCGGCGGCTAAACTTCCCACCAAGCCCCTTCCCCCAGCTCAGGCTGGTGAGTATTAAAGAAGTTATCTTTTTGTTTCTATTTGATTAAAGATTGTTGCTTTTATGTTACCATGTTGCTAAAATATCATTCTATTGTTATTTATATATTTGTTTATTTCAGATAGTATTGATATGTTATTGTTTTGGATATATGTATATGTATATGTATATATATATACGTTTGGATGTAGATTTATGGTTATAGACACATGGTGAAAGAGTTGTTTGTATTACTAGAGCACAGGTAACCATGTATCGTTGATGCCCGATGATGCCGAGGGCCATACGGGGGTGGTCTAATTAGTCTTTATCATCTTGAGTTTTTGTTAGTATGAAGAAAATAAGTTGAAGTTGAATTTTTTTGCATACTGATAGTATATTTCTTTGTCTTTGGTGTAAAAAGATTGTTGCTTTTATGTTACTATGTTGCTAAAGTACCATCTTATTGTTATATATGTATTTGTTCATTTCATTTAGGATTGATATGTTTATTGTTTTGGTGCATATATATATAGTAACAAGTTGTTTGTATTACTAGAGTACAGGCATCTATGTGTCGTTATAGGATACCTGATGATGCTGAGCTCCATACGGGTGCTCTTATTAGTCTTGTTATTTATCTCGTGTTTTGGTTAGTATGAAGAAAATAAGCCGAAGTTGAATTTTTTTTGCATACTGATAGTTTTTTTTTATCTCTCTTTGGTGTTGAAAGACTAGTTGTTTTTTACATTGTTTTATTAATTCAACTTTTTAATGTGTTGTCTGGTTTTTTCGTATGGTTTTTTGAAAATGTTATCCTTTTTGAACAGTGAAAGAGGCTAGGAATGAAGGTGGGCGTGGAGGGCGTGGACGTGGTTATGGACGGGGACGTGGTGGAGGCGGGTATAATAGAGACTCAGGTAGCAACGAGACTTCGTTTGGTAACAGAGGGTTTTCTGGTGATCAAGGTGCCGTTGAGGAGTCTGATACTGGAAAAGGGTATGAGAGACGAGTTGGTTATGGTGGTCCTCGTGGTGGTGGTGGTTTCCGTGGTGGTCGTCGTGGTGGATTTACTAATGGAGATGTTGAGGATGGAGATCGTCCACCTCGTCGACCATATGAACGACGTAGTGGGACAGGCAGAGGGTAAAATGTTCTTTCATTTTTATAATTTTTGACAGTTGGTGTGAAAGTATTTCCGATCTTTTTTTGTTTTGTTATATGGAAAAATAGGATTGAAAGATTTGTTTGATTACTTAATGAGGTTTATTAATTATTTCTAATGCTGTATGTTTAGGAATGAGTTCAAGCGCGAGGGAGCTGGTCGTGGGAACTGGGGAACTCAAGAAGATGAAATTATTCAGTATACATTCATCTTTCATTTAGTCTTTAGAGCTGTCATTAATATTTATATAGCAAAATGGGTGTATTGGTTAATTACTTGTAACTCATTATAGTGTCATTTGGAATGGGCCGGTTCACGTTGGGTTGATCTGTAAACACATCATTTTTCTAAATTCTTTTTATCAATTAATAAAGCGTTAAAGGTGATTCTCAAAACTATCTCATTGCAATCATCAATCAAACACAAAGTGCTTTAAGAGGTTTTATGCGTTAAAACTACGCTTCTGGCCGTTTTTTCTTTAATAAACTTTTATACAACTCGAATCGATCCATCATAGGTAAATGGGTTGAAATTACCACCTTACATGTTTTCTTCTATTATCAAGGCTTGACTATGCTTCTTATAGGGAGACCCAGGAAGTGGTGAATGAAGGGGAGAAAACTGTGGCTTCTGAAAAGCTGGTGTCTGAGGAAGAGGCAACAGATGAGAAAAAGGAGAATGCTGCAAATGAACCCGAGGAGAAAGAGCCAGAGGTTAAGGTGATTACACTTTTAGTCTCTTTGAAGTGTGTTTTGGGTTGCTTACCTTTTAGTCTCTTTGAAGTGTGTTTTGGGTTGCAATTTTCATGGGGTATACATGACAATACATTGGATAGAAAGCTAGCTGAAAGATGTTACCATCCAGCTGATTGTCCTTCGAAATTGCATCATGAGTGGGTTGGTTAATGGGTCCAAACCGTTAAACCTAATCTGTCGTGGGGAGGGTTGGTTAATGGTTTTTGTATAATAACAGGCTCATATGGCTTGATGTGCCAATGCTTTTATATGTAGTTGAAATCTGGGAGGACAACGAGACTGGCTTTTACCTGTTTCAAATTTTGTTAAGTTTATAAATTCTACTCGTTCAACCTTTTGAGGTAAGATATTAACCAAATTGACCGTTTTCCAACTAAACTGATATTGCCTCTTGTGCTAAAGATATCTTGGCTGTATTGTAGTACACAAGCACCAAGTCCCGAACTTCTATCATTAGTTTTTGCATAAAGTAACATGCTTCAGTTCTTGTGTATGGACCAATTATATCATTATGTACTGTAACAATTTCTTGTTTCATATTCAACTTTATGGTCATCACTCAGTTTAAACATGCCTATTGACATTAATATGGTCTTTTTTTTATCTGTATGTTTACTGACATGCTAAATTCAGGAGATGACTCTTGAAGAATATCAAAAGGTTCTTGAGGAGAAGAGGAAAGCTTTAGAGGCACTCAAGACTGATGAGAGGAAGGTGGAAGTTGACAAAGAGCTCGCGTCCATGCAACAGCTCTCCAACAAGAAGAGCAACAATGAGATCTTTGCTAAACTGGTGTGTGGTGATACTTATTTATCTCTTAATCATATGCCAGTCTTTAACTTAAGGTTAGATGTATGTTTTTTAACTTGTTACAAAGTGTTAACCTGTTTGTTTAAATTTATCACTTAATAGGGCACTGACAAGGAAAAGCGTAAAGAGATTGCTGAGAAAGAAGATAAAACTAAGAAGGTAATGCTATTTATTGGTTTGTGGATATTGTCATGTTACCCTTAGATGTGAAGGCGTAGGAAGCAGCATCCAATATTTAGTAATTTAGTTTTTATCTAGAAAGAGCAGAATGGGCCAGGTCTGGCGGATTTGGGCAATTAGTCATATAGGTCATTTTCTAATGGGAGATAATGTGTCAAGGACGTGTTGACCTGAAACTATGTTTTGTTCACTTCTATTGAATTTTTACAAATAACAATACATCAAATAAGATTACAAGAATCATTAGTTATTCCATAATGAGTTGGATAATATCGCAACTTTGCAAAAATCATTTTATATTTTTCATTCAATCTTGTAGGATGAAACATAAACAAATCAATTCAATCACATGTCAATATGTGTCAGATGCTTACCTTTAGCCTGCATGTTAATTTCGTTTGTGTTTGCAGTCTCTCAGCATCAATGAGTTTTTGAAACCTGCTGCGGGTGAAAGATCCTTCTCTTCAGGTGGCCGTGGGCGTGGACGTGGTCCTAGAGGCGGAGGTGGCGGTGGACGTTATAACCAAGGTGGTTCATCTAGCTATGCTGCTGAGGCCCCAAAAATTGAAGATCCAAGTCACTTTCCTACTTTAGGTGGCAAGTGAGCCTCTCCGTCTCTGCCTCTCTCCTGTCATCATCTTTCCAACACTTTTAGAATGGCAGAAGCATACTAGAATAATGGAGTTCTATGTATTCAAAACGTCCCAGAAGTGTACATCTGTTTTCTTTTTCATGTGTACCCTGTATTGTGTCAGAATTCGATTTAGAAGTGTTTTTTTTTTTTTTTGTTTTATTATAGTTTTTAGAGATTTTGGGACAAATGAAGACTGATTTATTTGGTACTTTGAGATACTTGTTTTCTCATTTTTGTTATGGAATAGATTGATGGCGGTTTTTGCAATTTTTGGATGTGCATACTCTTGAATCTTGAGGCAGCTTTAGATAATCATCCTGAAAGCGGCATGGATTTAGGCTCTTTTAGCTTTATAGAGGGAGTAAATTTATTAAGAATTATATGCGTATTTACTGTTTTGAGTCCGTTCTTTTGTGGTATGATAATTGAAATCTTTCAAGTTAACAATCTGGAATAGTCCAGGTGAAAGATGGACAAACGAACCAGTGATAACTTAAATTGGGAGGAATTAAACATAAACCTCAACTAGCGATGACGCATGGCGTAAGTTAAGTCCTTTAGACCTTTACAAGCAACACCGAGGAGGAGTGATAATGGAGGGTAGAGGACGGATATTCGTTTTTAATTTTCAAATCTTTAGTTTCTTTTTAATACAGGGAAATGAATTAATGATACGGATATTCCTGACGGTTTATGTTCCCTCTGTTTGAGCTCCTTGCCGAATACTTTGTTTATTATGTTCCTACATTTTATATTGTTATTTGCGTACTTTGGTTTCTTGAGTTTATGTTCTGTGCTAAGGTATTGTTAGGTCGTACATTAGCGACCCTTCCCTAATCTTAAGGTAGCCATACCCAGTGGACCCAGCTGATAGGTATATCGTCTTATCATGCTCTCGACAAACAGGTATAAACACTTTACCCTTTTACGACTCTTACATCTTCTTGGCCGGAGGTCCTTATGGAAGCAGTCTCTCTACCTTTGGATATAGGTAAGACTGCCTACAGCTCACCTCCCCATACCCATCTCAGGGATTTGGTACAGTTGTTGTTGTTGAATTAATGATACGGTGGTTATGTTTAATCTGTTTAGGTATGGATAAAAACTAATTAATGACATGTTAATTTTTTATAATATCATAAATTGAAAAATATTTAACAAGGTAAGAATTAAACCACTAAAAAACATAAAGTTACATTAGTGGTTGTTTAGATTCCGGATAACAGTGACCAGCCAGTTGAAAAATGGATACATCATCTATTAGAGGTCTCGCTAAGTAAGGTTTTCGTTTCTTTGAATGTCTTTCATTTATCCGGATATGTCTGCATTATCATTGTACTTGTGCTTTAACATTTTATTCGAATAATTTAGTTTTACACTAAAATTACTAAGCAGTTTAATTATCAATCTATATATTGCATGTTGTGTTAATCTAATTTAAAATTATGCATAATATCATTGCAATTTTCATACAACTTTTCTAATATATAAAATTGTGATAACTTACTACTCCATATTTGTTTTTAGTTCTTTATTAAGAAGAACGGTTTGACATCCGGTCCGGTTTTTAAAATATTTATTTAATAAAAACGTTATATGATAAAAATCTTATATAAAAAAAATCCTTATAACAAATTTTATTAGTATATTGATAAAATAACTATACAAAAATATAATTTGATAAAAACGTGTTACATTTAAAAAAAAATGTTTTATTGTAAAAAAAATAAAAACTAATTTTAAAGATAAAAAATGATATAAAATATAAAAATATAAGTTTACATAATTATATTATTAAAAACATTAATTAATAATGTCTACAAACTTAAATAAGGAAATAATAATCAATTAAATTTATTAAAATAAATTTAAATCTAAAAAAGTTAAATAAGATATATGATATCATCATTTGATCTAATGGCTCTAATTAATGTTGAACTTCATCTAAGAGTTCATACTTCTCCAATTACGATTTAAGATTTCTCTTTTATATATATTTAGAGATATTGTACTCTCATTATTAAACATTATTCATAAGATATAATACTTTTAAGGGTAAATTACAAAAATTATACCTGAAGTTTGTTCAAAGCTACATTGGTCATACCTACAATTTAAAAATTACGTGAGCCATACCCATCGTTATCAAAAACTTACACTGACCATACCTATCACTGACGGCCGTCAATTTGGCTGTTAAGTCAAGTCACGTGTTGTGGATGTGAGGTATCAAAACCGTAATTTCGTGTATACTTCAGGTATCATTTGTGTAATTCACCCTAATAAAATTAATTAAGATATTTATATTTCATTTATTAAAGTAGGTAAATATTCTATATTAAAATTCTCTCTCTCACACACACACACACATATATTTATTTTAAAAAAATCTATTTCAAAAATAAAAATTAAAAAAATTATAAAAGGATGTCATCATACGATACAAGTTTAGGCTTAGAAATTATAAGATTAGACTAACGATTAGCCCTGAAACTTTAAACACAAAATACTACAAATTGCTAACTTTGAGATATATTTTAAAACCGTAACGAGTATTCGATATTGCTTTACCCCTCTAATCTGAGGGGGATGTCAACAAACCATACGAAAAAGTTATATTGCTTTTTAAACTTATATATTTTTTTAAATAGGTTTTTATTAAAAAGATTAGATCATAAATTAATAATAATAATAATATAAAAGTGAAAATTTTAGTGGTTTTGATGGTTCTCATCCTTGTTATATTCACTATACACATATAACAAAATAATAATGACATGTTTAATAATAAATGCATTCTTGTATCAACTATTTTTCTCGATATAATTTTCATTATAAAAATTATTGTTTATAATAAATGTCATATATACCCAACTTAATAAATGAAGTATAAATAAAACTCTAAAATTCTTAATAATTATTTTTATAGTGAATTACAAGGATAGTACCTAAAGTATGCACGAAATTACAGTTTTGATACCTCACATGCATGACACGTGATTTGACTTAACGGTCAAATAGACAGCTGTCAACGATAGGTACGGTTAGTGTAAGTTTTTGACAACAGTGGGTATGACTCGTGTAATTTTTAAATTGTATTTATCCTACTTTTAAACCTGTCCTATCCTAATAATTAAGTTAAATAGAAATTATAGCAGTATATTTTATCATTTAAAAAAAAAAAAGAGTTTATCATTGAAAAGCATCGTAAGTTTCCTTGATACGTAAAAAACAAAAGAGACATGGCTATTTTAGAATTCCACGAAAACAAGCTAAATTTTACTCGTAAATTTTAATATTTTCTTATTGGAGACGCCTATATCTTTTAGTAGAACCTAAATTTAGTGCTTCTAAAAAAGTAAATAAGAAATTACATGTGTTTGTTTAAAATAATTAAAAGACATGAATTATAAATTTGTTTTATAAATTTATCTTTGTAATATATAGAAGCATGTATATGTCCTTTTTTCATTATCTAAATATTTATTATCATTCACTCACAAAAGTTATTTACCTCTATAACTTAAGAAAATGAATCGCTTTCAAAACCTACAATTCTTTATTTTCCGCACCCGTATGTTTTTGTTAATAAATTTGTGTTAATAACATCTCTATATTTTGAAAGAATCCCCTGGAAACTAAATGGAAAATGATCCGTACTGCAGATTTTACCTAAACTTAGGTACTGTCACTTTAAAAAAAGTTATAAATTAAACCTTTGAATTCGATAAATATACACAGCCCCCCTGAATTTTACATAACCTCCCATGATTTTTACATAATTCCCCATGTTTTACCTAAGATAGGTACTGCATGCTTTACTTAAAACCTTTCCCCAAACTAATTTTTTTTTTTAAACTGAACAACTTTCTTTTTTTGATTAAATATAAACAAGAGTAAGTACCCGCGCGTTTCGAATGTGAGATGGTAGGGATGATATGTCATAAAGTGTAATAGGTCATAGAGTGTGCTAGCCATGCCTTAACCGTACGAGAAGAGCATGAAATTTTAAAAACACTTAAACACCCATATAATTTTTGAGATAAAAAGATTTTGAATGAATTGGAGGAATAAATGATTTATGGATGAAAGAGAGAAAAAAATGATTGGTTGAGATTTAAGGAGTGAGAAAGAAAAAGTATTATTGTATTTATTTTAAGTAAATATAAAATAGACAAGGGGCATTTTGGAAATGTAAATTTTAAAACTTTAAATTTAGACGGGTAATTTGCTTTTTATAATACGAGAGTAAGTACCCGCGTGTTGCGGTGGTAAGATAGTAGACTGATAGGTCATAGGTTGTGATATGTTATTGAATGTGATAGTTAAATGCCTTAGTCGTACGGGTTCCACTCTCAGATTTAAAATGTCGAAAGTATATCGAATGACATCTCTAATGAAAGAGCATGAAATTTTGAGAACACCCATATAATTTTTATAATTTATCGATTTACTGTTTTTGAAAGAAAAGATTTTGAATGAATTAGAGAAATTTATGGAGGAGAGAACAAAATGATTGGTTGAGATTTGATGAGAGAAAAAAAAAAGAGTAGTTGAGATTTATTCTGGGCATTATGAATAAGTAATAGAAGTATTTTAGGTTTTTTACTTGTGTAAAATTGAAAAAATAGAGGAAACAAATGATTTATAGTGTAGTAGAAAATTAGAGGTAGAGATAATGAAGTCGAGATAGTAGAGATAATAGATATAGACAATACTCGTAATAACTCAACTTTGACAAAACAATAAAGGAAAAAACGAAGACAGTAAAACAACCGTATGGGTACGGTGTTTACCGGCTCGGCGTAAAACCAATCAGGCAAGAGATGACGGCGGTTATATATGTAATCACCGTTCTAATGAGAAGACGATCGTAATCTCTGAGCTCAAAGATGGAAAGCAGTAACCAGTCAAAAGTATAACAACAACAGGTTATAATCTCTAAATCATATTCCTTACATATATTTATAAAAATTTGAATGTTTGATCTCAAAATAGTCCTGAATTATGCATTTTTATTATTACTTATAATGATTTAATGGTTAATTAATTGTGTATTTTTTTTTATTATTTTTTTTGTGTGCCGATTTAGTTGAAGGTTTATAGATACACACATATAGATATATTTCTGTGATGTTACTTTTTAGATAAAATGTTTATCTGAAAAGGATCAAACTACAAGGATTAAGTGTTTGAAGTGTTTATTTGAGCTTAGCAATGTAGAAATACATTATTAATGATGTTGTGATCTATGTAGATAGTATTTAGCATAAATTGTTGCAGAAGATAACGAATGGAAAACTATAAATTAGAAACCACAACCTTGATTTAGTTATATGCTCTTCTGTTGTTGATTCTGTTCGGCTAATTTGTGGGAATGTAAGTTGGCGGAGTGATGATTGGTGTATTAGGCTTCCACCATATATTAACTTGTGTCGATTTTCAAGGGAAAAAAACCCAGAGTTTTGACCTTGTATGGCTTCGTAATTGTTTTGTGGGGTAGACGGGTAGTGGGGTATGTTGGATCAGTCAGAGGGTGGGAATGGTTGTTTTAATTGCGCGACAACTAACTTTACTGCCTTAAAGTCGAAATTAGTAACGGCAGATCTGATAATATGCCGGCCGTTGTTGACTCTCTTTTGGAAATTTCTTGAGATATACGGAATACTTTAGGTCTATAGGTTTTAGCACATAGTTAAGATGGCAGAGTGATGATTGCTTTGTTGTGTTTCACTAGTTATCAACTTGTGTTGATTTATAAGGAAACAATATCCTAACCTTTGACTTCGTTGGGTGTTTGTACGTCCCACTAGAATCAAGTTGGCATCCGTCGCCTGAAAGTACGGATTCGTTCTTTTGTGGGGTAGTTGTGGAGGTTAGGATCTTTTAGAGGGTGGGACTAGTTGTTTGGCTCAAAAAAACAACTTAACTGCCTTAAAAGGTTATACGGAGTATGGACAATTGGACATATATGGTAAAACATCATTGACTTGAAACATGAATTTAGATATTTAATGCATATAACTATGAGAACTATTAGTCGATCCAGCTTTTGGGCTTTTAGTTTTTGGCCTACAGGGACATTTGTAAAGGATTAGGGCTCGTTTCTTTTTTTAGTCATTAAGTGCTGAGTGTATTAAGTGGCTGAATGCATTAAGAATGTCTGTGTGTATTAAGTAAAATATAGGTAATTGACGGTTATTTTTGTGTATTAAGTCAAAAAAGAAACAAGGCCTTAGTGTCCCTTATCCAATGAGAAGGAATCAGCCATAATGTACAATGAGATTTTCTTAAGGTTTTAACTTTTAAAGTATTTTACCATACTTGGAAGCAGTGTATTGTAACAGAGATAAAGCTGCCAGCCTGCCATCTAATAAGAGTTGCAACAATCTTCATTTACTGTGTGTTGGAGTGATGCTATGCCTTACGTAAACAAATTAAACGTGATAGTAGTTTACAGAAGGAATGTAAGTACTAGAGAAAAAAAGGTGAGATTTATTATTCAATTGATAAAACATAAGTTCAATACTAAATTAAACATGAAATCTAATTGATTGGCAGCAACTAAGTCACACAAGTATATAACTATAAGGCACGCACGTCAAAAGGATCTTTAGTGTATCCCCGTTTAACCATACATCTCAACAGATGACGGTGTTCATTTAAAACAATCTTTATAACGACTTTTTTGGGTGCTTGTTGCTGTTATACTTCACGTTCCATCTTTCATGGATTCTTCAACGTGTCAATGTACTTACCCTGTGATAGAGATTTAACGGAGATGTAATCAAGAAATCCACCAAAACTTCCTTCTTTGTAGGCAATAGGGTGTTGCTGATCAACTAGTTGTGGTGCTGGCCCTACCTTTTTTTCTAAAGGCAAACTATGAAGACTTGCAATTGACAGCCTCTTCCTTTGCAAGCTCACGACTGCTCTATGCGGGGTACTTTTATATCTTCCATTGCTCATTACTTCAAGTTGATCCCCTAGCTGAATTATTAGGGAACCTTGGATAAATGGAACAGAGTGCCATTTGTTGTCTTGATCCATGATTTCAAGCCCTTGATCACTTTGATTCAATATAGTTAGGGTACCATAATCTGTGTGTGGTGGCATCCCTAGTGCTAGATCCGGCTTGGGGCAAGATGGGTAGTAGTTTACAGCCATTACTTGTGAGCCTTCTTCTATGTCATCATGCAAGTAATTGGTATTCAGGCCCAGGCTTTCAAGAACTACTTCCATTAACTTCTTATGTAATACATGTGTTGCCTTTGCATAGCTTCCCATCTTTTCCCTTCAAGGAAAATTAGTACTATGAGTTATGCTAACTCTAACATGCGATGACACTTATATTTCCCATATTATATCTTTGCATGTAAAAGAAAATAGAAGTCAAAAGTTCAATTACTTGTAACTTGGAGGATTCGATGGCCATAGATGGGTCCATTCTGACAGCGGATTAGCATAATGTTTGATGAAGTCCCTCCAATAGAACACTCGATCCACTCCATGGTTCACACTAGTGCCATATCTTACAGGCTCGTGAACATCAGCTGAGGCAAAACACATCTTCTCGTCATTTGGCAAGTTAAAGAACTCTTCAGCAGAGTCTAGTGCATCTTTCATGACCGAAGTAGGAATTCCGTGATTTATTACCTTAAAATAGACACCATTCTTTATCCAAGCAAAATAAAGTCTCATAGTTAAATGCATGCATGCACTATATTTACGTCGAAAGTTATTCTCTACTGTCTTTTTCGTATATAATTTTATAAATAATGATATAGGTCTAGCCCGCCTTGTAACTTTGACCAAAATCCCTTTCTTTACCTTTTATGCTATCTCGAAAAGTGAAATTTGACACATAACAACCTAGAAAGAGCACGTAAATGAAGCCAATAAGTGATTCTATATACCGATGTATGTATTCTCATACTAAGTGTAAATTTTTACTTAATTGAATACCTGAAAGAAACCAAGTTTCTTGCATGCTGCATGTACTTCATCGATAAGTTGGGACTTGTGTGCAGGGTGTTTCAGCATCAAAAGGTCAATGATGGGGAGGCCGCTAGAAATGTGATCAACAAGGCTAGGGTCTGGTCGCTGCATAGGAGGAAGAATATACCTTTCGGGTATATTTTCTTCACATTTTTGGTTAAGTGCCATGACGCTGGTAAATGAATCATATGACATTTCCCTCTTTGCTTCCATTCTCTCTATCTCCTTGAAAGTTAAATCTGAAGATTTTGAAATTTTGTTCTAAATCTCAGTCTATTTATAAGCCAGAATATTCGAAAATGACTACGTTTATTGTCATTAAAGTTTATAGTTGTATACTATTTATGTACAAGTACTATGAATGTTACCGCGGAAATATATTAGGGGGAAAGCACCCTTCTTATTCTGTGGTAGCCTTTAGTATAAGAACTGCAATCTCTCATACGTATGGGTGTGGGGTCCAATTGTTTATATTTAGGCTATTCAAAGTCGGCTTCTTTCACCTTTCTGGTGTTCTCACACACTTATACATTAGCAACTGAATTCTTATGTTTTCTTTATCCATTTGGCTACGGAACAAAAATATTTCTTAAACATGTCATTGGGGTATCCACTTTTTCCTCAAATTAGTCTATCGTGTCAAATTAAATCCCACATTACCTAGTTGCAGCAAGTCACTTATGTGTTATCTTGCATTCTGCTGTAACTTTCTTTGGGGCCTATTTTTTTAATTAGCCTATCCATGTAAAAGAAGAAAAGAAAAATCGCTTTTTTTGATCAGAAAATTATTAAAAATGTTGAATTTTGTAGGGATAATCAAGAACAAGTTCAGATGACTATGTGAAGTTATTACATCGATAAATCTCCCTGGCGGTGTTTCTCAATCTGCAGAAATAAGGCAAGTGGATCTCATATATGTTTTCCGACATATTTTTGTTTGTATTTAACGTTAATAAATGCAAAGACTTCTTTCCTGCAAGTTTTGGCAAGATCTTGTGTGCCAGTACCTAACTTAGGCGTAGTTGGTTTCTATGTTATTCAAGGTTGAAGTGATAGTCTTTCACTTTATATTTTTTGGTAACTAACATGATTAAAAAAAAAAATTCTGTTAGAATTTATTAACATTGCACAAGTAGTTTATTTAAATTTAATATTTTTACAAGGAATTGATACTCTTTATTAATCATAATGTTTACTTTCATCAGCCTTCATTGATGATGTTGACCATAGTTGCAACCCAATTGTATTATTTATTATTATCTGGGTTGCCATGTTGCCTAAAAAGACAAATTTCAACTTTTTCATTGAATCTAAATTCCTACCTTATCTGTTTCCGCCTTTCCGGAGAGACATGCAGAAACATCCCAAAACTATGATAAAGTAAGAAGACATCCCTTTACCATTATTTCTTATCAAGATTATTTAAAAGAAATGAACTTGCATTATCAGTTGTCTTTCGCACTGTAGAGCCGGAACCTATTATTCCATGTTTTGTCATGTTATTTTTTCTTTAGAAACTGTCCTGTTCAAGTGTATTTGGACCTTGTTGACCTGTTGGACCAAAGCTGGGTGCCACGTATCTAATAAGGAAATTCTATCTAGAAGACTACGCTGAGAACAAATAAGCTGTTCTATATTAGTCTATAAAAATGCACTTTCTTTTTTAGATTGGTAAGTATCTGAACATCTATTTCTATAGGTAAGTCTTCAGTCCATATTTACTTTTTTATTGGTTAGTAATGTTTACACTTGATATCAACAGCTTGTATAGGGTGCAGACTGCACAGGCTTTTTACGCTCTACTTTTTATTAATATAAATTTATTACCCGTATCAAGTTAAACACAAAAGTGTTAGTAACAAACTTTCTGGCATCTGGTGATTACATATGCTGCTTGAGGGCGGGCTTTTGTATTATTAGTGACCTTTTACTTAGAGCTCGAAGCAAATAACACCCAAATAAAACCCCAAATGAGAAGGGAACCTTAATAATCATATACTTAAGCTCTCAAAAGCTTTATTGAGCTCTAAAAATCTTTCATAAACTCCGCACCAAACATGTAGTACTAAAATCCTCTCTGGTTAGTTTCATAGTTGTAAACAGAAAAGGTAACAAAGTACTTGTAATGGTATTAGAAGTCTGGAATATATCCGCCATTAGTCCATTACTGATGCCTGAACTGAATTTGTATACACCACATGGTGATGGTTTCCTTGATTGTATAAAAGTTGGGCAACTGGTGTTTTTCGGATTTGCTACACGCCTACACTTTTGAAAGATCAATGATCGTTTTTGTTGTTGCTTTCTAGTTATTTCAAATTATATTTATATCCCAAGATGTATGATGTGTTCATAGGTCTTGATATTAAGTTTTTTTTTTGGAACCTCTTTATATTTTCTGTATTGGTTCTGTACTTCTGTTTGTTAATATGATAGTCTTGGTGATATCCCTTTTTCCAAATCTATTGTGAGTGTTATGTTTTCTCGTTCTTTTTTTACTTCATCAGTAGACCTATTTTCAATACACTTTGGTATCACAACTCAGACTTAGAGAAGAGAGGGTAATGGTCATCAACTTATTTTGCGAAGAATCTTGAACACAACTTAACTTCTGTAGTACATACATTGATGTGAATATAAGACGTATAAACATTTTATTCATAAGTTTTAAGCTGAAAACAGTCGACAAAATCAACATGCCCCGTATCCATTGTTTATTTTTTTTTATCACTACTATGTGAGCTATTTTTGGTCAAACACCAAACGAACCCTCGTATGTTTGTATACTGTTTTCGGCATGGAGCCAAAAAACCACTTTTTCCTTTGATTGTGGTATTGAATTCTCAATACCAGGTGACGCATAACAACTGGTGTCAAGAATAGATATAAAATCACAAACCAGGGAAACAAGTGGTATCAAAAAAAGAAGAATTTATACAAGTAGTCGATTGTATCGATATACGTATCACGTCACATAGCTAAATATAGTTTCTTGTTACAATTCGGGAAGCGCTTTTTTGAGTTTATCCAGATATAGACATGTAGGTAGTATGAAGAGAATACATTTTTAATTGGAAATCTTATCTAAAGATAAGACTTAAACTAGAAAAATTAACCCTCAGTTTTATGTAGTTTCGTTTTGTTTTTTTAATGGCGAGTTAGTTGTTAAATGGTTAGAAAAGTGATATTCAAACAAGCGATGTGCCATGTTTTTATGCTGGAAAATGATCCATCTTCCTAACCAATCCTTCTAAAATTTTTTTTCTTAAGTATATGATAATGACACTTGATGGAATCAAATGATGAAATTATGAGAGAGAATGAGTGAATTACCCTTATTTTGATTTAAGGTTTTTAGGAGGTAGGCTATTTTTTAAAAGGATGATTAAGCTATTTTTTTAGGAGGGTTTATCATTTCCCTTTTACCTACACTCCTAAGTACCTTAATAGGATTTCTTGACAACAAATTATGTCTTGAAATCTTGAATACATTTAAGAACAAGATAATTAACAATAGATTTTTGATTCGAATACCTAATAACATTTTCTCAAACATCAATTTTTCACAAAGTATAAACCTGTATATTATTGAATGATCTAATCATGAAAATGATATGTTAACTTAATTACTTTATCATTCAATAAATAATTAGTTATAATACATAAAATCTCATTAAAAATACACAAAAATAAATAAAATAAACTTTCCGTTTTTACCTATTTTTCCCCCCATATGATAGGGAATGGAGAGACTCGAAATAACTTTTCTTTGTATGTTTTCATTCTCATTTTTTAGTCTAATTGAAAATTATTTCTCATTTTTTTTCTCCATTTCATCCCATCCAATGAGGAATTTATGGGGATCATTTACTAGATAATTCATGCATTTTAATAGTTGCATTTGTCTAAAAATACAAGTTAATATTAGGGGTGTTTGGTGGGCATTTTCAAAACTACGTTTTTAAAAACATGTGCCCATATATGTAACTGCTTTTCTAAACATGCGTTTTCTTTTTATAAAAACACAAACAATTACTTTTTCAGCCAAGTATCTTTTTTTGATTTATATGTGTTTAGGAACTTAATAATCAAATAATCAATCTAAAACTCAATTCTAAACACTCTTCGAGTCGATGTCGACCTAGCTTATTGAACGAACCACTTCATCCATTTTCAAACACCAACCAGTTTAAGTTATTGGAAAAATGGTCTGCTCACATCTTAATTTGGATATAGAGCCAAAAACCGCTTCTCTGAAAGTGGTTGACCGATGGTGGTGCTATATAATTAAACAGAAAAAAGGGTTACCTTATATTTTGGCAATATCTCATAACGTCATTTAACTATAGCGAGTTTTCTCGGCCAAATTTCTGGAGTTGCCATCAGAGCCATTTTTGGCTTTTTCTAAAATACTACTACTACTAGTATAATTAGTTACATTTGAAAGAATGATGCATGAAGACTGGTCGGTCTCGAATATATGAACAAATTCATGGTCTTTTATAATTGTGGCAACATGTATTTTAAGTATGAATTAGTAACACTATATATGCATGAAAGAATGATGCAAGTTTGGAAAATCATGAATTGAGGGCTTGTTAACGGTGTTTTGGGATTCATATGTAAGAAAATATATGGGAAAATGATCCCGTACTGCAGACTTTACCTAAGCGTAAGTACTGCCACATTAAAAACAATTACAGATTAAACTTTTGAATTTGATAAACATACATAACCACCTCTGAATTTTACATAAACTCCTCTGAATTTTACATAATCCCTCTGCTTTACTTAAAATAGGCACTGCATGTTTTACCTAACATTTCCCCAATAGATATATATATATATATATATTGCAAAAGATGAGTTAATAGGATTATTACTCTTTTTAGCACTAGTAATTAAGTAAGTAACACTCTTTTATCCACGGGTTTTGGGCCTCAATACGTTTTGACTACTCAACTTCGTGTAATGTAATGTTATCCATGAGAAAAACCACATATATATATATATATATAGGGTTAACGTGAGAACAACGTTATATGGAGAGTGAGAACCACTAGTTTTCCTTCCTCTTTCTCATTTTTTGTGTGGTTTTTATTTTTTTAATTTTTAGTTTTCATTTTTTGAAACCTTTTTTCATTTTTTATTTTCTTTTAACAAAGACCCATTCCAAAAAAAAAAAAAATTTTTTTTTGTAAAAAATCATATGGTTACGTGTTAAGGAAACGTATGGATACGGTACGGGCGTTGCCCTCATCCGTTCTAAAGGGGTTGTTACCGGACGCATATGGGAATGATATGGATTTGATGGACGGTGATCCAATAGATGGTAGCATGTACGGGCGTATCCCTTTGCCCTTAGAGATAGATTTTTAGTGGTTCTCACCATATATGTTGTTCTCACTTGATCCTTTCACTAAGGGTAATGGGGGGAACCCTAGCCCCGGTACCACAATTGGATACCCATCGATCCACCCCGTATGAGCCATATGATGCCGGTAAAATACCTCCATCCTAATCCTCACACGATCTGGGCACCCCGAAGGATCGAACTCGCGTATTTAAACTTCATTGGTAACAGGTACCTTAAAGGAATTATTTTTTGTCCCCATCGGGGATCGAACCTGAGACCTTAAGGTCACTAAGTGTTTGCCTTACCACTAAGCTAATTCCTTGTTGGTATTTCTTCACTATATATATTATGTTTGTAGAAGACATTCATTTCATATCTCTCTTTTTTTCTTTCATAAACAAACCTTTTAGTGTTATTCGATAATATATCGTTAATCAGCTTGAAGATGACCATCTTCCAATAAACTAAAACATGATTGACATGTTTTAAAAATGACACATGGCGTAATTATTGATCGACATGTGTCTTTTTAATTTATTTATTTTATTAATTTTTTTCAAATTGTATATAGATTCAATTACCTTATTAAACTTAGAATTAATCTCTAACTCTTAGCTTATGTATACAAAACACATTATAAGCTTATCTGATTGATCGTTTTATCCTTATTAAAATTGTTTTTTTCCTTTCTCAATTTTCAACTCCTATTACTTATTATATTTATCACAATTTATCATTACTGTTTAGCTTATTATATAATACAAAACACAGTATTATATTTATCATTACTGTTTAGCTTTGGTCATTGGTTTATTATAATCACAATTTATTTAAAATTCGCAAATTATATTTGTGGCATATTCAAATTTCTTTATAAAACAATCTGTATAGCTACCGTATATCGTACGGGTATTAGGACTAGTAAAGAAATATATAAAAGATGTTTAAAAATATTAAGGGGAAATTATGAAATTATTCTTACCAGCACACGGAACTACGGAAGCTTAAATGCTTCTTTGAGTTATGTGTTCTAAAACATTTAAACTTATATAATATACCTACATTTAGAGAAATTATCAATAAAATTAGTTTTTAGTGACACTTTTAGTAAGTACAATAACAAGACCCAATCTTTGAAAGCGGAGTATGAGTTCGAGAGGTGAGATGTAGTCAGTCTTGTCTCTACTCAGAGGTTGAGACTGCTTCCATAAAGACCTTCGGCCAAACGAGCCAAACGAGAGAAACAAAAGAGTGTAAAGAGTTTATGCACTTTTAGTGAGTTCACTGTCACTTTTATCGAAGTCTAGGACTAGTATCTTTCATGATTTTATCCCCTTTAAGTTGATTTGCGATTGGAGAACAATAGTGAGGCTTTAATCTTACTTGATGATGAAGCCTTTATTATCTTTATATCGCATTTTGATTGATCGAGACCTTGATCAGTAAGATGGAAACTAACTCCAAAGAATCTCAAATCTATACTTTTAGGATAATGCTATAAATAACTAACTCCAAAGAATCTCAAATCTATACTTTTAGGATAATGCTATAAATGGTTGTTTGGTGGGATTGGCTACCAATATGTACCTGTCCATGTTTTTAATTGTACGAGAGAAAGGTACTTGCACGTTGTGGAGATGATGGAGGTGATGACAGAGTGGTGATGTAATGACGGTGACGGCGATAGGTTATCTAACTGACGGGCTCCGCCCTTAGCCGCACGGGCGCCGCCCTCGGATTTAAAATTCGTCGAAAGTATATCGAATGACACATTTAATGAAAGAAAATAAAATTTTAAGAACATCCATATAATTTTTATAATTTATCGATGTACGAAAAGATTTTGAACAAATTAGAAGAATAAAATAATTTATGGAGGGAAGAAAAAAGAAATAAGTGGTTGAGATTTGAGGAGAGAGATGATATTATAGTTATTTAAGGTAAATATAGAATTGATTAGAGAAAC
Source organism: Erigeron canadensis (assembly GCF_010389155.1). NCBI lineage: Eukaryota > Viridiplantae > Streptophyta > Magnoliopsida > Asterales > Asteraceae > Erigeron > Erigeron canadensis. The sequence goes on from NC_057763.1 coordinate 40,269,782, forward strand.
ATTTTGGGAATGTAAATGTTGAAACTTAAAATTTTAGACAGGGTTATTTGCGTTATAATATAACGAGAGAAAAGGTACCCGCGCGTTGCGGCAGTGATGACGGGGTGGTGATGAATGGCGGTGGCGGTGATGAGGTGATCTACCTGACGGGCTCCGCCCTTAGCCGTACGGGCTTCGTCATCGGATTTAAAAATTCGTCGAAAGTATATGGAATGACCTTTCTAATGATAGAACATGAAATTGTAAGAACACCCACATAACTTTTATAATTTACCGAAGTATGGTTTTTGAGATAAAAGATTTTTGAATGAATTAGAGGAATAAAATGATTTATGCAGGAGAGAAAAAAAATGAGTGGTTGAGATTTGAGCATAGGGAAATATTATTATAGTTAAGTAAATATAAAATAGATAGGAGAAACATTTTATGAATGTAAATGTTGAAACTTAAAATTTTATACAGGGCTATTTGTTTTATAATCCAGTATAAATATAGATATATACGTATAGATAAACTGACCTAAAACAAGCATAAACTATCAAATAATATTTCAACTTTTTAATACAAGTACTCTTTTAGAGGCCGTAAACAACTCAATATGTACTTGGTGACTTTTAAATCCAGGCACCCGATTCTTTATCTAGTGGTAAAAGTTCCTATTTGCCATCAAGAATGAATATGGTAACTTAAATTAACTATTTCAAATGAACCACCATGAATTACTAACAAAAGTTTATTTGACTGTGTAAGTTTCCAAATGCTTCATGTGGGGGAGGGAGTGGTTAGAGTTCGTTCATAAAAGCATTAGGTAAGAGTAGTTTGTAGCAAGTATGCACGAATTAGTCAAATATTCCATCTGCCACATACAATATATAGAAACAATTATTATTACGGGGAAAGATTAGCTAAAACATGCAGTACCTATCTTATGTAAAATACAGAGGGGTTTATGTAAAATTCAGAGGGAGCTCATGTATTTTTATCAAATTCAAAGGTTTAATCTGTAACTTTTTTTAATATGGTGGTACCTAAGCTTAAGTAAAGTCTGCAGTACGGATCATTTTCCCTAATATTATTGTACATGATGTGATATATTTTAAAAGTTCAAGATTTTAAATTGTAGTTACTGATTCATTTATGTGCCTATATAAACTGCTTATTCTTCAGGGTTTAGTCGCAATAAAGAACACATTCATAACATAACTTTAGACATAATAACCAGGTTAAATATGGCAATCGTTACGCTTTTACTTATTACATTAGTCGTTGCAGCACCCTCAGCCTTTGCGGTGCAACACATCGTCGGAGATAGCAGTGGCTGGACAAATTTTGGAGATTATACTACATGGGCTTCTAGTAACACGTTCAATGTCGGGGACACACTTTGTAAGTCTTCGGTTATATATAATGTCCGAAAATAAACAAGTATCAATATAAACTAGTCGATATATAATTAACTATAAGAGTAGTGAAAAACTTTTTTACTCTGATCTATACTAGTGGATAATTAACTAAGAGTAGTTAGCATAACAAGATTTTAAGTGTTGTCTGATTTTTAAGCCTAGTGACCAAATTTGAAATAAAGTGAAAGATATTCTTGTTATTTATCGCGATAAAAGTACACTTTTTACGACTATTTTTATTTTTTTGTTAATTGGGCAGTATTCAGCTACTCTAGTAGTCATGGTGTGGATGTTGTATCTAAAGACGATTACGACAATTGTGCAACAAGCAACGCGATCAGCTCCTACACGGGCGGCTCAACTACCATCAAGCTAACCCAACCAGGCCCAATGTACTTTGCTTGCCCATCATTTGGCCATTGCAGCACGGGAATGAAACTCGCAATCAACGTGGTATCTCCAGGCTCCAGCAACTCACCAGCCACCACCACGCCTAGTAGTAGTGACAACAACTTAACACCGCCTTCGACAACTTCCCCATCTACACCGTCAACCTCAACGCCTAGTAGTAAGTCCGCCAATAGTGCAAACCATAATATGGTTGTTGGGTTTTCTTTGATTTTGGCACCATTGTTTGTGCTCATGTGCTAGGAAAGAGGCAGTGCTTAATTATTGGTTATGCTTATTGTTATCAAGAGTTGTACGTGTGTGCTTGTTCTTTTTTTAATTTAATTTACTTTTAGTTTAGCGAGTGAATTGGAAAGGTGAATATATAATACAGTAATAAAATGTTTGTTGATGGATTTGTTAATTACTGTAAATTATAATTTGCTTGCATCCCAAAAGGCCAAAACATAGTAACCAGGCAAGGCAAAAAATAAAATGCAATGTAATCAATCATTTATATAGAGATCTCAAAGTGATCGAGCCAAATATTTCTTGAAGGACTTGATGTATAAAATATAATTTCCAAACTATCCTTTCATTCTCTTTATGTAATGTCAATAACTCAACCAAAAAGGGGGAGTACGTACTGTTTTTGTGTATTTTTAAATGGTAGACTAATGAGGTTTTGCCTTACTTGGAGAAATTGAGTCCTTTTTTCACTTAAATAAACATAGCTAATAGCGTACTAACTGGAGCATAGTTGTTGGCTCCTAACTTTTGACTCAACTTGAAAACATAATTTTTTAACTCGTGATTCGGAATGTGACTCAACTCGTAAGAATCAGGACATTTGCTGATATTACATAATATAGTATAATAATTATATATGTATGACGTCCTTAGAAGCAAAATATAAGTCCATTATCATAATAGATTACTAAAACTTTACATATTCAATAGTTTTGAGTCATAAATTTATAATTTATCTCTAAATTCGCAAATAAATGATCAAACTACATCAATAACACACAACATAATATAGAAATATAAATGTAATACTATAATATATAACCATAGCATATCAAACTACAATAATTATTAGTTTGCGATATGACTCGGTCCAAGTTCACACAGTGACTTGTAAGAGTCTGGACAAAAAGAAGTCATTTAACAAGTCGACTCGTGACTCATAAGAGTTTAACAATTATGAACCGGAGTATATTTCTTTCGTCACTCACCATCGTTAAAAATTGTACATATCAATATTTGATTCAAAACAGACAAATCCTAGAAAAGTAGAGGTCCCGCTTAAAAATAATAAAAGCCCGCCACCGACTCCATACTGGGCTTGATAAAAAGTAAGCCCATGCTCAATAAATGGGCTTCAATATATACTGAAATTCCCAAAGTTATATAACTAACTATAAAATTTTTATTTTTTTCAAAGGTTTAGCATCTGTAAATATAACTGTAGACGAATGTCTGTAGTATAGAAAAATTAAAATTGTGTTCATTGTATGTGATGAACTATCGAATCTTGTTTATTGTATGTATCCGACCAATCAAAAACTTGCAAATGACACCTTATATGGTTTTCACATATATCTGAATACATACAATGTACATGATTCGAAAGTTCATTATATACAATGAACACAACTTTAGGTTTTTCATATTATATATATACAGTTGTTTATAATTAATTGCATTTACAGATATTAAACCCTTATAATTATGGAGAGTGATATATTCACGACAAAAATTTGTCATATACAACAATTACATGTATTTACTGCACAGTGTACGACTGTCTAAAACAGACAATTGTTGTAGATGACAAATTTAGGTTGTGAATATATCCCTATGGGATATTTTATATTTGCCAATGTAGGTTCTTCATGAGCGTGGCTTACTAGCTTATGTGATTGAGGCATCGAGCAGCATACGCATGCCTTTACCTTTCATGAAAACATACAAAATACTCCGCATGTCGAATGAGAACTGAGAAAGTAAATTGCGATATTATGTTAGAATAGTTAATATTTTAATTTGATTTGATAAGATCCTTAAATTTTTTTATGGATGAAAATCCTTTGAAACTAAGTTTTGGGATAACGGGCCGGGTATGAGCCGGGTTAATATCATTCCGGATCCGATTAAAAATCTCTGTCCCATACCCGGACCCAGACCCGACGGGTCCCCGTTTAGTTACTAACCATTGGGTGACGGGTTTACCCACGGGTAATTAGGGATCCATTATATTTTTATTATTTTTTAATTCCGATTTACTTATTCATGGAAGCCTAGTTTGAAAGATACTGTAAAAAAAGTGTCACGGTTAATATTCGACATTGGTTGCTTCAAATTATACTTTGAAGTATATAATATATAAAGAAAATCACCTTTCAGTACTACTTTCTATTTTAAGTGTTTTGTTGGTGCATCTGTGAATTAATTATACGTTCGATAATAATAGATTGATGCATTCCAATCTTTGAATAGTGTTACTCAATAGGTCAGTAATTTTGTTTGAGTTTTAGTTAGTCTGGATTAATGTGTTGGTAGTATATTATTATTTTATATTTTTTATTTACAAAGTTGTATTTATTTTGAAATTACAGTAAGTTAGATTGAGGAGGGTAACTTAAATGTCAAAGATGCATAAGATCAAAATGATGGATGTTGTATTAACAACGAAGTCGTATTATTATTTTTATTTGTTATAGAGTAATGCAATATGGGTCGGGTATGCGGGTTTTCATGAAAACCATCCCCGGACCCGAACCCGAACCCGAACCCGCAAAATACCTAAAACAATCTCCATACCCCCCCCCGACCCGCATACCCGGACCCAGCCCGAAATATCGGGTTTCGAATATCCCTAGCGGGTACGGGTTTGTTTTTCATCCTACTTAAGTTGAAGTTGAGTTTGCAAGAGTACATAAATTAATAAAATATAAAAACACAATCTAAGGTAAAGAGACCATATAGTTTTTCACTTATAAGAAAAATTTAACTTCAAGTTAAAACTATGCAACAAGTAACTACAATCATAGCCGAACTACTAAGAAAAGAACATACACAAAGTTAAAATTCACAGGAACATCATCTGTGGTGTATAAACCATACAATAAGTGGGATAATATTACATTTTTGTAAACTAAAGAAGTATCAAAACCAAAATATTTATAAAAGTTTTATTATTGACAATTCTATAAATTATCGTTAATGTGTATAAATAGTTGTACATCTCTATAATAAAGTTTAAAGGGTTGAATTTTAACATTTTCTTTTATATGCATATTAATAACAATACTCCACTACTCCCTAAAAGTGTACTTAACATTTTACCTATTTATAAACATGCGTCATTTACGACTTTTAGGAGTTTAGCTTATAAAAAGGAAAGAATACTCTAAAGATCGGATAAGTTGGGTCCAAGTCACTTTCAACTTCAACGGACATGTTTCATTCATGAACTAAGAACTCAAACTCTAGCAAAGTTTATAAGAGAAACAAACACGTAAAATAATGTTAATTATTAAAAAGCCCTTAGCATAATACATTTAGGGGGTGCCTGATTCATAAAAAGGTAAGGGTAAAGGTAAGGATAAGAGTAAGGGAAAAGAATAGATAGGGAATACTATCATTATAGAGTAATTAAATAATAATAATAAAAAAAGCTTCAGGATTCCTTTTTAATGCTCGTATATATCAAGTCATTATACATACTATGCCATGTCCCATCTCTCTTTCTCTCTCTCTAATAATGCATATCTTCAACAACCCCCACCACCACCCACCAGAAGTCATCGATCTTCAGCCACCATCACTCTGTCGAATGATGGTTCTTGGTGGTGGCGGTTGTAGGATGGTGGTTCTTGATGGTGGCGGCTGTAGGATGGTAGATCTTGGTGGTGGCGGATGTCAGATGAGGTTTGTTGAAAGTGATGTTCGATGGTGGTTGTTGGAGGTGATGTCGGAGGTACAGGGGTGGTAGTGGTGGCGGCCGCTGGTGGTGAGTGTATTTATAGGCCGGTGTTTGGTAGTGGTATGCGTGGTGATGATGGTGATGTTGCACAGGTAACGGTGGTGGATATAAGTGGGTTTGGGTTTCAATGAGTTAAGTATGGTGGTGGTTGTCTAGTTGATATGATTGCCGAAGGTGGTGGCGTGGAGAATGTTAGCGGTTTGGAGACGGGTGGACGGTGGTACTGTTGGTTGCCAGAGGAGAAGTTGGACGTCTAGTGTGTGGTGTTGCCTGTTGAGGAGTGAGTGAGAAGGATAGATTTATAAGTAATCATTACCTTACCCCTCAATTTGTTGGGTAATGCCTCATTACCCTCTTCTAAGCATTCATTATCTTTGCTTTGTACAACCAAGCATAGTTATTCATTACCTTTCCCATTCCCCACCCCCAAAACCCCCCAACCAGGCACCCCCTTAGTTTTATTACGGATCAATCAATCCGCCTCGTGTCTACTTTTATGAATCAATAACACATGATTTTTACGAATCTATAATCTCTTATAAAGCAAACTGTTTTTTTCTATTTTTAAAAAAATCATCACTTTTTTATATCAAAAATAACTGTAACCTTAAACAACCATAATATTTTTACTCCTTTAATTTTTTTTTTTTACATTAATAATCACACCTTTATCGCTACCGCCGCCACCCGTCACCGCCACTACCAATCGTTGCCATTACTGCCGTCGCATTGCTCCGATACTCCTCTAGTCATAAATAGATGGATTGATGTTTGGGAAAACCAAAGACCTTGAGGTCTTAGTGTGACTAAAATGCTCCCAATAATGGAGATAAGTGTTTTCTTAAATATGAGTTTTTCTAAAGTTGGAGTTGGGTATATGAAAATACCTGTCGCTGAACCCATATTTGTTGTTAAAAAAATAAAAAATAAAAAACTCCCGAAGTCAGATAATATAGTGATTGTGGAGATTAAGAGAATCTCCAGTTGTGATACATTTTAGATGAATCAAATTCGATACCCATTTTATGAGCTAATGAATTGAACTTGTCGTTAAAAGTAACTAAAGTGTGAATTTAGTGTTAGACCCATCAGCCCAATGAGTGATCTAGTTGGGCGTGTTTGTTTCCTAAAAAGAGAAACACATTGATCTCAATCATAGAATGCCCAATTGCTACTCCATTTTAGAGGTTTTTTTTCTCTCATATAATCCGATATTTTTCACGAAGGACTATGTGACAAAACATCTAACATCCTACCTAAAAGAACATGGGTTTCAGCAGGAATGCAAGCCTAACCAGAATTATAATGATCAATCATTTTATCGATTTTATTTTAAATTCTTTTCGACTTAATATTACATTTTGGTCTTGATTAATATTACCTTTTTTTTTTCTTTCTAATTGGGTAATAAACTGCCTTGATTATTTCATTGGGTAAAATTGATTCTCTTATTTGTGTCATATCGGGCCTAAATCTACTCCATTGCAAGTCATATTTATTATATTATTATCTATCATAAAGTAGGTTTTTTGGACGACGCTATTGGCTTGATGGGAATAACGTTATTACTTGGGAGATAATATAGATAAGGTTACTTAGGTACTAAAATTAAAAAATTAAAAAATACTTTTAGTTTTTTCGCTGGGTACCTTAATAAATTGGAATGAGGTTCATTGTTTTTATTAGAAAGTCTGATTTCATATTGATCATCTCAACTTACCATACAATAATGGTGTCATTTAAGATGTACTCGTATTACATTGTTTTAATTGGGCATGAAATACCTCATAGTGAAATCTCCCCCCCCCCCCCCCCCCCCCCCCCCCCCCCCCCAAAAAAAAAAAAAAAAAAAAAGAAAAAGAAAAACATAGACATGTTACCCGTAAGAATCGAACGCATGACCACCCATGAGATGAAAAACCGTACTCACCAGCCATGTTCATTGGCGGATTGAGGGTCACTGTTAACTTCAACTAGCTAGTATTTAACTTCCTTTAAATGCACCGTTATTAATTAAACAATAAGTAGTAGTAGCTAGCACATCCTACAGAACCCACATGCTCGTAAATGGATAAAAGAGGCTTAAATTTAAAAGCACACATGAAAAAAATGGTCCCAAGCTTCCATGAGCAAAAGTGAAAAGGAAGCAAGGAAACCTCCATTGTTTTTTTGAGACCCATGCTCGGCCATGTAATTTTCTTTTAGCAAAAGGCATGGTTACCAGCAAAAGCAAAGTACAAAATTAATTAAAGGTCGTCATGAATACCTTTCATCATCCACAGGCCCTCATTCTACAACACATCCCATGTGATCGATTGTGAACTACTCGATCTCATTGTTTTTGTTAACTTTACTCATAACGGAATTCTTTAATAGTTTTGTGAGCGTATATATTAAAGCAATGTTTGAGAACATATATATGATGCAAATAGAAATAGGAATGACAAAATTACCTTACGAAAATTCTATCAGTCTCTAAAATGACGACACATCATATACATCGGAAAAAAGTTTTATCATGATTTTATTGCACAATGAAAGACCAACAAAGAATTAGCCTAGTGGTAAGGCAAACATTTGGTGACCTTAAGGTCTTTGGTTCGATCCCCGATGTGCACAAAAAATAATTCCTTTAAGGTACCCGATACCAATAAAGTCTAGACCCATATGTGAAGTTTAAATACGCGGGTTCGATCCTTCGGGGTGCCCAGATCATGTAGGGATTAGGATGAAAGTATTTTACCGACATCATAAGGCTCATACGGGATGAGTCGATGGGTATCCAATTGTGGTACCGGGGCTAGGGTCCCCCCCCCCCCAATTACCCTTTATTGCACAATAAAAGTAACTCCCAAATTCCCAATACCGTCTTTTACAAGTTTTGCCGTTTTGGGTTCCAATACCGTCTTTAACGGTGTATGGGGGATGTGAGATGTAGACAACCCAAGTTCTACTAAAGGTTGAAAAGAACATCTAGCTTTTCTGAGCATGAGAATCAAACCCAGTTGATTTCATGCTTTTATTGCAACAATTTTATTTATTAGATGGATGGATAAAACAGATTTTCTAAATTTATGTATTAGTAAAAGTGTTAGAATGTGAGGGTGCGATTTGAATTAAAAGTGATTAATTTTAGTAACCAACTTGTGTTGACGATTATGTGATAATTAACTTCATATAGCAGTTGTAGACTTGTAACAAGTTACTAGCTAGCTTTATCCTAAAAGTATAAACTTTTATTCCCGTTATAAAAAAAGTACAAAATTAAAGTTCGAACATGATCCATTCTTTTTCTTTTCTTTTCATAAAAAGATTCACCGATCGATAGAGATCGAGAAAGCCATTTTAGGAAATTCCATTTGTGTGTGGTCGGTTTCTCCATTATATTTGCTTCATTAATGCTATTGTACTTGCCTACTTGGCTATTGATTATAAGTTTATGATAACAAGAACAAAAGTGGGATTCATATATATTATATATATACTAGTTTTAATGCCCGTACGATATACAGATTGACTATATATATATGTGTGTGTTATATACGAATAGATAATAGATACATCATAACATCAAGTTTACGATGAAACGTTATTACATATAAAATAAAAAATTACAAAAAATTTAATACAATAGCCAAATGTACGTGTAAGTTATAGAAAGTTTAATTATACTCGTACTCATATATTAATTAGAAAAAAAGTTTATACTGATATAAATATGAAATGCATTACTTAATGTTAGTAATACAGGTTAAGTTGTAGAAGCCTTTTGATCGTACATAATACATATGAGAATACCTAATTCCTTATAAAACCATTAATATATAGTAAATTAAAAGTTAATATAAGGTATAGAATATAATTATCTTAAATCTTTCCCTATAAAAACTCTTAGGGTATATAGTCATGTAGATAGATTTAGATAGATCGACCATCATTCTTTAATTTTTATATACAATATATATACTTATATGAAAATATATTAAAAATTAATATCAGTATTTGATAGTTATAAGGTAACTAAAAAATAGGAATTCAAAAGGGACACGTGTAGTCATAGAATGAGTCAAGTGTCGACAAAAAAACATCTCAATTCTGTTTTAATTTATTGGTAGATGCTTAAAAGACACTCATAAATCATAATCTAAATTTACGACACCGATATGCATATAACATCCTCGTGGAGTCGTAGTATATGTTCTTCTGTGGGTTTCGAGTTATTTCAAGATACTAAATTCACTCAAACAAACATAATCTAATGTTTTCTACATAACTAAACCGTGACAAAGTAAAAATTGAAAATGACCGGTAAGCTCGTTATCCAAGTTAAACCAATTTTTTTCTTTTAACATTATATATACACTAAAAACATATGTAAATGTATATAGGGGCGGTATTAAAGGGGGGCAAGGGGTCCAATGCCCCCCTCCAAATTTAAATTTTGTTATGTATTTTTAAATTTTTCAGAAAATTTTAAAAATTTTCTATAGGTTTTTAACATTTTGCCCCCTTTTAGATTTATTTTTCATAAGTTTTCTAAGTTTGCCCCTTTTGAAATTTTCCTGGTACTGCCTCTGTTATGTATAAGTACCTCATGTATGAAATGTACAAATTGTTAAAGCACATACTAATTTTAATCAAAATTCGTTTTAACCCCTTAAATTTTTACCAAATTTTGTTTTAACCCCCTATAATTCCTATTTCTTAACTTTTATCCTACATAAAAGTTTTCGCTTTTATTTTCGTGACACTAAACTTTTAGGTTCTTATGTTTTCATCAAACAACTTTCACACAGTTACGGTTTTACTTTTAAACATTTGATCTTTGATTATTTACATTTGTCTTTTTATACATATAACGTTTTCATTATACAATAACTTTTATCATCGTTACGTTTTATGTTCATGTTATATTTAAAACATTAATATAGTTATTGTTTATATTTTTATGCATCTTAACATATATTCTTTTACATTACTTTTATTGTATTGCTACATCTTTAGTTTTTTTTTAATGAAAGTTTCATCTTTTAACTTCTATCCTACATCAAAAATTTTGTTTTCATTTTTATTGACACTAAACTTCTGGGTTCTCTGGTTTTCATCATACAATTTGCACAAAGTTATGTTTTTACTTTTAAAAATTTGGTTTTTGATTATTTTCTTATGTTTTTATACATATATATATATATATAATGTTTTTAATGTATAATAATTTTCATCATGCTTACGTCTTACATTCATAAAACATTTAAAACATTAATATAGTTTTATTTGTGTTTTTATACGACCTATTAATCCTTTACAATATTTTTAATGTTATTGCTAGATGGTTAGTTGTCATTTTTAAAATTTGGGTTCAAATATTTGACATAAATTTGCCAAAACTTTATTGTATAAAAAATGCACTCCGCAACAACATGCGGAGTCAATAACTAGTTAGTCTAGTTATCAATTGACGGTTCAAAAGTTTTATTTTGCTATTTTTAATGGTTTGAATTTATTTATTTTTAAACACTTTTAACAATTTCAATTTCCATTCAGTTCGTAAATTGTTTTTCCCAGTTCTACTGCTAAAAGAATATTATAAATATTAGATTTATTACTAATAAAGTATCAATTAAGCAACGCTCACCGTATCTCAACCATTATTTTTTGGTATCTCGACCACAACTACTATATCGCTGCAAATAGTGCGGACCCCCTGTCTGTAATGGCAAATCTGACAAAATAATAACGGGTCCCCTGTCAGTAATCACTGCAAATAGTCTGGTTGAATTACCAAAAGTCTAGTCGGGATATCAGCTGCCTTAAGCAACCCGTAATCTTTGTTTTCAGTCTCATTAAAATGACTACCTTCTGACAAATGCAACTTCCACTTATAAACGAAATTTTGAAAGTACAAGTACCGTGATATTAAGTCGGCATTTTGGACTCAAACGTAAAAAGCGAGGCTTTTGTTTTTAGTTTAGGATGCATCTAGCATATATGTGATTCATACCTATAGTTGTAGGGTGGTTTTTCAGTTTAGGATGCATCTAGCATATATGTGATTCATACCTATAGTTGTAGGGTGTTTTTAGTAAAAACACCTTTAAATTAAGAACACTGTAAAAACATTTACAAACATTATTTTGATGCATTAAAGGTTTATAAATTTAACGTAATGTATAACTAATTATATATAAGCAACATGGTTGGATCAGTGGTAAACACCCTTGTCTCTGGAGACTGAGGTCATGGGTTCGATCCTCATCCCATGCAAAGGTTGAAGAGTCTTTTCTACGATTTAGGTAGAAACTGAAAGCAGCCTCTCTACTTAGGTAGAGGTAAGGTCTGCCTACATCTTAACCTCCCCCATACACCGTCAAGGTATTGGGACTCAAAACCCGCGGAAGGCGGCACTAAGCAGTTACTTACTTACTTTTTATAACTAATTATATACCTCGTATATTTATTTTTTAACAATAAATTTGATATGAATGATATTGTTCTTCATATATAAAACTTTAATTTCAACATTTTTTTTTAATAAGAAAACTGAGTTTCTAGTATTTAAATTACTACTCAATTACTTTTTTCTTTAATATATGATATAATATAATGTGAAACTTTGAGCAAACTATCATATACGTACAAGTCCACTTCTTGAGTTGTAATCTCCGTACCTAAAAACCTTCGCCCTTTTTTCATAAGTATTTTAAGATTCTATTTTATTTATATGTTTTTCTAAACGCAGTCTAAAATTAAGGTGTATTAAATAATTTTATAAATGTCAAAAAATCTAAGGGTTGTACTTTTGATATAGAAAGTACAAATTTGTTATGCATGTTAAGTGCGACCGTAAGAGCTTTATTTAACATTTTTCTTTATTTATTATTATCAGATAGATTAAAATAGAACTAGATTTCGATTAAAATTACAAAGAAATGTTAAACGCAACCCTTAGGGCTATACTTAACATGCAAAAAAAAGTTGTACTTTCCATATTATAAATCTCACCCCTGAAATTTATAACAAGTGTACAAATATTTTATGCACCTTATCTGCAGCCTTAAGGACTATGTTTAGCAAACTCCAAATTACAATACCACGAATTAATGATGGACCCAAGATTTAACGTTTTGGATAGCATAACTGTTTTTATCACCACTCTTGTATCAGCGTAACGATTATATTGTTATGACTTTTGGCATTTTAATTATATATATATTTTTTACTACTTTTAACGGTTTTTTGGCGTTTTTGTAATATTCAATTTTCATTAAGTTGCACAAGTACGAGATAAGTTTTATTGTTAGGAAAACTTTCGCTCTTCTCGCGAATCGCAAACACTCCTTGCAACCCGTAAGTCCTCCTTGCGATTTTGTGAATATATTTTGAAAACTCAAAAAAAGTTTTGATATATTTAAGATATGTTTTGGTTATCTAGGCTATTTTCTCTTAATAATATGTTATAGATTCCCCTTTTTTTTTCCAAATTGACTACATTATTGTTTTTAAAATAATTGTCTCTATATATATATATGATATATCTATACTTCTTTATAAAGAGTATTGAATTTCTAAAAATTCAGCACTATTTTTATACCCAAAATATCACTACTTAAACATAAAACCCTACCCCATTTTCCCTCACCTACTTAATTTTCATTATATGTTTTAAACACCTTATTAGCCGCAGCAACGCGCGGGCAATATGCTCGTTTTTATAAAACTACATTAAAACATTCAAGTGAATCTTTCAATTATATACCCAACAAAATTGATTAATACGAGTATAAAAGAATTTTCCAGGCAAAGTATATAAAAATGGCTTTCACGTATTAACTTCATTCTCTACACAATCTTGTTGGGAATAATGACAATTAACATTTTAGGTTGATTGTTAACATTATTTTTTGATAATTTTATTGAGTATTAGATATATATAATATATTAAAATATATGTAATGATGATATGGATACAGAGGGGGAGAGAAAGCAAGTACTTGTTCCTTCCTAACAGGCCGACGAGGTGGCCACCAACAAACTAACAAACAACAGCATATATATAATAATAATAATATTCATATTCATTATTCCTATATCTATACAGATAAAATGCAGAGAGAGATATACTAAAGAAAATAGTAACAACCACCAGTTTTCTCTCTTCCTTATAACATATATATACACACACTCTGTACGTATTTCAATACAGGCACCTACATGAGCTACTTTTGATTTCAATTCCAAATTAGGTTTATTAGATCCACTAAAACCCTTGCTAATTTCAACATTTTCCTTTCAATATTAATTCACTCAGTAAGTAAGCTGCTTTCTTTTCTTTCATATTTACTAATTGCTCCTTCATTTTTAGTTTTTAGTTTTTTTTTGTGAATAGTTTTGACTGATCGGATTTATTTTGCAGTTTTGTGATGGTGGAAATGAAGGTGAATTAGTGTGTGTGTGTGTGTGTAAATGGTGATGGAAGATAGAGGTGGAGGATCATTTGTTGCAGTTAGAAGGATTTCAAATTCAAATTTCTATAGAAGCAATTGTAACAATAATAATAATAATACTAATTCAGGTATATACATACATTTTTGTATTTCTATTTTTAGCTATATGTATGAGTTACTTTGTCGAAATTCGGATCTGTTTTATGGATGATTCGTGATCGTTTTCATTAAATTATGATGAGGTGAATTCACCTTGCTTGTTTCACTTATATTTATTAAGAGGCTGTATGGGATTGCGTCTTGGAGAGATTTTGATGATATTTGCGTTTTGAAGAGATTATTTTATTTTATTAGAAAAATATGCTTGGCAGGAACTTGAGCATTTGCGTTTTCCTAGAGAGAAAAGTCAGTTTTGAAAATGAAATCTCAGACGACCTCTAAATTACTAGTATCATGGCACCAGTGCTAAGTGGCAGGGACAAATAGTTTTCGGGCAGTTTCTAGAAATTTCCAGTGGTTTCTTGTAGTTCTTTCTGTTGGTGAGGATGGCGTAAGAGAGGATGCTTGGTAACATGGCTGGTGGGTGTTTGGTAACATTGATATTAAAATGATAAGGTGGCATACTGGTGTTTGGTCACATGGATGTAATTTAGGATGAGGTGGGGGTGTTTGGTAGCATAGATACTAAACAAATGGTTTAATCTGATTGTGATTGTGATTGTGAGGGTGGGGATCTTAAATGGTAAATGCTTTATCTAGTATGTAGTAAATACTAAGTATAGATGATTAGTTTAAAAAATCATTAGTTACAAGCTTATGGCTAATCATTTTACACACAGATAGACATTTAAATAGCTTATTCAGTTGTGACAGAATATATTTGATTGGATAATGTTTCATTTTTAAGAAAATTTAGATTGGATCTCTTTTCAGTCATACAAATTAGTTTGATTTTAAGTCCTTGTTGGCTGCTGTAGCCTTATGTGTTGATCGTTTAAGTCGTCATTAGTAGCAACAAACAGCACCTTATGTGAGACTTGTGAACTTTACATCGGCTAATGTTTCTCATTTATGTGTAGCTGAGGTTGTTGCAGGCTCAGCAGCGTGGCTTGGCAGAGGCCTCTCATGTGTTTGTGTTCAGGGAAGAGAAGGTGACTCTCGCCCGTCTTTTGATTTGACTCCTGCACAGGTAAAGACATCAATCCTGTTAAGATGATCGAAGCGAATTATAACTTTAGTTGTGCCTAGTAGTTCATGATGTTGAAATAGTTACTCTTTTGAGTTTATGGCCAAATGTGTCATGGCTTATAATTTTTGTGACATACTTGGTTTTTGTTCTGTTTATAAATAATCATAACCATTTCTGTTAATTTCTTTTTAACTACATATATATGCACAGATGTAATTGATCTAGTGTAGACATGTGATTCTGAACATCTGTATTGATTTGGCATTGCTAGGAACATTGTTTACTAAGGCTGCAAAATCGTTTAGATGTGGCCTATGATAGTTCAATTCCAGGACATCAGGTATATAACTTACTGATAGCTTTTATTTGTTTGTCTTGTTATCGTATCAAGTCTAAAACCGAGGGGTTGATCTCAACCTTGTTGCAATTTTATGTATGTTGTAGGAAGCATTGAGGGCATTGTGGAAGGCTTCATTTCCTGAAGAGGAACTACATGATTTAATTTCTGACCAGTGGAAGGAAATGGGTTGGCAAGGGAAAGATCCTTCGACTGATTTTCGGTAAATCATATTTCCTTTTTCTCCTTGTGAGCTTTTATCAGAAATTTTGAATTTTTAAGACCTAGAAATTTGTGACAGGGGCGGTGGCTTCATATCCCTGGAGAACTTATTGTATTTTGCCCGAAATTTCCCGGTATACTTCCCCTTGGTCTTTCTCATGATACGAGTGTATTTGCACAAATGTCTTCTTCTGCATTTATTTTGACAATTCTTTCCGTTTTTAACTTATCTACAGGAAATAACTTATTCTTCATTTCTTGTGAAACATGTCTTGTTTATGGTATTTCTTCTGCAGAAATCATTCCAAGATCTTCTCCGAAAACAGGAAGGTGTCCGGGCCATGTGGGAATATCCTTTTGCTGTAGCCGGAGTGAACATTACATTCATGCTTATTCAGATGTTGGATCTTGAAGCAGGTTTGCTAGATATATGTGATTATTGTATTCAAATTGTGTTCCAAAAGTGATGAATGTAAGATTTTCAGCTTTTCTGGACTGATAATGTTTTCATTGTGTAGAAAAACCACAAAGTTTTGTGGGAGCAACCTTCTTGAAGTTGCTTTCAGGTATATTCATCTGCTGTGCCTGCTCATTCTGTGTGTGTATATTTATATCATTGTATATCCATGGTTGGGAGTTGGGACTGATAAATGATAATTTTTGTTTTAAATGTTTTGCTTTCTTTACTTACCTCACAGAAAATGAATCGGCGTTTGACCTTCTTTATTGCATTACATTCAAGTTAATGGATCATCAGTGGCTTGCCATGCACGCGTCGTATATGGATTTCAATGTATGTGTTTCTTTCTCATATGATGATTTAAGTAGGGCTTCACAAGGCACATATCTATGACCAAACTTACCATTTTTGTCTTTCCTGTAAAAAACATCCAAAATTATCACGATCAGAAGTATGTTTTATACTCCGTTGGATCTCTGTTTCAATTTTTTTTTCAACATATGATCCGAGAAATACGTTAATATAAGTCCTTTTATTAATGCTCATATATGTAAATTTTCCCTGATATAAATTACGAGTACTATCTTAATTAGTGTTAACGGATTATATGCAATTTAAAGAACAGAAACAGAAATGATGGATTTTTTAAGGACACATTATGTGTGCTTTTTAAACAAACTAAAATAATTTAAAGCACATTTTCAATTGCAATTGTAGGCTGTGATGAAGTCAACACGTCGTCAACTTGAAAGAGAGCTTTTACAAGAAGACATAACTCGACTTGAAGAGTTACCATCGTATAACCTACTTAGTCGATAGCAGTTAAGTCCCTTTGATTCAACAATATGTTAGTGGATTCTCACTATTTACGATTGAGAAAAGTGCTTTACTAGCGCCAACTGCTTGATTTGAGTTGATTTTTTTTCTTCATAATATAATGTAAAAGTAAGCAGTAATTTCTGGGGTGATTACAACTGTTAAAAAGATTTACTTTTCTACCAGATAATGTAGTTTTGATCTGCATAGAATAAAAAGATTTATTTTCTAACGAATTATGTAGTTTTGATCTGCATAGAACTTATAACTGTCATTGCAGCGTACTCATTGCGGATAAGGGTCTTATCATTGATTTTCGAACTCCCTGGTATAGAAGCGACTTATCGCATGTACAGCAGTACAGGTTACAACCTTAATACGCCACATGTTCGTAAGTAAACAAGAAAAAATCTCCCTGAAAATAAGGTGGCTAGAACATTATGAATCTGACATTTTGTGTGCCTTCTGTCACATGTTCTTATTTCTGAATTATGTACATAAGTCTTTTTAACTAGCAACAGTTAATTTATTAAGCTGATCCACCTGTGTAAGTCTTCCTCAATTGGCATGTGTTTGTTTATAATCAATGTGCTTTCGGTTTTTAGTAAACCAAAACCAATGGTTTTTTGTTTTTTCGGTTTTCGGCTTTTTCGGTTCGGATTTTTCGGTTATTATGGTTTTATCGGTTTTCGGTTCGGTTTTTGCTCACCCCTAATAAAAAATTTAGCCCAAATTGTTTATTAAGTTAATTTCATAAACGACCCCTCTCATTTGGCATATTAACAAGTTATTGGAACTTAGTCAACTTACCTAAAACACACAAACAATAATTTCATAAACGACCCCTCTCTTTTATTTAATGATACGAGATCAAGTACCCGCGCGTTGCGACGGCGATGGTGAGAGTGATAGATCATAGAGTGTGATAGGTTATATGTCAAAGAGTGTCATAGCAAAATGCCTTAGCCGTATGGGCTTCGATCTCGTATTTAAAAATTCGTTAAAAGTATATCCAATATCTCTAATGAAAGATTATGAAATTTTAAGAACATCAATATAATTTTTATAATTTATCGATGTACGGTTTTTGAGATAAATGATTTTGAAAGAGTTAGAAGAATAAAGTATTTATAGAAGAGACAGGAAAAAAATGATTGATTGAGATTTGAGGAGAGAGAAAAATGAGTGGTTGAGATTTAATGTTGAATGTTGAAAAGTTAAAAGTTTAAAAGTGGATTTGCTTTATAATATAATATAAATATAGATAATGACAAACTTACCCGGGCGACAAGACAAGATCTGACAATCTGTATTGGTGGCTGCTTTTATTGTGGTAACTTTTATTAAAATTTGTTATATGACCTGTATCAAAGCATATCAGTAAAATTGGATAGTGATATTAACAAACGGAGAGTGATATATTGTCACACCCCGACTAAGGCAGAAATCTCGGGATGCGACGCATAGTACATGTGTCATGGATATTACATAAGAAGACTAAATGAAACCACAAAATATAGAAGGTCTTAGCATAAATTAACTCAAACATTCAACATAAATCCAATCATAAATAAAACATAATCCAACTCCCACGCAGGGGATCAAAGGTTAGGCATAATGCCATACTAACACGAAAGAGAAAATAAGATAATATAGCAGCAACAAGAAATCTTAGAGTCCAAAGTCTGCTATAAAGGCTCCATGCTACTCCCCTCATCCACCTCTAACCTGTGCACCTGAAAGGATACTTAAAAGCGTCAACACAATGGTTGATGAGTTTGTAGTATTGTAGTCTAGGTTGTCAGGTTAACTTGATGCATTTAATGTGTATACTCAAGGTTGCCATAATCACAAGGTTGCCATAATCACAATGTTGCCATGGACTTATCGTAGTTGACATAATCATAAGGTTGCCATGGACTTATCAAGGTTGACAACACTTACGGTATCAGGCTAAGGTTGATTATGAAGGGACTTATGGTTCAACAACCAGCCGTGCTCAATAACATGTATCCAATGCATCCAAAAGTATCCATAATGTAAATCAAACATGTATCCAAATTATGAAATCATATACATATCCAAAGCATGTTATCAAAAATGTATCCGAAGTAGGTTATCAATATGTAGTCAAAATAGGTTGCCACAATATCATATCAAATAAACACAATTTCTAATAAAACATTTTGTATCCTTTCAGCCCCGTGAAAACATGTAAAAAGGGACTACGAAGTTCACCTGAATGCTAGCAACAAGATTATGCTACGCAAGATATCAGTAAGCAATGTACAAATCGAAAAGTTCGTTGGTAATCTGATGATTAAACTCTTTATTTTTTTCCACTTAATATCCACGTCACAATTTTAATAAAAGAAAAATGACTTAACCGGCTATTAAGGATAACATGTCAAAAATTGGTGAATCATGTACAAATTTTATAAGTTTGTGAGAAATATAAGTCAATAAAAATGTTTAATGGGCAACCATATACAAAAGGAAAAGTTCGTCGATCTATCCAATGATTAAACCTCAATGTAAAAATTATTTTGTAAACATCCAACTTTTTCATGTTTACACTTGCGTGAGGAAAGTTCGTGTGGCAAATGACTTTTTGATTAAATGTAAACAAGCTTTATGTTTCTATACTTACATAAGTGTAGAATGAGACTTACATACGCAAATCTAAAAATATAAAATTAAAATGGATTGTTCAAGTCTTTATTTTTAGTTGGTAAAAAATGTGAAGAGTTTTATAAACAAACTAAGGAATTTTTTCATGCTTTTTGAAAGCATGAAAATTATAATGTGGGCATTTTATAAACAAACTAGGGTAACATCATTTGTATCATGAAAATACACACAAAATATTACTCTCTTCATTAGCGTTAAAATTAAGTTGGTCATCCATCCATCCCCGGCCTACTTCATGTTAAGATTTATAAGTGCCACCAAGTCATCTATCTCAGCATCGATCGTGTTAATTGCATCAGTACTATAAACAACATTGCGATTTGGTGCAGTTTTCTTGAAGTTATTGTTGTTAGGCTGCTTCTTTACTCCAAATTGTTTTGTTTTTGATGGACCATGGCTTCCTCCTGGATGAGTAGTAGTTTTGGTATCATTCTTCACAGGCCTTGGCCTCAGAGCGGTGATACTGTGTGTACCCGTTGCCTTTCTTGCCCTTTCAAAAGAACGCATCTGCTTTAACAGGACCTTTAAGGAAACATCATAGTTCATCATTCTCTGAGTGAACCTCTTCCATGAAGGTGGTAGTTTCGTTAACAGAGCAACTATGTGGACGGCCTCTGGGATGATAACTGAATTGTGTTTTAGTTTGGCTACAATATCATGGAGCTCGAGCGCTTGCTCCATCATTCGCTTCCCATTATCCTCCAAACGAAAAGCCAAAAACTGCTCGATTAACTCTTTGGTCTTCACATGTTCCGTGGGTTTAAAGTTGGCCTCCAATGCTTTCCAAAGTAGTCGTGGGTCATTATTGCTTCGTAGAGCGTATAGTTCGCACAGGCGGTCAGACAACGAATTTTTTATGTACTTGAAACACAAAGCCTCATCTACTTTGCGTTCTTTCTCCAAATCAGTACTAATAGTTGTAACATCAGCTTTCCCCCCCCCCCCCCCCCCCCCCCCCCCCCCCCCCCCAACTGGGTCTTCAAGAATCGGGCTTAGGGCCGGGTCAAGAACATAAAATACATCGAGCGAGAGCAACAGAAACTTCATTTTCTCAACCCAGCTGGTGTAGTTACCCCCATCAAACTTGTCCAACTTTTCAGAACTGGAACAAACACCATGACCCATGTCACCTGTTAATCCAACAGTGTTAGTTAATAAAATTCACGAATACTCGTAGAGAGTTCAATAGTCAAGCCTATATATATATATACATAAAATAAAATTCACTCAAATAACAAAGCACAAAGTAAATTAAGGCCAATAAAAAATTTTGGAGAAAAATAATCTTTAAAAGAAATGATATTGTTTTTAGTAGAAACACAAGCAAAAACCTCATAAACAAACATGTATCTACAAAAACCCCCTATCCATACATATATAAAAGTGTTAGGAAACAAACCTTAGTTTAACCCTTAAGCTTGAATACCTTAACAAAGTCTAATACAACTAAGTTAAAACTCATAAAACCACCTTAATGGCTTAGAGCTGCTTAAATAATTCCCATCCATGTGAACACAATCTAATGAATGTAAGCAGCTTGATGATCGACCAAGTAAAGATAAACAATTCCTACTAGTTAGTCAAATATTGTGAGCTATTTAGCCTAGCTATAACCAATCACCAACTAATAATTCTTTGTTTGCTGATTGTTTTTCGATCAGAAAGCCAACACGATCTCTATTCTCTGTTGCTTTTATTCGACCCAAAAACCCCAACAAAACCGACCAAGAAGAAAAACGAAATAGTTGATAGACACGATAAATAGATATCCAAATACTTTATTTATTAGCCAAGGTGTTTACTTTGATGGTATGAAAGGATCGGCTCCCCCCTCCTAATAGAGGAAAGGATCGGCTCCCCCCTTCTCTATTTATATAGAGGAAAGGATATTCTAGGATCTATTCTAGTCTAATCCAAATTAGATTTATTATTTTAAACTAGACATTCCATATTAGTCGGTTACTTGACTTGCACTCTAAGTAAAATCCGACTTTACATATTTAATTCTAGTCTGACTTCAATTAACGTTTAACCTATATGTCCAAATTAACTAATACAGTATATTTTACAAAAAGGTTCCCAACTTCCCATGAAGTTGTAATGTAGTAGCTAGAGCGTATAGTATTGAAAAAATAAAAGAGGGTTAAGGCATGGCAAAGAAATGCAAGGATCGATGCATGGCTGGGAAATTATAACGAATTCCACTAACACTATTTTGTAACCAAAATTACTACTCGTACAAGAATTGAGTCGAAAAATCTGATAGAAATCAATCTAATTATGACAACGTTATCTTTCTTGGAAAATACTGACAAATCTTGTATTTTATGTTAACTTTCTTGACAAAACTTTCACTAGACAACAGAATATTTTGGTAGTAGCTCCTCTAATTAACATAGAGAATAGAAAGGTAGATAAGTAACCCAAAAGTTTTTATGACCCAGCATTTTAAGATTCAAGACTAAATTAAATTAAAAAACATTTTGAAAAGATTGTTGCGACCAATTAAATTAAAAGATCATCTACTTTAAACACAATAATTCCGGTTGCATTTAAATTAAAACCAAATTCTAGTTCGTTGATAATAAAACTTAGATTTGAACTAAGTACTTAATTGGCGCACAACAAACTTATACTCTATCAAATTTAACTAACTAATAGGTTCTGTTATAAAAAACTGACACCAACAACGCTGTGTAGTTAATAGCGGTGCTATAGCGGATAGCGGACCTGAGGTAAAATAGCGGCCAGAATAGCGGTCAAAATAGCGGTCCCGCTATTAGCAGCGCTATTTTACCGCTATTGGTGCTATAGCGGTCCAAAGATTGGTAAAATAGCGGTGCTATAGCGTTTTTTTCTTTTGCCCAAAACTTGAAAGAAGCACTAATTTTTAACTAATGTTTCAAATATTGACACTTTTAAGCTTGACTTTTGCTATTTCTATTAAGTCTAAAATATTAATTGATATTTTTATTAAATATTAAATATTAAGCATTATATGTATATAGATTTTGCATAATATTTTCATTACCGCTATACCACCGCTATCTCACCGCTATAAACAATATAGCATATAGCGGACCTTGACGCTACACCGCTATTTTAGTAATTAACTACTTAGTAACAACGTTTAATACAATTTCCCTTAACAATCAATTTAGTTTTTATTATCTATTAACAATTATGCTTACATGAAACAAACGTGATCAACCGCTAATCCCAATTAACAAATTCATTAGTATTATTATTATGTTGTTTACTATCACACTATGAATTAACACCAATTACTCATAAACAAACAATTGAAATCATACATATATACTTTCATCACCATCGACAAAGCACACATGTATTACCAACAAGCATAATTATAAGTAATAAGAAAGAATTCATTAAGGTCTCAACTCAACGTGAATAAAGTAAACTTGAAATAAAAATATGCAACCATTGTTCAAACATATCACTTTATCTTACTAAATCTAAAACATGACAGTTTTAGTTTGTGCAATACATTTCCTAGTTTTCTATTTCTAATTTTTTAAAAAATGAAAGGAGTTTTCCATATTCAAAAATCAAATGGAATAGAACCAAACGGGCTCTTAGGTTTTCAAAATTTAAAAAATGGAGAATGAAATGTGGAAAATAATAATAATAAAAAAATGTTTTTTAAATTCCCATAGAAAAGTGAAAGACTATGATTTGATCTCGTTTTTTGTTTTTCATGAATTCTTTAAAATCAAAAATGAAAAACAATAAATGTTTTTCCCAACTAAACGTGCCCTTTACAGTCATCATATAGTCTTACAATAAACAATTAATATAATAATAATAATAATAATAATAATAATAATAATAATAATAATAATAATAATAATAATAATAAAGTTAGAAATCGAACGAGAATAATTTGGCTATGGAATTTCTGCTGCTGCTGTTCGACTTTTACCCAAAACAAAAGCCTTGCGGCTGTACACCACACCTCACGTCCCCACGTACTAACAATAAGTGAGGTGTTTATCTTCACGAAAGTTAGGTCTTTATCTTTGACGGCTCCCTCTCCGAAATCTAATTAATTCTCGCAAGAAAAAAAACAATCAATTCCATCTATATGTATTTGCTTTCAACTTGTTGTTCACGTTTCTCTTCTAACCGACCCACCAAACAAAACAATAATTACATGTGGGCTTCTTTTCTTTGTTGATTTCGGCCCCAAATAGAAAATAGATAGCCCAGATATTTGGGCTTACATAGGCCCAATATCAATTAATTCCAAGTCAAAACTAGCACACAGCGTGCATATGATTTTGGCTAAATTAGATGAAATTTTGGTTTTGCGGCTTCTCTTTAAAAAAATCACAGCCTTCTTCAAGGATCACGGGATTCTTTAGTAAACAAATGAAAACTAGAATTTGCATACTTCAGAAACTCAAGTTTTGGGCAAGACACCTTAACAGAATTCACATTGAGCAAGTTACCAATTCTCAAAAGCCTTGACTTTCGAACTTGAAATCATAAGCAAATCAGGTATTGGTGGACTTCCGTTTCTTCTCTATACATAGATTGCTCTCGAGAATAAGATCTTATAAATGATTTTGGTGAAAAGAATTTAATGATTTTGTTCATTCTGTGTCTTGGTAAGCACTGCGCACCTTAGATTAGACTGCCCTTACACTATTAAATATGCATCAAATTTCGCTTTAAATCTCGATTATGAAGCTCTAAGACATGTACAAACAGGGAAAAGCCGTCAACCACAAGCGGGAAAATTTATCATTAGAGATCAATAAAGAAAGCGGTTGCGCACAAACACCCCTGCAGTCATAATAATATCATACATGCATCTGGGCATGGACGACAAACCCCTACTTTGTAGTCAATACTCAATAGTCATATACAATAATTAAGAACAACACCAAGATCGCCATTGAGTCCACATTGTCATCAACTATACACAGGCCCTATACAAACAACTTCAGCCAAGTTCATATATCATTTCACCGGTTTGATTAGCTTTGCAGTCCTAAAACCAGTGGAGACAAATCTACATGGAAATTTTTTCATGCTTTTTGGAAGCATGAAAATAAAATGTAATCATAGTTTCTCTGGTTGATAAAGTATGCATTGGTCAGCTAGTTTTTTTTTCTTTTTTTTTTGGTGTTTGGCAAATGAAAATCTAATTTTAATTCAATTAAATATACTATAATTAAGAAAATTGTAAAAGAAAAAAAGAAAATAATAATGTTACATGTGAATTAAGTAGTAAATTAACATTTGCATCATCATGAAAACTAAATAAATTATTACCATTCTTTAGTTTCAAATTAAAGTAGGTCATCCATCCTCTACTACATTCGAATATTTACAAGTGCCACCAAGTCATCTATCTCAGCATCGATCGCGTTCATTGCTTCAGCACTGCGAACATTGCAATGTCGTGCAATTTTCTTGAAGTTGTTGGTAGGCTTATTCTTAACTCGGAGTTTTGTTTTTGATGGACCATGATCTCCTGGAGTAGTTTTTGTATTCTTCACAAGCCTTGGACGAGCGCTCATACTTTGTTTAGCCTTCCCAATTCTTGCCCTTTCTTCGGCATAAATTTGTTTCATCAGGTCCCTTAAGGAAAGATGGTCATATTTGTTGCTCATCATTCTCTCAGTAAAGATTTTCCATGAAGGTGGGAGTTTGGTTATAAGAGCAACTCTAAGGAAGGCCTTTGGGATGACAATTGAATTATCTTTTAGTTTTTGTACAATAATATTGAGCTCTTGTGCTTGTTCCCTCATTGGCTTCCCATCCGCCATACGAAAAGTCAAAAATCGCCCAATTAAATGTTTGTTCCTCATATGTTCCTTGTCTTTAAAGTTTATCTCCAATGTTTTCCAAAGTAGTCGTGGATCATTATTGCTTCGTAGAGCGTATAGATCGCAAAGGCGCTCAGACAACGACTTTTTGATGTACTTGTAACATAAAGCCTCATCTTCTTTGCGTAGTATCCGTTGTTTCTCCAAATCAGTAATTACTTTTACATCGGCTTTCTCCCCAAGTGGGTCTTCAGGAATTGGGCTTAAATTCGGGTCAAGAACATAAAATACCTTGAGCGAGATCAATAGAAACTTCATTTTGTCGACCCAGCCGGTATAGTTGAACCCATCAAACTCGTACACCTTTTGAAAATTCGAAGCACCGTGATCCATGTCACCTAGATCTGACGTGTTAATTAATAAAAACAACAAATTAACGAATGCTCATAGGGAGTCCAAATGTCATGAATTAAAACAAACGATGGGTGTAAAACATATCTCGTATATATATATATATATATATATATATATACACACACATTTGAAACCTTTGATTTTTCTTGAAATTTTATATTATCGTGTACCTCTCAAAACATATCACGTATATGTACACACTCACAAAAACTTATATATCACAAACTATTACTCCAAGTATATAGCGAACGATGATAGCCAAAATCCAAGCATACAGCTAGGTATCATGCATATGAATTAAACAAACGATGTATTCAAACAGTGGCGGAGCCAGGATTTTTATCCTGGGTCGCCGAACAGTTTTCATAATACTAATAAGTGTAAAGTTAAACTACAAATTTCAATTTTTCTAGTCTGGGGTTGCCAATTACCTTAAAACTGTTTAA
Organism: Erigeron canadensis; assembly: GCF_010389155.1. Classification (NCBI taxonomy): domain Eukaryota; kingdom Viridiplantae; phylum Streptophyta; class Magnoliopsida; order Asterales; family Asteraceae; genus Erigeron; species Erigeron canadensis. The sequence goes on from NC_057763.1 coordinate 40,296,383, forward strand.
ATACTTAGAAAAGTACTAGAAATATAGAGTTTTATAGAAATTGTGGGGTTGCCATGGTCACCCGTGGTCACCACTTAACTGTATTCAAATAAAATATAAATAAAATAAAATAAAATCAAAACCTCTTAAAAACCCAAATATAGAATTTCTTACCCGATGATAATAGGAACCAAGTTATCACAATTTCACGATCCGATCAATTCCTTAAAAAAGAAATCGTTTTGATTGGTGGTGAATGTGAAATTATAATTGCAAGGTCGGCTAATTGATTACCGAAATCGTCTATGTTACGAACGAAAGCAAAAATTAAATTTGGGTTAAAGCCTTAAAGGCATTAAATATATTGCGTGGAATTATTGATACATGGATCGGGTCATGCATTGGGCTCTAGTTTGGAACAATGATGGGTTTGGGCTTTGGAGGACTCACACAATATAAATTTGTTCTGAATAAAGTTGCTTAAAATAGATGCATTAAATAAAGTTGCTTAAAATAGTTTTGAAAAATATTCACTTTTGAAACGTGTTCGGTAATCTATCAAATACCCGACCTTGCATATAAACACGTACAGACGATATGTATACTCTATATATAAAATATAAAATATATTTACTTAATTTAGACATACATATATGTAATTATGTTTTAAAAATGGGAAAATCTCCCTATTTACTTTTGAAAAAAAGAAATAAATAAGATATGTATGCTTTATATAATAAATCGTATATTACACGTACATAAAAACCCTAGAAGTTACCCTTACATCAGCAGTGCCGCAAAAGTTGGCACGTGTTCGGATTGTTCGGGTACGTATGTGGTGCTTTTGAATTTTGATTTAAGGGTTTAATCAGTAATTATTTAAGTAACTACACAGATATTATGTTATACCGGCCAGTAATTTTCTTAATTGTTTTTTACAGAAATTTCTAAACAGAACATTCTTGCCGGCCATTCGATCGGCAGAAAGATTGATTATATACATACGTTGGTCTATCTGTTTGTGAGTTTATATCTTAGTGAGGTGTATATACATAGACATATATACCAGTAGTATGTTTGTATATATTGTTTTTGGTTAAACTTGAAGAAATTATGTACTCGTATATGTAACCTCTTGTTTTTGGCTACACATAATATACTTGTTGGATTTCACATTTGTTCTTGTTTACCATCATTAATTTTTGCATAACGTAATTAGTACTAAAACTTCATTTTTGCATATGCCATTTGATTTTTTTTAATTTAGGACGGATTCAGCATTCTTTAATTAGTTGGAGTGATATACATGGATCATGGAGCTTCTTCCGAATTTGTAAATCTGGACAAGCTTGATGGGTTCGACTATAGCAGCTGGGTAGGCAGAATGAAGTTTCTGCTGTCCTCGCTTAATGTCTATTATGTTCTTGATCCAAACCTAATCCCGATTCCACAAGACCCAACAGGGAAGGAAGCTAATGATGAAATCGAGAAACGACGGATGCTCCGAAAAGAGGACGAGGATTTATGTTACAAGTACATCAAGAACTCATTGTCTGACCGCCTTTGCAATCTTTACGCTTTAGGAAGCAGTAAAAATCCACGACTACTTTGGGAAACATTGGAGATGCGCTTCAAAGACAAGGAGCCCAAGACGAATAAAAATCTAGTACGGAAATATTTGGATTTTCGTGTGGTTGATGGGAAATCAGTAACAGAGCAAGTGCACGAGCTCCAGGATCTTGTAAAGACACTAGAAGCTGATTCAGTTTTCCTCCCTGAGGCATTCCAGATAGTTGCTATTATGGACAAACTCCCATCTTCATGGAGAATGTTTTTTAAGAGGATTCTGATGAATAAATCCGATAAACATGGTGTGTCTGCGAAGAAAACTCCAGTTGGAGATGGTCCATCAACTACAAAACTGGCAGTTAAGCGTAAGATTAACTTCAAGAAAACTGCACCTCTGAAACTACATCGCAATGTTGGTCACCGAAAGCCTCAACACATGAAATTGGGAAGCAATGATTTAAACGCGCTTGATGTTGAGTTAGCTGACTTGGTGGCACATGTAAACCTTAGCATGTAACCAGGGAGGGCCAACTTTTAATTTTAAATGATATAAATACTTGTTCTTTTTTCTTGATTCAAATGTTATTGCTTGGTAGTTGGTACAATAATTTCACACATAACTTGGTATACTTTGTATTTATGATTTCTAACCTTCACATATAATAGGATTTAGGAAACACAAGTGTGTAGAAAAAACTTGCAGAGACAAATATCTCAAAGTATATACCTGGGCAGAACAGGGGGATTTGCTAGTGGGTTTGGGTTAATATGGGTAAACATTTGGAATGTGTCCAGCCAAGTTTGCAATCTGAAACAAATTATGTTTCTGCATAATACAACAAATGCTATATTAACATCGATTTTGGGAGTTAGATGAAGTTGATGCAAGGAGAACCTTGGATTGTCATCTCAAAAGGATTCAGATTCTTGAATTTGATGGAGAAAAACATAAAGTAGATATCCTTGGATTAATTATTTCTTGCAGAAGCATGGAAATTAGGAAATGCATTGCAGGAAATGAAAATTAGTTAATGGATCAATGGATGAAGTGTCAAAATTTTGCAAGTCTTTTTCAATTATGAATCTGATCGCTCTTGTCGAAAAAAACAAAAGGGCAACCCACAATGTCGGGGACCAATCTTCTTAAGGACTGATGGTACATAGTTTCTGTTAAATCCGTAACAAATTTTAGCGTTGTTGAGTATATACATTTCTTGGTATCGTGTATAGTAGGTGCCTTTTTTTGATTTGGACTTTGCAATACCAAACCTTGTATTTCCTTACTTTTCGTTAATTACCTTCATATTGGTCTAAGTGAATGACTGTTGATCATATGGCAACATGGGTGGGTTGGGTAACAACTTAAAATGACTTTTGGGTGGAAACAGGTCATTTTGGTTGTGTGATGTAACTTGCATGATCCATCCCATTTGTCACCTATAAGTTTTTTATACGTGCAATGCCCTTCCCATTCAAATTTTTATTCTGTAATGCCGATTTGCTGAAGAGACAATGAGGAATGTTTCTCTAAAGATAGAGCTTGTAGATTACTATAGTTCAAACAAGTATATTTCATGTGCCTGTCGAGAGTCAAGACTTTCTTGGCTACCCATTTTATCATCTATAAATTTGATATGTTGTAAGAGACGATGATGAATGTCTCTCCAATGTAAGCGCGTGTAACTTACTATTTCAGTAAAGCTTTTAAACATATGAAGACAAATTAGACCTTTACCCTTTCTTGTAACGGTTTACGGATGATATTGATAGTTTGATACACCTTCAGGTTTTATTTGAAGTTCAAAGTTGATTAGTACATTCCATTTTTTTTGCTAATTAAGTTGTGTAAAAACTTTGATTCTTGGAAATTGAGGATGGTAGGTATTTGATCGAGAATGCCAAGTTTAGGACTATCAACTTTGGTTTGTGGAAGTGAAGGTTGAATTGTGGGGGTAAATTTTTTAGCCTTGGTGAGGGTTGGGGTTGATGTAGTTTTGTTTTAGTGTTTCTGCAGGGTGTGTTTATAGTTTTATTATTTCTAAGGAAGCTAGGTTTTTTTTTTTTCAGTTGTGGTCAATGGTCATAGTTTTGGCTAGCCTAGCTAGCGAGTGTTTTGTTGGTGCTCAAGTGGGAGATTGGTTCTAAAAGTGATGGGCTTGTTCAAGTCATGGAGGAAGCAGGGAAACCCGTATGACAAGCCTTTCTGGTTTTGCTTTTGTGCGAGGTTCATGGACATTGGGCATATGTCGGTCCAATGCACGTACTGGAAATCGCCTACTACTTGGCACATGCCAAAATCCGAGTCTTAAGTCTGATTTGGTTATCAAATTGGGATTCCACGAAACTAAAGAACAACCCATAAACCAATTAAACTAGTGTACGTATGATCAGATAGGTAAAACGATATTAAGAGTTAAAAAAAAAAAGATTTTTTTTTCTTACGTAAGTACTACTTAATATATACAACATTCATGATCAAAGAAACATATATACCGAATGATCAAATACGTACCAACTAATTAAACATACTAAACAAACAACTAAAACATTAAGATTGACGACTACTGTACTTTTTCCGCCTTCTTGTCATCATCCTCCTGATCACCACCACCATCGTCATCATCAGCAGCAGCAGAAGCAACAACACTATAATCTCCGGAAATGACAGGGGACTCTTCCTTCCATTTATCCTGACTATCAATAGAATTTTCTGGATAATCACCATCTGTTTCGTGATCATTGTCTTTGAAGTCGTCGTAAGCTTCCGCACTTTCATTCTCAGAGTTCACCTCCGGTTCCGAACTGTGACCACCGACGGAGGAGTAGGAGTCATCGCCGCTGTCATCATCTGAAGATGATCCATCGTCGTGGTCTGACATGTTTTATATGATTAATATTAGTGATATATTGGTGTGTAATTAGAAAGATCAATTGAAGGAAATGTATATGGTTCGGTGGCCTGGTGGATACGTACATAATTATTTTATTATACATAATATATACTTGTACGTCGTATATACAGCCCTGGCCATCATCATATATATTGTTGGTAAAAGGTAGGGTGGGGGTGGCTTGTACATATAGTTTTTTTTCCGTATATAGGCCGGAATTATTAGCTTCATTCAATGCAATGTCATACCCGGCCGGTTCCATGATACATATCTGCAGGGACGGCTGCAGCTGCCCAACTCCAATTTTAATACAATGTAATTTTTTAAAATTTAAATGATATATTTGTAAAAAATTTTTTTATAAAAGTAGGAAATATATATAAATGTTACCTTCGTTGTCAACTTGTCATAAACTTATTATTTGGATCTCATTGGTCATCGAGCAGTAATTTTAAGATAGATCTTTTCATTAAGGTATTAAAAAACTCGAGTTGTTTTAATTTTTAATAGAAAGAATGAAATATAATTTAAGAAAAAACTTTCGTTGTTTGAGTATGTAAATGTGTAGTATATTATAGTGGAACTATTTATAAAAAATGTATTTTCTTTCAAATTATTATACACAGTATATTTATCATATACAATTAATTATAATTATCATAAAGTTAATTATATCCAAGGAAGTATATTTTTGGGTTTCTTGCATTATATGATTGAATACGTTTTCATTTAATAAGACCTTGTTCGATACGTGTGGTCATTATTTATTAAAAAAAAACTAGTATTTTTAAATGTAAGTGTTAGACCCGGTGTAGATAACAAATTCTTTTGAGAGTCCATTTTCTATTTTCGAGATAGGCCCTTTTTGTTTTTTTTTTTTCATTTTCGGATACGACTGTTATAAGTATGATAAACAACTTTTAATTTTGTCCCCTTGCAAAAAAATTTCTGGCTCCGTCTCTGCATATCTGTGATCATACTGTAAAATCAGACCATTAATTAATTACTCCATATAATTAGAACAAGGAATTGTGAAAATTAAATAATTTTTCGCTACCAATACATATATATAAAGTTACTATACAAAACATTTTTATACCGTTATCAAAAACATTTTTACTACTTATTATTTTATATTTTGTAATGCTTGTGTCACATCGATCATAGCTAAGAATCTGAATTCAAAGTTCATGTACCAAAAACTTACTATAAGGGAAGAAATTAAATAACCCTTCGGAATATAAAAGTAATAAAAAGATAATGAAGGGTCGTTAAAAGCCTCTAAAAGCTTACACTTTACACTATGGTAGGACTAAGGACTAGCCTCAGCGTAATATCAACATCACATCAGGACTAATTTTTTAAAACAGACTCAATACATAACTAGTCTAAGACTCACTATTTATATATCATAAATTTTTTTAATTAATTTAACACCCATAAACATTTAAAAATAAGACTAGCTTTAGGAAGAACGAGTCATGGGAAACAAGTCTTGGGACAAGTTGAACTCTCATGTTGACTCGCCCTTGGACTAGGACAAACGAGAGAACATAGTGTACCCTCTAAAAACCACGAACTACCCATTCAAAACTAGAAATCCACTACCCAATTTTTATAATATTATTTTGCCTTTTGAAAAGTCCGAAACTTTTTTCATACTAGAATGGAATAAACTTGTGTCCTTAAAGAAGAAAGTACAATGCAATGCATACTTGACCGTTTTAGACTTTTAATTCTTTAAAAATATTACTATCACCATACTTTAAAAAGAGAAAAAAGTCAAAAGAATTCATTTATTTAAGTAAGAGGTAAAATCCTTTAAATGCAAACAACATTTTTGATACATAAATTACAACTCATGTTTTCTCGTATTTTAGAAAAAGTTTACAATATTGGGACATGACAAAGTCTATTAAAAAATCTTTTAAAAAGAATGAAAAATCATAGAATTTCATCAAAATCTAGCTAGTAAGAATGATGGCAATGGGAGAAGTATGGAGCTAGGCATGTCCATGCCTAGCGGCAAATTCTGCCGCCAACGTCAAGGCATGGTCTAGGCTTGAGTGATTTAGGCATAGATTGATGATTAGGCATGAGTCTTGGATTGTGGAAAATGTGAACGTTGGAAGCTATTAACGGGTATATTTGGTTTGAATTCTGACCGTTGCAGATTTTGTAAAAAATAAAAAGGTTTTTTACCCTAATTTAAATTACCATCTTCATCAGCTTGACACTTTCACCCAAAAAACACACCTCAATTTTTTCATTTCTATCTTCCATCGATCATCTTCCAAGTCTCGATCACGTGGCTCCTCGATCTTAAGGTTTTCGTCTCCCGGCTCAAACGGATAATCGTGGCCGATCTCAACCTTTTCGCGTACCAGCTCAACCTTCCCCTTTCTTGCCCTTTCTTCGGCATAAATTTGCTTCATCATGTCAACACTGTATTGTTTTGATAACTTAAGGATACAAAGAAAATGAAAAGAAAGGAAAGGAAAGACAACAAAAATGACAGGAAAAAGTCTTGAAGCAAAAGTAATTATAACTTCCCCTACTTCTTTTCTCCTCTCCTCTCATTTCCTTTTCAGGTCATTTTAAAACTTAACAATGCCTTTATTATTTTTTTCCTTCCCAATCCTTTCCCCCTAACTTAAAAAAACTTAACCATACAGTGTGTATTGTTTAGTTAACTTAACACTGTGTTCTTGGGTTTTTGCAAGGAAGGAAGAGAAAAGAATCCAAGTGATTTTAAAATAAGTTGGGTTCTTGAGGGTTTTTTTAAAGATGGAAAGGAAATGATTTGATAGAATTGAAAGGAAACTTTAGTTGTTTTTGTTTAAAAAATCTGCCTTCCTTTATTAGGATGATTTGTAAGGATCTTATCTCATCTCTTCTTATCATATCATTTCATTTCTTTTCTTATTAATTTGAACTTAAGAACATACATAGCATGAGTGGAAAGGAAAAGAGAGAGAAGAAAAAGTTTTTCTTACTAATCAACTCAAAAATTCACCCAGATAATAAAGCATAAGATAAATTACGGCAAATAAAATCTTTCAAGAAATGATATTGTTTTTTGAACAAACAAACAACTCAGAAACAAACACGTTTCTAAACAAACACTATTTTGTAACCTAAATTACTACAAGAATTGGTCTATTGGATATATGGATAAGAAAAGTTTTGAACAGATATGATGAGTATATAACTTAGCTAGAAGGAATATATGGAAATGGGACGATGACCTGGTATGATACATAGATGCGTATATAGACCAGATGGCCATTGCCATAAAAGATAGGGTGGGATGGAATGTTTTGTAAACGTTTTTTTTTTTTCCATTTTTAGTCGGGGAATATTAGTTTGAAACTAGATGGCCGGTGCCATCATATCTGCATGATGTGATAGTAGAATCATATCAACCATATGATCATATACTGCGTAATAATGAAAAGAAAAACCAATCTAAGACACAAAAATAAAAACTTTTAAAGATATACTCGTTATCTAACTATTACTAGTATACTAACTAAGCTACTTAATTACTATATAACACCGTCTCCACCACTCACATAACTATTACTACTATGTACTTATCTTTTCGATCATTCGGTATGACCCATATATATATATATATGGGGATGAGAATATAAGGTTGTTAGGTACCTAAGCTTAGATGTAAGACACTTACATATTAATTTTTTAAACCATAAAAATCATGGGGGCCCGGACATTTATTCATTAAACAATAAATAATAAAATATTAGTATGTGAGGGTTCCGCACCTAAGCTTAGGTACCGGACAACCTTATATTCACTTTTCCCATATATATATATATATATATATATATAATATGAACGTGAGTATATATATATATATATATATATATATGTAGAGAAGTGTTTAATTAAACTTTTTGATATTATACCTCGTAATACTTATTATTTCAAATGTGTCGTTCAACATAAACAAATAAGCTTTGATGAATTAGCAAAAAAAAATTTTAAAAATAGAGGTCTGATATACATAAAACAAATTAAACATAGTATATTACTCGTACTTTCCAATTATTAATAAATTCAACATTTTCTTGATATATTGTTTACGACTAAAAATAGTAGTTGGGACTATAATTAAAGTTTGAATTTTGTTAATAACAAGTGTAAATGGTATCAATAACATATACGAGTATAAAAAGATATTCCCTCCATCCCATTTTAATTGTCATGTTGATTAACTTTGACTGTAAATAACTTTGTTTGTGTCATGTAACACTTGATATAAAATATATGAATGGATTGGGTTTTTAATGTATTTTTCGTTCATATAAGTTTCATCAACTAATATATAGCACAAACAAAGTTATTTACGGTCAAAGCTAGTCAACATGACACACTAAAATGAAACGGTTTACGTATATAAAAAGATGATACCATATGTATAAAAGCTTATCTCTAGCTAAATATATTGATAAATATATAAAACTTATTATACACACAAAAACGTACAACTCATGATGCTGTCATTAATTAACAACATCTTTTAGAGTTTTTATCATTTTACTTCAAATTTAACATTATTGTTTATATTAGATAAATATAAAAAAAAGATCAAATTACATTTTTATGACTCTTGCAATAATTAAACCTATAACGTTATAATTACTCAAATTATAAGTAGAAGATAGGGTGGGGTGAATGGAGGGACGGATCCAGAGTACTTTTTGTAAGAGGTCAAATTTAAAAGTCATATGTTATATTTAAGATGGTCTCGAAATTATTATGCCTAAAATGAGTCACTCGAAGAAGTCTCTACTAAATTTTGTATAAAATATCAAATAAATTGAGACATACTTAAACTAGAAGCTTAATACTTTGTTCACTTTTGCTTTAATAGAAAAAATGTTAAATCTTTATATATATATATATATATATATATATAAAACTAGTAAAATATAAGTCAAAATTTTAAAAGTCAATATATACTAAATAGTTTATAAAATGACGTTCAAATTTAATTATTTTTAAGAATATGGTTATTTCAAAAAAATAAAAATTAATGATAAGGTATTGAATTATTGTTATTATTTTAATATTTTTTTTTAAACAAAAAATCTACTTAAAAAATTTACGGGTCAAAGTGGTTGTCTATAAAGGTGTAAGGGTTAAAAAAGTTGTCTATAAATTCATAAAGTAAATATAACCACTTCTTTAAGTATAGGGGTTTAAAAGAAAAAACATACTTACATGTATGGTATGTTTTAAAAGTATATCATCTTCTTCCTTATCTCTTTGCAAACCTTACCCTTAAACACAACCACTATTAAAACATAAATTAATAAATCACTTCTACAATAAGCTTTTACCTACATAAAATATGTTTCTATATATTATTATTTATTTAGTATCTTTTCATTTTTAGTGGCAAAATTTTAAGTATAAATATAAAATAAATTTAAAAATTCTACATAGTAACAAAAAAAAAGGTAGGGGCATGTAACACCCCAATAATTTTAAGGTAATAAAAAACCCTATTTGTAACTTTGACATTAAAATAAGTGTCTAGTATTTTATTTTTGGATATGGGGTTAATTTAGTTGGAACTTCAACGGATAGCCGGTAAAATACCCACAAAAGTTTGAATGGGGCGTGGCATCCCCATAGTGTGTCAGCCAAGTCCTTCCCTTCCTTAGTCACGATTCCATTTTCTTCAAGAATTCTCCTCTAACCTTCTTCTCATTTCAATTCAATTAAATCCTAACCTTTCATGCAATCCAAGTAATCCATCCAAGAACTATAACATTAATCATCTTCAATTAAAATAGAAATTTAAAATTAGGGTTTGTGGTGTTAGTGGAGGTGATGGCCAAAAATCCAAGAGGAAAAAAAAGAGGAGGAGAAATTTGTGACCTAAATCTTAATTTAGTTTCTTGAATTCTTTAAGGTATTGATTTCTTAACCTAACTTCTTTTCCTTTCTAAGAATTAGGGTTCTTGAAAGGTAGAATTTGAGGATTTTGCTAGTAATGGGTTTTTTTTATATGATTTTTCCCCAAATTGTTGTATTTTATGAGTTAGTTATTGAGTTGCTTATTGAAATTTATTATAATGAGAATAATGGAAGTGAAATTTCAACTATGACAATGGTGAATTTGCTAGTTTAGTGATGTAATGTTGATAATGATGATGATTTCTGGAATTAATATGAGAATTTTGTAAGTAAGCAACTCAATGACTTAATGGGGTGATTAGGGGTTAGGAATGCTAGTGAATGGTTAGCTTGGCTATGTTGAAATAGCTAGGAATGTGAATATCGTCTTATATGAGTATTGTGATATCTTGATAGGTTGAAAGCTTGATTTGTTACTTTTGCGGTTATATTGATTTGTTTGTTGTGTCGCGAAGGAGGTGAGTATACTTGCATATCTTTGTATATTCGTCGGGTCAATTACCATATGATATTGAGCAGATTCCATGTGTGGTAATTGATTTGGCGTTAGTCCCATGTTTATGGTTGAGTTTGATTACAAGCCTAATTGGTGGCCATAGGCTCATGTAGAGCATTATTATTGTGATATTTGATTTGTGATTGTAATAATTTGTTTATATGGATCCATGTAATGCCTGACTCAAAGGTGAGTATTATGGATATGGCACGACGGTGTCATAGTACTCCATATGCAACAGTCCTTTGTGCATTGCCCTCCTTCGTTTATATGATTATATGCAAGCATATTCACTAAGCATTCGCTTACCTTTCAGTTGTTACCATTTTTATAGGTAGTTCCGGAAGAAAGAACTAGGTTGGATTGATTGGAAGCATTGTTTGGAAGTTGCTAGTTGATCTTGAAGGTATTTAGCCATTCATGGAAGAATGGCATTCTTTTGATTCGAAACTTAGATATCCCTCATCACTTTGGCTCTTGGTACATATTTGGATTTTGATGGTCATGTTTTGGTACATTTCTGTAAATGGTCAAGTGAAGGTCTTTTGAGTTTGCAAGTTTGTATATTTTGGTTTGGAAGGTGTCAAAATGGGTAATCGACCCATATAGTTGTGTAGACGAATGTGGATCATAGGGATATGGTAATTATGTTTATAATCATGTCAAATACTTGTCTAAATCTCTGAACTGTGTTTTATGAAGTTTGGTTTTGAAATTGGAAGGTTATAGGTTTGATCAAAGGTTGAAAAAAAAATATGTTGTGTTGTTGAACTGGTGCCCACTGCAGCGTAGTGGGGTGATTTTGGCCACTGCGGCGCAGTGGAAACTCTCTGGTCCGGGGTGCACTTTGCTCCCACTACGGCGCAGTGGGGGTTGCATCCACCCATTGCGACGCAGTGCGGACTTTCTGGTTTGCGTGGTGTTTTGCTCCCATTGTGGCGTAGTGGAGGATGTACCCCCCCACTGTGGCGCAGTGGGTATATACCGTAAAAAAAAAATAAAAAATTCTCGTTTCTTTCATATATCGAGTCTAGTCGTTTCAGGGCAATTTGCCCCCAATGCCTCCAAGCTAAATCCGCCGCTTATAAAAATATCTTTTAGGCTTGTAGCTAATATATATATAGCAATATAGTAATCAATGGCGGATGCAAAGCATTAGAGAGAGGGGAAAGTGACCCCAGCCACATTAGCCCAATATTAGCAATTTGATAGTAATTTTATCTAGATTTTAACCCCAAAATGAAAAAGAACCCAGCCTATAAAGTAAAAGAAAAAAAGAAAATGAACCCACCAGATTTTTGTAAATATTGGAAAAAGGATTATTGCAGTCTTACCCCTATAACTTCTGACAATATACATTATACCTTTTGATTTATTGGTTTTTAATTTGCAAAATCTAGAGGCATGATCAAAATAGATTAAAACATTTCTTTGTAGTCAATGACCTACTCTTTTGTTACGATTCTATGCGAATTTACGAAAAACAAATAAAACCTTCAAACCCCATTATTTTTAGTCTAACTAATTATGTTTTTATAAAGGTTCATGTGAATACTAGTTGAATTAGAAGAACCATACGAACTTATATAATATAAGTTGATGTTTATGTGTAAATGGTATATGTGAACATATTCGTTCATATAAGAATTATCAAGTTCTACTTATAATTACTTCTATACTCCATATATAAACAAATTACCCTTCTTCAAATTAAACAATCTACCTTTAAATTCCTTATTTTACCCTTTTAATTTACACTACCACCAAACACTTTAATCCTTGAAATATCAAAAATACCCTTAAGAAAACCTTAAGCCCAATTTGTCTCTCTTCCCTTCCCTGGAGATGCTCACATATTATACAAAAAACACATCCATACATTCCCCAGAACAAAATACACACATACATCCCCTCGGAACCATCTCCCTCTAAAACACACATAGCCACCGCCCCCCAAAACCATTGTCGTCTCCACCGTCTAAAACATATAAAGCCATAGGTACGGTGATCTGGTAATCGCGTGGGTACCACTAATTAACCAACGTTTTTTTTCCTATGCCCCGTCGCATCGCGCAGATACAAAGCTAGTATGTTCATATGAGAATGGTTATCAATAAAACTTACCCTATATATATATATATATATATATATATTATCATATATATGGATAAAGTATGCAAGAGTTTTTTTACATAAAAAAATCATCATCAAAATAAGTTGGTTAATTTGACTAGATCACAACATCTTAAAATTAATCATGTGCTATTTGTCTATTAATCTAATAACACAATTTTTTTCATTACGCCCTAGACATCAAAAACTCTGGACGGGTCTAGTTAATATTTACTAGTAAAAATGTTGTTCGACACATGTTTGACAAGTTAGATAGTTTGGTTGTTTTTAGCATAAAACTTTTTGCCCCCACCTTTTCAAAATCTTGGATCCGCGCGTGATAGTAATATATATAATTAATACATAAATCAATAATTCTCAAACCTGACTCAAGGTATATATGGATACGTTTCTTAGTTTGTGTAATTAATGAAGGGAGTTGTATATTAATAATTGTTTCGTTAAAATTGTTGACACATAAAAGATTATGTATCAAAAACTTTGCCATTATCAAACCAAAGGATGCATGTATCAACTTGGTGTTCAACACCCTCGATATATATATGATGCAAATTCGTACCAAAGCCAACGATATGGTATTTATTAATTATTATTTAACTCTCTATATCTCCACCTCTTTGTTACACCCGTCTTTCAACTTTTTATATTTTTAACCCGGCCCCTCCCTTTTCCTTGACTACGACAAACAATTACATCAATATGTCTAGGCTAATAATGACAGTGAGGAACTTATGATTATTATACTACAACTTGCAAAATATAACACTCAAAACCGTGTTTTTTTTAAAAAATTGTAAGCTTTTATGACTTAAATGTATGAAGATCTAATATTGTTAATATCGTAAATCCTGTGTCCAGTGTTGGACACGGGTCTAAAATCTAGTAATAATCTAAACTACTAATTTTGTGTTCAACATTGAACTTGAAACCTCCTCTCTATGAGACATGAACGTCTACTACTAAAACAAAACATTAACAAAGGAATACTAGTGCTACATGGTCAAGAGTTATACACGGAGATGGATTTTCCCTTTTTAAAAGCGGCCAATATCAAGAGTTATACGCAGTTATACGCAATGGCCGATCAAGGGATTAAAATTTATTTTACATTTAGCATTTAGCAATTTTTTAAGTTACTTAATGTTAGATATGGTCTTTATTAGTTAGTTTGTGTTTGTTGTATTGTCCCACATTGATAGAAGATAAAAGTCTAAGTAGGTTTATAAGTCTTGGTTTGATTGTCATATTTAAATAGCTTGAAAGATTATTTGGAGGGAAACTAAAATATATATATCTTTGCATCCTTTGTCAAGACCCGTTTTTGGGTGGTTATCAAAAACTGAATTTGGGTTGGTTTTTGACAGTTTAAAAACTGTCAAAACTCTTATATATAGAGGCAATAGGGGACGTATTTTATCTTATCTTTTCTTCTTCTATTTCTCTGATACAAACACATATTCACAATGTTCATAGAAAAAGATTAAAAAACGCTGTTTAATCTTTTGTATTTGGGGTGAATCCTGAGAGAAAACTAGTCTGAATCCACCAGCGTTTATAGTAGGGGCTAATATTCCTTAAGGATAGTGATAATCACGTCCTCAATTTGGTTCATATATTTTCTATTTCTTTAATTTTCTGTATTCATAAAAACCAAATTTCTAACACTTAACACAACTTATGTTTTGAGTTGAAGCAAAACAAATATGAGGGGTTATTTACTCTAAGGAACTCTATACATAAATTGGATGTAAACTTAATATATTTCATAAAAAGTTAATATAATCTTACGTATAAAAAAGTCATCAAACAAAGACAACAAACAAGAATACGTTAGTCAGTGTATAAAAAATATGGATAGCTAAATTAATAATTAGGTTATAAGAAATCAAGACATTTGTATTGCTACTATTTATTTGGCATCTCTATAGCCTCTGTATTGTGTGACTATTAAAAACTACTAGCATAGTAGCATCTCGTTAGTTTTGTCCGGTTGTGACTAATATGCATGATAATGTGTAAAAAGAGGGTTATAATTAAGGTATTATACTACAAAGTTTATTTTTTAACATATACGAGTATTTTTAATTAAAATATATTGTTATGTTTTTTAATTTATAATAATTTATATTTCTGTTTCAATAATTTTCTTTTGTTTTGACGTATCGATGATGTGTAAAATTTAATAATTAGAACTTCAAATACAAAAGTAAAAAATTATAATGTGCTAAAAATTAAATTTGAGTTTTAAACTTTCTTTGCTGCTAAAAAAAGTTAATTAAATTGTTAACCACCATACTCACCGTCCAAACTCCAAACGCCTTTAAAAACAAAAAAAAAAAAAAATTCCCATAAATTTCAAATTAATACCGCATCAAAAGAATTTCTCTCCGACCTTGATTTTTCCGATCAAATCAACAAAATGGTCCACCCATCACCACCGTCACCACAATCATCACCCACCGCACAATTCTTAACTTCTGTCTTATCACAATCTAGCCCCTTTGCTCTCCCTTACGCCAAAGACATCAAATGGCTAATCCATCAACACCTCGTTACTTTAACAGAATCTTTCCCTTTATTTGACCTTAAAATCGCTACTTTCACTTATTTTAGTAATCATATGATAAAAAGAGAAAAAAGTTTCAAGAATCCATTTATTTTAGTAATGGGTACAATCTTTAAAGAAAAAAACATTTTTTAGACATAAACTATAACTCCTCATATTTTGGAAAAAGTTTAAAATATTGAGAGATGAAAAGGCCAATTCAAATTTTTTTAAAAAAAAAAAATAAAAAATCATAGAAATTCATTTAATCTAGCTAGTAAGTTGCAACAAGGTATACAATTACACGAGTTTGAGTTTACATGTAAGGAGTACAAATCCAATCTGCCCATTTGATATTACAATCGTTATTCCTACTATAATTCGCACCTGCGAATATTTGAGTTGTGCCGAGTGCCTAGAAGCCTATGAGATCAGCTGAACAGGCGTATTGGTTATCAATTTGGGCTTTTTATACAATCAAATTAAAGAAACTATAAAAAATAAGAAACCATAAATTAACCAAAGTAACAAACACCCCTAACAGCTGCAAGTTTGTCATAAATTGACTAGAAAATTTTTATTCTGTTAGCAAAGCTATTGCATGCGATGATAAATGTCAGGAAACTTTGTTTTGCGTTCAATGCATCAAGGAACAATGAAAATAAGTTTTTTGGTCATAGTCTATAAATGATCGTTATATCCACGGATGATTATTTATTTATTTTTTACTAAATCATGTTTTAAGTTGAATTTTAAAGATGGAAATGACTTGGTATAGAAATCAAATAAACGACTACTATGGAATGGACAAGTGTAAAAGTAGTTTGTACGAGTATTAGATTAGAAAACTTTTTAGTTAATTAAAGGGATAATGACACTGGAATGTAACCAACTATGACCAAAAGGTTATGTAATGTAACCAATTACTAGACTAGCTATGTAGTATAACCACCTTTGCTTTTTGGGTTATGAAATATAAGCAACCGGATAGAAAACAAGTTGTCGGTTACCACTTTCATTTTTATTCTCTTGTTATTGGGATAATGGTAACGGAATGTAACCAACTATGACCTAAAGGTTATGTAATGTAACTAACTACTCGTCTAGTTATGTAGTGTAACCACCTTTGCTTTTTGAGTTATGTAATGTAAGCAACCGGATGGGAAACAAATTGCCGGTTACCACTTTCATTATTATTCTTTTTTTATTTAAAAAGGAGAGTCACGTGTCACATATATTAAGAATATATATATATATATATATATATATATATTCTAATTATTTATATATAAATAGTTATAGAATATACACCTCTTCTCTTTATCTCTTTCTTTTTTCACTTTCACCTCCAGTCACAACCACCACCCTTCAACCACCATTACCACCGATTTTGATTTTGAAGATTTCGATCTGGCGGTTTTGATTTTGAAGATTCCGACAACAAGCGACCTTTCTTTTATATCAATTTGAGTTTGAAGATTTGTGGGCTTTATTGAGAAATCAAATTTGTGTGTAAATGGCTAGATTAATAGATGGATATTTATCGAGTAGATGGTGAATGACAACAGCAAAGAACAACACTAGATTATGTCGATAGTGAAGAACAACATCAGATTCCGACGACAAATTCCAGCAATAGTGAATAATAGCAATAGATTTCGGCAACAGCAGCAGTAGCAGATCCCACCAACCAGCAACAGATTCCGGCAACACTGAACAACATTAGTGGATTCTGTGGACATGATCGGACTTTTTTGAGCTTTTGCATCATTCGTTGAGCCATTGCCATTCGGATCTTTGACAATAGTTGTGGAATCCAATAAAGCAAAACCCATTGAGATATCTGATCATGGTATAGTGTGGTGATTAATATTATAGAATGAATCGGCGTGGTGAAACCATTTGTCTACGACGGCGAAGGAGAAATTTATATAGTTATAGATATATAATGATAGATAGAAGATGATATATTGATTGATGATACGATGAATCAGGTGGGTTAATATATTTGGGTTTAGATTCTTACTTTGGGTTGTGTTGCATAGTCAATGTGATGAAATGAAGAAGATAAAATAAGCAAAAGCAATGAATAATTTTATAATTTTATTTTTTTTAGTGGAATTACAAAGGTGGTTACACTACATATCTAGTTGAGTAGTTGGTTACATTACATAACCCTTTGGTTATAATTGGTTACATTCCGGTGTCATTTTTCCTAACTTTATTTTTGGCTTAACCGGATGGAAATTTGCAATAGCAGGTAACTTACATGACATAACCTAAAAAATAAAGGTGGTTACACTATATAGCTAGTCAAGTAGTTGGTTACATTACATAACCTTTTGGCCATAGTTGGTTACACTCTGGTGCCATAATCCCTTAATTAAATCATCAAACATCATAAATCATAATCACCATCCAAACGCCTTTTAAGGAAAAAAAAAACCCGGAAATTCCAAATCAAAACCGCCACCCCTCTTCCCACCTCTATTTTTCCGATCAAATCAACAAAAAATGGTCCACCCACAACCACCGTCACCACCCACCGTACAATTCTTAAATTCCGTCTTATCACAGTCTAGTCCCTTGGCTCTCCCTTACGCCGAAGACAATAAATGGCTAATCCGTCAACACCTCGTTACTCTAACGGAATCTTCCCCTTCACTTGACCTTAAAATCGCTACTTTCACTCATAACGACGGCCGTTCCGTTAACCTTCTTCAACTTGACGGAACTGTCCCTATGGTTTTTAAAAACGTTACTTATAACATCCCTGTTATTATCTGGCTTATGGAATCCTACCCTCGTGACGCCCCTCTTGTCTTCGTGAATCCCACGCGCGATATGGTTATTGAAAGGCAACATTCTTTTGTTAATCCTTGTGGTTTGGTTTCTATTGATTATTTGCTTAATTGGGTTTATCTTAGCTCTAATCTTGTTGATTTAGTTCATCGTTTGTCTCATTTTTTCGCTATCGATCCCCCGTTATATTCACAATGTAGACCTAGTGTAAGTCTAACCCCTAGTTTAAACCCTGAACTTAGTTCTAGTCTGGCCGAGTCGGTACGGCCTCGGACGGAGGACCCGGGGGAGGTTTATAGGTGGAATGTGATAGATAAGCTGGTGGTGGATGTATTTAGGGATGTGGAGGAATTGAGGAAGAAAAGTGAGGTTGAAATGGAAGGAATGTTTAAGGCGCAATCGGTGTTAAGGCAACGAGGAGAGGAGATAACGAAAGGGTTGAGAGAGATGCATCACGAAAAAGAGGCCTTGGAGCAGCAGTTACAGATGGTTTTGATGAATATTGATGTGTTTGAAGAATGTGTGAAAGTGAACAAAGAGGAGTTGTTGAATGTTGTTGATGTGGACGAGGCGTTTGAGCCGGTGGATGTGCTGTCCAAACAGATGTTGGAGTGTACGGCCGCTGATCTGGCTATTGAAGACGTGGTTTATGCGATTGATAAAGTTGTTCAACAAGGGGTGATAGCTTTTGATGTTTATTTGAAACGGGTGAGGTCATTGTCGCGTGAACAGTTTTTTCATCGGGCGACTGCTGCTAAGGTTCGGGATGTTCAGATGCAAGCTCAAGTTACTAGTATGGCCTCCAGGGCATCGGCTTCGTATGTCGTTTGAACGGTCATTCGTTGGTTGTCGTATTGTGGTATGTGCAGCTTCACTTTCATGATAGAGTTTATATAAAAAATTGCGTTATCTTTGTTAATTCATTTCATATTTAGTTTTAAAGACTTGTTATAGAACAACAAAATTGAATTACTTTAGCTCCTTATTGCTAGCATAAATAATACAGTAGTGTAACTGGAAGAGCTTTTTGAAAGGGAGTATGTGGTTTTCGATATTGCAAATGAGATAATCAGATGTAATGAAACTTCCTGCAGAATATAGTATTTGGATGTGATTCGATTGGGTTAACTTGTAATTATCTCTTTTGGTGGTATCTAGTGTTTAGTAATAATTCTGATTATCTAATGAAGTAGTATTAGATACATAATGTAATTAAGTAAATTTGCTTTTCCATCTAATTGTTACTTTGGTTGCAACCTAGTATCAAACTGACTGTCTGATCGCTAAACATTCAAATTATCATTAGCACAAGAGTAGGTTATCTAGACACTAGAAACTGATTACAGGTTTAGGGTTCATTACTTGGATAGTCTGTTTCAAAACATATATCTAGACTTCTTTAGACATGCTAAACCTCGTATACATAGTTTGTATGATTTAGAGTGTCTTATTACTCATTTGTCGAAGCTAAGGCACAATGTTGCTGGTATATCACAATGTTAAAATATACAGGTTTCATAATGGATGGGTTGTGAGGATGTGAGTCAAAACGGGCTTGCTTGGGTAAGTCAATAAAACGATTTAGTAGGCTTATTTCAAACCAGTGTTTATAAAATTACATTTTACGAGTATGACTTATAAATAGACAAGCACATAGTTAAAAGTAAAGATAAATATAGAACTTTAAAGTTGCAGCAAAGTTAACGACAAACATAGATGCGTTCGGGGAAAAAAAGCATATGCATCAATAGTTCGTAATAACAACTTCAAAGTAAACCACGTATAATGTACAAGGGAGCTTACAGATGATTTGATTCGAGTTCAATAGTTACTAACTAATCTACCTACCTGTACATCAACCAATAAATGGGAACTTGTCAAAAAGTGGCTGAAAACTGCTTCAGGATTCACTGTAAGATATGGGATTCATGATGGATTTTTGTGTATCATCGTTTCTTTTGGAATAATGCTTAAAACAACATTGAGACTGTTTTGCCTCATATAAGTCAAACAGTCAATTGGGTTGGTAGGTGATGAATGTTTTGCACCATGGAGATAGGAAGCTCGTCGCTGTTTCGTCTTTGGTGCATTTGTTTTTGTACTGCTTTTATTGCAGCTACTCTAGCTGCATTAGCTGCCCGATTGGCGGAGATAACCACACTGTTCACTTTTTCGTCCATTTTGGCAGTTGCATCATATGCTTTCTCTGCTGCTCGTCTTGCCTCCTGATATAACCAAAAACCAAGTTAAAACTTTCCCGCAAAGGCGCAAAAATGCAAGAAAATGAAGTGAAAAATGGAAAGTTCGAGTGTGTGGGTGGGTAGCAGATCAACATGGATTCGTTAACGGGTTATTTAAAGCAGGGGTTAGAACATGCCGGGTTGATCAAATTTGTCCATTTTTCCTATATAATAAGTCAATGTGCGGAATATGATTACTCAGACCGAGTCATTTTATGCATTAAAAATACACTTTGGGTGACTTATAAGCTTTTTGACAGATTAGAGATAAAGTATAACCAAGCATTCATATGTAAATGGACTGAAAAATATCAATTCCTGAAAGTATGATAACAAATGCAAGATAGTCAGAGATGCATTACCTGAATGGCATTAAGCACTTTGGCACGATAATCAGGATGTGGTGGTGAGATCTCAAGAACACCATTCTGCCAGTGCCCAGATTGCGTTTCCCCATTTCTGAAAGTGTAGACACCGAATCCTTGCCTTTTTCCTTCATGCCAAGATCCTTCATATCTATGTCCATTTGAAAAACTATACACGCCAAAACCATGCATTTTGTCTGCAAAATACTCTCCAGCATATATATCCCGATTCCTGCAAAAGAAAAACCATTTGAAATTATAATCCACGGTATTTGATATGTGGCACAACTCTTAAACATGTAAATTTTTTGTGAGGGTAAAGTTGTCAACACATATAAAAAAATTTGTGTCGCATGAAGGGATTGACCCTGTATTTGTTTTTGAAATGATTAATATGTGCTACATTTTGGTAACAAAAACCATATTGGATAAATGATTTAGAAGGCTGTGAGGACAGGGCTACAATTACACACTGGGTGACTTCTGACCCCCTTGACCCGTTTCATTTCTACTTATTTCTACCAATCTTTTTCCATATTTGTGTTTTTTTATTTTACCCATTAGTGATTTCGTATTACCCATATAGACCCACTCATAAATGAATTATCAAAAATTGCCACCTAATGATCTAAGCATTAACCACTGGGCGACTTTTGACCCCCTTGACCCGTTCCATTTCTACCAATCCTTTTTCTTGATTTTGTTTATTTGACCCATTAGCGAGATAGCATCACCCATATCGACCCATTCATAAGTGAATTATCAAAAAAATCCACTAAATGATCTAAGCAATAATGACTAAAGATATTACCTGAAATGGTAGTAACCAAGACCATGTTTAACACCCCACCTAAATTCGCCTGCATAACGACTACCATCTTCACAACTATGAACTCCACATCCATGGCTACGACCATTAGACCATTCACCAGCATAAACGTCACCAGTATAGAACCTATAAATACCCAACCCATGCCTTAACCCTTGTCGATATTGACCTCTATACCGACTTCCCTTCACCCATGTTTCAACCCCATAACCATCATACATTCCATCAATCCAATCACCTTCATACCTCCCACTCATGTAATAATAATAAACGCCACAACCCGAACACTTTCCCTTATGAAACTCACCTTCATACACATCTCCATTACTATATGCTTGCACCCAACACCCTGAATTCACTCTCTTCTTGTTCCCTTTTGCTTTTGACCCAATTGACCAAAAAACCGGCAATGGAGGTCTAGAAGAATGGGAAGATGAAAGTAACTTAACCCGAAATGATCTAGCAAGTAATGTTCGGATAGAAGGGAGTTTAGGGAGGCCAAGATTTAACGAAAACAATAATGCTGAAGAAAATGCCAAAGCAGATAAGAAATCAAGCACAAACGAATGACTGGGGTGAGAAACTAAGAAGTAGAAAAAAGGGACAGATAACACAAGAATTAACCGTAGATGATTTTGAAGACGTCTAAGGTAACAAAGACGGCGTAGGAGGTGAATTATAATGGCTTTAGTACCGGAAAACCTCTTTGGGTAATTATTTTCGGTACAGAACGTTGAATTGGAGGAGAAATTGGTTGCTAATGGTGTATCTATATGATCATGGTCATTCTTGATTATGATTTCGTGTTGGTGATTAGAATTTGCATTTGTCACCTTGGTAGTAAAATTTGCACCATTTGGTTTTGATGGTAATACTAATAACAAAGGAGAAGAAGAGGATGGTGATGATGGATGGTCGGACGATATCGAACAAGAGATTGTTGTTCTGTGATCGGAAGAGACACCAATGCTATCTTTTCCTATATGAAATTCGGGTTTTTTCTGATGCATTAAATCTGATCATGTGAAGTTAAGGACTTTTTGTCAATGAACTTGTTCATGATTGTTTGTTTGTTTGAGGAAATTAATTTTTTGTTATCTTGATAAAGATTTTTGATATTGAAGCAAGATTTTCTGATGAAATTGTAATCTTATTTTTGTCCACAAACTTAAAGATTCATAAAGAGAACATATTGTGAAGTAGAGCGGATTCTACGTTTGATTTAATGGTGTGTGCGCCATGATTAAATTTGAAGCAAGGAGCCACTTCTATTTTATTCATCTTCTTTCTTTCAATCTTTCTTTCTTTCTTTAATAAGATACATATCCTATATATGTTTCTAAATGAAAGACTAATTAAACAAAAACATTATTTGTTTACCGGCCATTTACCAAAAACAAGTACAGTCTATATTACTCAAATATCAAATGGTTATTAATTACTTTATTTCGGTGAATTACTGCCAAACACTTAGAAACTTGAAAGACTAGCTACTTAATTATCCATCATTTGATTCATTTGGGTGCCACATACAAGACAGTTTATATATGCTCAACCAATCATGGTTTCCAAGATCAAAGTTGGAGATCTTTCAATGAACTATGAAGGCCAAGCTTAATTCGTCTCATATCTCTCTTTATACTTAACCAGAATCATCACCAGAATATATATAACACCAAACTAGACCACAAGTTTAGGTTTTGATATGATTTTGCTCTACTTTTAAGCCACCACAAGAGTTCCACTTTGTATACTAGAACTACTAGTAGTGCTTGTAGGATTCTTGATTTCAGAAGTATGTTTCTTGGAAAGTCTTCTACATCTCTTCTCTCTTGCCTCATCAATTCCAATTTGTTCTTGTCTACATTCTTGGCTACAAAATGGAGTGTTCCCTCTGTAACCACATTCAAAAAGATTCTCAATATAGGAATTCACATGGTACACATAAAATTGTACATACTACAATTATATTATAAGAATAATAAAGTACTTTGTGGCATTCTTAAGATTAAAAAGAAAGGTTACAATATTTTTTAGTTGATACTATACAAGTTGATTTACATTAGAATAATTGAAATGGAATCTATATAGCACAAATATTGATGCACAATCACACACATATGATAGTATCAAAGTATACCCTTTATAAACAAATATACTTTGACACTAGATGCCGGGGCGAAACTTGAACGAAAGTATTGGAGGGATCTAAAAAAGTTTGGGGTTCTAAGTTTTCCCTTTTTTCATCTATGTTTTGTATCTGAGGAGATAAAAACACATAAAAACTTTTTATTTATCCTTAAATAATATATAATATATTGTTAAATATGGTCTAAAAACTTCCTTTGGTCCTTCGTATCTTCGCCAAATTTTAATCGTACACAATCATGTGTATTTTACACGTAAGTTGTTGCATACGATTAGCAAAAATATATACTACTGTGTACATATCATATATTTTCCTCAAGTATAGATAGCATATTAAGGGCTCCAAATAGCTTATTTTTAAGAAGTTGTTTAAAATATAAAATCCAAATAAATGTATATACTAGCTAGAAGCTTAAACTTTATTTTGAGAATAACAATAAAGAACTGAAAGAGCCATTCCAAAAAAAAAAGTACTTAAGTACATCAAATGCACATGGGACAACTCTTTATCAAGTCACAACTATTTGTTTGTCTAGCTTAGCTATCAGCTATGTATGCATCACAGTAGTAAAGACAACACTTTTATGCTGTAGAAGCAACATTGTCATGGTTCAACTAATAATGCATAATGTACAATCCGTTGATGCATGAATATGAAGAGAAAAGAGAAAAAATAACTGAATAAAAAAATACCTGTACATATAGATATCACTGGTATGATCCAATGTTTTGGAGCAAAGGTTACAGGCTTCAAGAAAATGTGGCTGCTCTTGATCACACCCGGCGTAAGATAACATAGCAGCCTTCATTGTTATTACTATATATATTTTTTAATTAATTAAGAATCTGAACTAATTAGGTTATGGTGGTTGCTAAAATGAGCCTAGCTAGCTAGATGGAGCAAGTTCAATTATTTTGTGAGAAGGAATTGCAGATGGATTGTTTGATGCAAACAAAGGAGGGAGGAGGATATTTATTTACGGAGAATATTATTAGAGTAGAGGGTGGGGCCCGGAGTATATTCTTGACACGTGTGATAAGGCAAGATGGGCCACTCGTCTTAAGGTGGTATGTAGTGCAGGTTTCCTTTTTTATGAACCCAAGGGGATGAATCTTTTTAGTTTTGCTTTTTAGGCTTCAAGTTTTCATTAAATAAACTTTTATTTTTAAGGAATATTATTTTTGCTTTGTCATTAAGTTATTTTCTAATAAAAAAAATTATATACGAGTATCTTTTAACTCTTGTTTATTAAAAAACATATATTAGGTTTATAAAATCAATATTATTCGACTTGGCCGGAAAAGTCTTCAACTCAAGTGATCTGGCTTAGATATTTCGTTGATCGCATGTGAGTTATTTTGATCACCACCAAAATATTTATCTAATGTTTAAACAAGAGAGTTTTATATGTACGCAGATTGTTTGAAGGCCAGTTTGGTCCCAACGTACAAGAAATTAAGAGTGGCAATTTTTTGGCTTGTTTTTGCTTTTCAAAATTCGTGTTTGTTTGGGTTGTATATAGATGAATGATAATAAGAGTGAAAAGCAAGTTCGTAAGATGCAGATTGTTGTGTTAGGTTGATGGGTAAGCAATTAATTTGTGAGTTGGGATTTTCAAATTACGTGTAAGAAAGAACCTTGAATAAGTAAAATACAAAAAAAAAAAGAGAACATATGGAGGGGGCATGGGGGCAGTGGGTCAGTGGCCAGGAATGGTTGGTTGGGAGGGGCATGGGCATCGGGTTATGTCTACCACCTCCTCACTGTCTCCATTCGTCCTCCTTAATTAGCTAGCCACATACGACAAATTCCGTTTTTGTGTTATGTACAGCATTACCATAGTCCATAGCTATGTTCAATGTTAGTTAATTGTATATCAAAGTGCATTTATATTTGATTCTTATACAGTTATACCTATAATAATAACTTTTTAATAAAGAAATAGTTTATCTTTGAGTTGTGAGTGAGGTGACAAGGCTTTGTCTCCCGAAGACTAACAAGTGAATAAATACTTTCACGGATTGTATATAAGGAACTATGAGTAGTTTTATAATATCGGTATGCATTCGTGTAATATATCAAAAAATGCTAACTAATGGGATGATTTTTGATACTAAACCGGTTGGTATCCAAACCACTAATACTCAAACGGTTTAATTTTCTAACATTGTTGATGTTACAATAAAACAATAGTCATTACGAGTTGCTGTGTCATAGATTCTCAATAATGATTTGCGTGCTCACACACTCAAATTATTATTATTATTATTATCATATAAATATATAAAATAAATTGAGATCAATTATGTCAAATCTATAATGACAAACTAAGTTTTTCCAAGATAATATATGTAAATGAAGAATAATAATTGACAAAGATATCCAAGTGGTACTCTGATATTATTTAACTAGGGGGGCGGGACTTGAAATTATCGTGTTTCTATTTGTTATTTGGAAAACGATCGCTACATAATATTTTTTAGTCATATATAACACTGTATTCATTATATAACTGTACAGTACAGTATGCATATATTATTGTGCATGGCAAAAAGATATCATGTAAGGATCACCTTCTTTGTTATTTATGTATCTCACTTAACAAATAAAATTCTGCTAATCATATCAAATACAAATCAAAATCCCCCCCAAAAAAGTGTTAAACTAAACAAAAAAAAACCATTAAAAAGATAAACTAATTAAAATCAAAATGGTTTAATTTTAACATAAACCCTCAAAGAAAAATATTTGGAGCAAAAAAATCAATAAAATTTGTCATATCAAATATAAAATAAAATCCTAAAACAAAAGTGTTAAAAAAACCATTAGAGTGAACTAATTAAAGTCATAATGATTCAGTCCTAACATGAACCCCAAAAAAATATATTTTAAAAAAAAAGTCTAATAATATAAAATCAATCAAATCTTAATATAGGCTAGTCAAGGCCCAATAAATAGTTCTATTAAGATGGGGAAAAAAATCTGAAAAAAGTACATAGGGTGGGACTTGGACCAACCACCTATTCCTTAAGAAGCAATAGCTCAACCACTTCATCTAAAGCAATCTTTGTTTTATAATTCACAAAGGTTTTATATAGACTGAAGTTTTTAGAGGCACAAAATGACAAAATTAACATTGTTCACATCCATTTTTTTTTTATTAAAAAAAGTAAATATTGTTATAAAGTATTATAAAATGAAAGATATAAAAGAAAAACCAATAAGGTTTATAAATAAATTTTAACTAATCATAAAGTGACAAGTGGCTAAAATAGAGTGACTCCCTTAAATCATGACACCACCCTAGGTTGTTATTTTATGTGACTTTTTCTTTTAAAATTTTTTTTTTTTCATTAACTCACCTCCTTAAAGGTTGTGGATGTGAGTGGTCTAAGAAGCAAGAGCTCAACCATTCCATCTAAAGCAATCTTTATTTTATAATTCACAAAGGTTTTATATATACGGAAGTTTTTAGAGGCACAAAATGACAAAATTAACACTGTTCACATCCATTTTCTTTATTAAAAAAAGTAATTTTGTTAGGTTGCTTAATCCTATGTGTTATCCTTACACATGATAACACTGTTCACATTATGTAAGTTTTCTGATTTAGTTTACAGAATAAGGTAAGAACAACTCCATATTTTTTTTTACAATATTTTATTTATTTAGATATAAAAAATTTGAAATAAAATATAAAAAAAGTTAGAAAACAAATCTTGATCATACTAAAACAATTCTCGATCATATGATCTTTAAAGTATATTTATTTCATAATTTAAGTTATATAAAACACTATTCTAATATATAGGTTCCGTAAGTTTCTAATTATTATTCTCAATAATTTATATCATATTAATGTTTAGATTTCTAATAATGATTTGCTTTTATTCATTCATAATATCTATCTATATTTGGAATTTGTAATCATATACGAAGATACATATTAAAATAAAAAAAAAACCTCTATCAAACTCTCACCAATTTCAGATTTATTACCTTTATTCTTTGTTTTTCTTATGTTCTTTATTAAATTATGTCATCTTTTGTTTTACATTATTCATGGAAAAATCGTTAATCCAACTTTTGATTATAAACTTTTATAGATTTAAATTACTTTGTATTAACAACAAAAGATATGTTTTTTTGTCAAATAAGTGATCAATATCATGTGTAAGGATTTAGATAGTTCATTTGCTTTGAATTTTAAAGGCGGATTTTTCAAATATGAGGTATAAAGAGTAGAATAGTCTGCGTATTATAAATTTATATTAGTCTTCTTTGTAAGATAATGAGTATCACTTGAGTGAAGAATCAATTAATACAAAAAATGAATATGTGTGATAAGACTTGCATTTTATTTAATTTATGGATATGAATACTATATCCGTAATTTTAATTTGAATTGTCTTCTAAAGTTCATATATATATTAAGAGAATTGTTCATTTGAGGCTTGAATTTTCTTTGGAAACTAGAGGACAAATCTTGGCATTTGGATTTTCCCCTCAAAAATAAATACCCTCTCTCCCCTCCCCTTCCCCTCGTTTCCTCCCCCCCCCCCCCCCCACACACAATCAGACTCTCCCCCCCCCCCCCCCGCTTTTTCGGCAACGGCGACGGTCTCATCTCCGGCGACGGGATCTTGAACCACCGCCATCTCCACCTTTATCTCTGACCGGCGACCACCACCACCACACACACTCACTCTCGCTCTCTCCTTCCTGTTTTTCCAGCCGGCGATACAACTGTCGTCACCACCTCCTCCTCCTTCTTCTCCGGCGATACAACCGCCACCACCACCATCATCTCCGATCACCCCTGAAACTAACAGAAGCACATACAATCGCTCGATTTATCTTTCTCCCTCTCCTAGCCACGGCGCCGACGCCGGTAACGACAAGGGCGGAGCCTGTTGGGTGAATTGTGACCTCGTACAATCGTCGGCGCCTGTATTGTATCGCCGGAGAAGATTCGATGGCGTTAGTGTCTTAGTGATCTTGGTTTGCTTGACCAATCAAATATGATTAGATAATGTCGCCAAGGTAATTCACCGGAATTGATTAGCCGGAGAAGTCGCCAGAGAAGATTCGACGACGTTAGTGTCTTAATGATTACCAATCAAGCTTGATTTGGCTTGACCAATCAAATATGATTAGATAGTGTCGCCGGAGTACCCAATCAAGCTTGATTGGCTTGACCAATCAAATATGATTGAACAATATCGCCGGAGTAATTCACCGGAGTAACCAATCATGTTTGATTGGATTTTGATGATGGTTGATACAAGGGATTAGATTAGTCCCTTGGTTTCCACACCATTTTTTAAGGATCCATGTGAATACAACCCTATATATTAAAGCAGTAGTTATCCGGACGATTTTAAAACACCCTCAACTAAAACTATCTTACTCCGTATAACATTACCACATAGGATAAATCTCATGTGGCATCTCCACATTTGTTTGATAATTTTATTGTATCCTTAAATTAAATTTATTTTAAATATTAAATAAAATATGACTTACGTATTTTCTAAATACTAAATAAGTATTAAAATATATTTATTTTAGCTAAAAGTTTGTTTTTAGTCTAATTAAAATTAAAGATCACGTGTAATTAATTGCAACTTTTATGAATAGCTACTTGATTATTGAAACGTGACCCTACTTATATTACGGTGTATATTAGAATAAATTGAAAATTTTATTTACTTTATTTTTTATTTTATTAAAATAAGTATTGGGTTGTTTTAGTTTTTTGTGTATGTGATTGGTGTTTTTTTTTTTTTTTTTTTTTTTTCTGATTTACAATCATTTATGAAAATTGTTGAGTGACCCTTATCATTTTGACATTCAGTTTCATTATGCTATGTATTTTATTTAATAATATGTTATAATCTTTTTTTTTATAACCTATGTAGTCGAGTCCGAATTCAACGCATGTTATTTAATATTTTTGTTGACCGGTTTTGTTAAAAACCATAATATAAAAATACAAGGGTCAACAAATGATATGATTGTATAGATTAACACAAAACATTTTCAATAATTATCAATGTCCGCATCTAGATTATTTTTCTTATATTTTATCTATCCATTAATGATGTTTTAATTAGCCGTACATCGTGCGGGTAAAAGACTTAGTTTTATATATAAATATACATATTATATTATAATAAAAATTAGTTTACTTTTTGAATAGTTTTTATACTGGTTTATTGCTTTTTTGTATTTGCAATTCTGATAAGTTGTGTTTGGTGAAAAGGACAAGAGTAATTAACACTATTCGCATAATGCAACGAAACCTAATATTATGTTGTTATAATTAAAAGTTACGAATTAAAGATTATACAAAATAACTAGGATAGTTTGCTGCAACAAACAAGTAACCTCCTGTTTTCTTTCTCACAATTAGTCAACTTAAGGTATTTTTTTTTTATATATAAATTTGCTTAAAAAGCATTGTTTGTTTCATGTATTATATTCTTAAAACTTATCGCAAAAGAATACTTTCATTTACAACTATCTTTTCCTTTGAAAAAATATACAACTGATCATAAATTAACTCGTAGCACCAACATGTAACCATATATATTCACAGATGGAAACTACAAATCACAAGTTCAAATCTTATCAAAGGCAAGCGAAGAAACTAAATCTTGTGACACAAGTGTAAGAATGATGAATCAACATAAGTTTTGTGCGCTTTAGGTATCAAAACGATACATGAGATCAGAAAGTTAACACTCACTTGCCATTTTCTTTTACTTGGAAGAAGTATTTTTAAAATAAATAGAAGAACGGTGTGTTTCTTTTTCTTATTCCTATAAATATTTTAAGACAATATCTTTCATGATGATTTCATTCTCTCTTTCTTTTTCTTGTTATTATAAAAAACAAAAAAGTCAAAATTACAACAAGTATTATGTTGAAAATCAAACAATGATTTGATAATACATAAATATGGAATTTAAAAGAATAAGTTTATGGTATGTCATTTCATCAATCGGGAAAAAGAGCGGTTTCATTTATTGTTAGATAGAATAGAATAATGGTGCAGAGCATAGATATATTAGTTTAATAGGTTACATATATATATATATATATATATATATATATATATATTTTTTTTTTTAAAATATAAACGATCTGATTAGATTTCAGATTATGTATCCCTTTTTTGAGGTTAGGGAAAAGAGGTCTTACAGACCAAATTGTCCATCTAACTATATCTACAGAGGACTCTGGACATCTCAAAAAAATGACTAGCAATAGTCAGTTTGTCAAGAAGATTACAAGAGAATTAGCTTTCTTAATTTACTCATAACAGGTGAATTTACCAGTTACTACGAGAACACCACTTGCAAATATAATTTCTCAGCATTCTGTTCCAACCTTCCACAAAAACAAGAAATACATATGATATCCAATGTGATACATCATCCCACATTTAACATATGCGCCACAAACAAGCAAAAACGGCGAGTCTTTCCTCCCAATGACATATCCAAGCAGCCATTAAATTGGCCACAAGAAAGTTTAGAGAGAACTATTATTAAATGAGCACAAAAGAAATCATAGTACTCACACCTTAATCTAACCTGTAAGAGCAAAGTTGAGAGCACTATGAACATCCACTCCAATTTGGGCTTCAGCTTTCTCTGCATCAGTAGTGGCTGAGCTGAGTTTCTGAGTGAATTCGTTTAGGCCTTTTTGTACCTGGGCTGGGTCAAGTCGGTCAAGGGGAACAGCCTCAACGGCTAATATGTCCGCATAAGAGTTTGGGTGAATAAAAGCAAAGCCACTGCTGATAAAATATTTATTCACTTCATTTCCTTCATGCACTGAGAGAAGACCGGGTTTTAGTTCTGCAATTGTTGGTACATGTCCTGGTAAAATACCCATCTGCCCAGTTGTTGCGGGAACTATGACCATGTCAACCTGTAACATTACAAGATCAGATGGTGAATAAATTTACATTAACTTATTGGTATAACAAGTTAATCATCTTATGCTAAAAAAAACTTTGTACATTTTTGCTTCAATTCTGCAAGTACAAGAAATGCTTTTTCTTTTTGTGAGAGAAAAGAAGCCACGAAAAAGAGAACAAATATAAGATTTTAAAAATAAGGGAACTGATCTCAAAGCTTTCACAAAATTGTCTACTCCTCAAAATCGAATTGGACAAAGATAGGGTGTATGGTCCTTCAGCAATCACAATAATTATTCAAAAGCTAAAGCCAGGTGTCCTGGTTACAGCAGATATACATTATAAGGATGGATCAAATTGGATTAAATGTAATCTCCAAACGGGAGCTTGAAAAGAAATAGGTCAAAACTCTTAAAGACAAAACCTCCTAAATCATTTTACTTGGAAAGTTAGACTATAACTTAAATTTTTTATCTCTATAATCATACTTGAGACATTATTTGTATAACAAGTTCAAAATTTTGATTAAAAAGTGCCATGTAATGACCCAACCCAACCCTTACAGTAGAAATAACCATTTTGGCCCATTCATTGTTGCCAATATATTCGGATCATCAGTGATCAATTACCATATTCTGCAATGTGCTTGCAGTATGTCGAATCATTTGATGATTAAACGATTATGATGTTGCTAAAAGGTAATGCCCGAGTATGTAAGCCCATTGATGAGCACTAAGAGATAGCATGTTTAACAGAAAATATCACACTTGGAGGTTAATATTCTCTTCACAAATGGGAATATACGCTAATTAAAATTTCATACCTTGATAATCTGAATATAACGAGCCTCTACCTGCTTTCTAGGCTTAATTTTAACTATATTTTCACCTACTCGGTCCTTTAACTATTCCTGAAAACACATACTTAAAACAAAAACTAAATAGTTGAATAAGAATGAAATGTCAGTTGACTGTCCAGCCCAAAGATCAAACTTTACCCACTACTGCTTGAACCGACTGTGAGATGAGTTGGAAAGAACTTAGCCTAGTTTCCAAAACATCCTATGTCACGTTAAACCGAATCCCAATCATGACCATGAGATGAGTTGTAAAGAACTTAGCCTAGTTTCTAGAACATCATATATCACATTAAACCGAATCCCAAACGTACGATCACAAATCAACATACTAACTAGTGGCCGGTGAGAGGCTGGTCAGTGGTCACACAAGAATTTGGGTCTTCCCTATGACTATGAGTGTGATCAAGATGAATATTTTGTTCCACATCATCTCCAACCTGACTGTTATGTCTGGTACTCAATAGTGGAATTTCATAACTTAAGACGTGGTAGAAATTCATGAGACTGCATGGTATTTCAAAGCCATTTATTAGTGATTATGATCTGATATGTTTTGGCCACTATTTGTGAACCACTTTTACAGATAATAGAGTTCAGCACAGTTAAGCAGAGAAACAGATATTTGAGGTGTAGGTTGGGGAAATCACATAAAAGTTAAGTGGATCTCGGCGTATTAAAGCCATGTCACCTCATCATGCTTGGGGCCTTGCCTTTAATAGGTTTAACGAAATTGAGACCTATTGTTTTTTACTCATTTTGCTCAAAAATAGTGTTTGGGAGGTAACGTATTCTATTCAGTCAACTAAACTTAAGTCACATTATTTGCAAGCCTGCCTAGGTTTGGATGAGTCATCTTATAATCCTAACCCTAAATATTCAAACCACAAATATATAGATTGTATCTGATAAACAAGCAGCTGACCTCTTTTTGGGAGAGTTCAGATGAATAAGGAAGGACAAAATTAACAGTGAGTTTAGTGGGCAAAGAGGAAGGTGTTGGGGGGCGAGTTGCCATATATTGGCTCGGTGTTTTTGGTGGATCAATATTTGGGACCATTTTCTTCCATGATTCTATAAACGCATCGTCTCCGGCCGATGGATCGGTAGCTACTTCCGTCGAGAACGGGCGGCGGATTGCGGCGGCGGAGAAAGTGGTGGGGCGATTGATGATGATGCGGGAACATAGGTGGCGAAGCATGGCTAGGTATAGATCGCTCGGTGTGAGAAGGTCAGGTGAATATCGATTCCGAGTGTGTGTGTGTGTGTGTGTGTGTTTTGTTTGTTTAGAAATGAAATGAAATGAAGAATGGATTTGGGGGTAATAGGCTAGTAGGAGTACCCCAAATCCTCGTAGGGTGTTTTTCCCCTTTTTACAAAAACAATTTTAGTAGTGATATCTTCTTAACCAATCTCAAGGGATTTTTGAAGCTACATGATTATTTGATTATTAACACAAATTATGTAGAAAGTATTTGGATGAAGATATGATTATTTATTACGAAAAACATAGTTTTGAAAACGCAAAATCTATTTTAAAAATACAACACCAAAAACCCTCTTCATAATCTTTATAATATCTTCACTTCATATCATATATTCATGTTAAAAGCATTTTTTTTACATATAAAAAATACATTATGAGGATTTATCTAAATAATTTAAAACTATCTTAAATATATCAAACTATTCAACTTATTAAGAACTAGATTTTAGACTCGTGTCCAATACTGGACATGGGGTTTACGATATTATCATTATTAAATTTTGTTTTGTTTCATGATCGTTCCATTTTCTATGATTCTCATTATGTTTAGAATAAGGATGTTATACATCGTCAGTTGTTATTATGTTTGGTATATGTATCTTGAGTTTAAATTATGTTTCTATTAAATTTTAAAGTAAATACTAATATTTTTAGTTTATAAAAATCTAATATAATATTTGTTAATAAGTCATTAAGTTTTGAAACAATTTTTTGTAGACAATATTTCATATGTTGAAATTTTTTTAGTTAATTCAATGATTGTAAATTTTTAAAAATTATCTCAAGTTGATGGTTAAAAATAAATATGAATTAAGTATTGAGAACTAAAAAATATAAATTATTGATGGAAAACAAAAAAGTATAAATTAATGAGACTTTTTCTACAAATTAATATAAATATAAATATAATAATATATTTGGATAATGATTATCAGGATTTTTAATTTATAGTTAATCTAAATGATGACATAAACGAAACTCAATTTGATGAAATTGAACGATTTGATTGGTTAATAAGTCATTAATTTAACTATCTTATAGTATATATTAAGATTAAGATTGTAAAATCGCAACTTATATAAAAAAATCACAAAGGGCAAAAAAGGAAAATTTGGTTATTATGACTTTTTTTTTTTAATAAGATGTTTGACCTTTTTGGATAATCTCACAAAAAATATTATACGAGTATCAAAAAAGTTACAATTGCAAACAAACTAAATTAATGCAATGGGTGATAGTTTGGTGATACAAGAAAGGGAGTTTTATATTTACAAAATCTCGATTCTCGACTCTAATGAATAGAAAAAGTTTAGAATACAAAGAGATAAATTCCAAAAGAATGAGGGGTAAAAAGTGAAACATAGTAGAAGGAAGAAATTCCTTTTACCAACCATCATACGAAACTCATCCCCATTTTGGACAACACGACGACTTTTTTTTTTTTCTTGTCTTTTTTCCTTAAAAAAATTTAAATTTGCTCAATAATTGTTATTCACACAAAATTAAAACCTGCGATAATCAATCTGGGTGGTGTGATCTGAAATGGGTTCCAGCAGTAGTCGAATCGGTCCGGGTCAATCATCTGAGCCATCGAGAATCCATCGAACTAAACGAAAAATATCTTCTTTACTACTTTGTGGTCTTACCAACAATTCTCCTTCCCCTATTTTAGAGGTATATATCTATAACTATATATTTATCGTTATCATTTTAAGTTAATTTGATGGTTGTTTGTTGATGCTTTGATTTATTATTGGAATCATTTTTAGGGTGTTTGACTGCAAGAAACTTCTTTTGTTGGTTAAATAATTATGAGAAATCTATCTATATCTATATGGTTTTTATAGCTGTGAGGACTAACTAGATGATAGCTAAACTCCTTTTTTTTTGTTATTTCTATTATAACGACGAGAGATAGTGCCCGCGCGTTGCAATGGTAGATGGTGGGGGTGATAGGTCAAGTCATAGAGTATGATAGCCAAATGCCTTAACTGTACGGTCTCCGCCCTTGGATTTAAAAATTCGTCGAAAGTATATCGAATGACATCTCTAATGAAAGAGCATGAAATTTTAAGAACACCCATATAATTTTTTATAATTTATCGATATACGGTTTTTGAGATAAAAGATTTTGAATGAATTAGAAGAATAAAATGATTTATAGATGAGAGAGTGAATGGTTAATTTAAGGGTATTATAGTTATATTAGGTAGAGATGTTTAAATTAGTGATAAAGAAGAGGGTTAATTTAGGTAGTTCAATTACTTAATTGAGATTTGAAAAAAGAGCAAAATGTTGTATAAGATAGTATTAGATATTAGATATTAGATAATAGTTCTTGTTATATGGTTTCGCACGAATGTTGTCCATTTTTAACAATATGTGTCCGGCCCGGAAATAAGGTACCACTGATGTCTGTCAAAAGCTAAATCTTTTTTAGGGAAACATAGTTACAATTTACAAGCAACATTTTACTGGTTGACCATACTTGCGTCTTGGGATATAAGGGACAAATTTCGGAAATTGGAAGGTTTGTGAAATGTGAAAAATAAGGTGGTTAAAAAGGGACAATCAGAAAAGTACCTTGCTATTCTAGTGGTTTAACCCGAAAGAAGTTTCAAAAAGATAAACATCCTTCAAAGTTGGAGTAGAAGTTACTCAAATTTGGTTAGTAGAAGTATATAGACCATTTTAAGTTGCAGTAATTAGTTTTATGCCTACATCCAAGCATCCTATGAAACTGGTAATTATCTGCTATCCGGTTAAACTTAAGTCAGTTATGGATTTAAATTATGTGACAATGTGACGGATTCAGGAATAAGTTGTAATTGATTCTGTTTCAAGATGAAAATATTAGCTTTTCATATATAGAAATTATAGAAGTTGAATACACTAAGTCAATTTTGCAAATATAGCCTTGTGGCTTTTGGCATTGATGCACATAATATACTCTGCATTGGATTTTTGTTTTTTCACAGTAAGAGAAAACTGGTAGTTTAATTTTTGAAGATATAGTGCGAGGTTTAGACTAGAAACAACGAAACCAATAATTCTTGGTATTACCTTATTATGTCGTGTTGACTTGTGTGATTCTTCTGTTAGATTGCCACCCAGTCAAAATAAGGTTGCCATCATCATAAGGGTATGATTCTAATTTGGTTATGACTCATTCCGGCATCTAAGGGTATGTTTGTAATTTCTATTGTCCCAAAGCAGTCACGGTAAGATTCCCTGCTGATTGCTCTATAACAGGTTACCTTATGGCTGATGCGTCTTTTGTTTATATGTACATTAATCAGTTTTATTGACTGATCTTGTGTTTGATCTTTTGGTATTTGACATTCTATTTTATCCATTACTTGCAGTTGGAATCACCAATAAACTCTATAGAAAATCTTCCTCCTACTAGTGTCGAATCTATAAGCACTGCAGGCTTGTCTTCTTCTATCTTTGGCTCTGAACCTGCTTGCACAAGCTCTAAAACCTCTGAGACAGAACCCGAAGAATCTGAAAGCTGTAATAGCAGCACAAAGAATGCTAGCACTTCCTATGAAAGCCAACCGATCCAAGAAGCAGTCTCTGGGAATTATGGGCCAGACTTGGTTTCTGCTTTAGACTCGCATAGTGTGGTGAATGATGGTAGTTTGAGCTCATCTGACAGTATAATTCAAGAAAATCTTGATTCCAATGAAAACTCAGGGCAAACTCATAGTGATATAACTAGAAATGTGGATTCTGATACACGGGCTTTGTTGGTTCTTTCGGATTCATTCCTAAGCCTTCGGATGTTTGGAAGTGGTCTGACAACTTCTGGACCAGGGATCCTTGTTGTTGATACAGTGAGTGTGTCTCCCAATATGTCCTCAGGTGCTGTTTCTGATCTTGATAGTCTTGAAGCAAGAAGGAATGGTGGGAGACTCTTTGGGGCTGCTTCTTCGAGACGTAGCTATAGAAGGGAAAGTGATTTTCCAGCACTTCTTTTAACAACGGGACTTGCGGATGATTTAGGATCCCGTGATAGATGGCTTCTGGATATTAGTGGTGATCTTGGTCGTGATTGGCGTGGACATGGTTATTCTAGAAGTAGAAACGAAGAGCGAATGCGCTTTAGATCACAGGTATGTGCTCTTAGATGCTCGCACACACAGCCACTTTCATTTTTTGTTAGAACTTGTAAAATGGTCGGGTTGTGTAACAGACAGAAAGGATTTTTTGGGTGGCTCAAATGGTTGGGCTCACTGGAAATACTTTTTGTCCAATATTTTTTGGAAATAGTTCGTGATAACTTATATAATCTCTACAAATCTACAATAACCTAATATTTTTTATAATGTTTTGTGGTTTTAGCATCATATACTCTTCGGACGTTTGACACATTTAATAGCTCTCTTTTTATTCAATATTTTTCCTGTTTTCGCTGCTTGACCCAATATATAAATGACCTAAATCGGCCAATTCATAACTTAAGTTATGCAGTAGGTTCACATGTATTACTGCATCTCACCTCCCCATACCCAGCCACCAGCGGGGTTGGGTATAGTTTTTGATTGATTTTTGACCTTTATTACAACATGTTTTGGCAACGTACCCTACTTGAACACGACTTTTATATTAGATAGTTGGCTCATACTAGACAAGAAAAATGCTCTTAGAAGGATATAGTTCTTCAAAAATTCATATTTCATTAGTGAATTTAGGTTGTAATGTCACAATTTGGTAAGCTGTCAAATCATCAAAGACCAAATACCACTTCTCATCTCTTTTTACCTCTTACCAACAACCACAAAGGAACAGATGTAGAAGGAAGTTACCCCAATAAATTGAGGAACCACCCCCTTCCCCACCTCTCTCCGTCGTGAAAAGTTTTGTATTATATACGATCAAACTGTACGCAAGATTATTCTGTTGCAAATTTTAACTTTTAAAGTCTTTTATTTGTGTTAATTAAAGAGAAACTCATGGTTTTATTTGTAGATGTCAGAAAGAGGTTTAGGTAGCTTTGATGAGCACGAACACCAAACTAGATTTTGTGCATCTGGGCTGCACCGTGAAGGTAGATGCTCATGTGGCCGGTCTTTCGTTGGTGAAGAGACTGCTTCCTTTGGAAGTATATCGCGTGTGGTCTTGCTTGCTCAGGCGTTGTCTGAGGTAATTTCACAACTATTGGAATCATTATTTCTGTTGGTTATCTACATTCTTCAATACTAAACGAAAACAACTTCTTGAGTAACTAAAAGTCAGCATTCTCCTGTGTTGCTAGGTATTGGATGAAATCCACAGGCAGCCTTTATCCTTTTCAATGCCGATGCTCTCACTACCTGCACCAGAGTCTGTTGTAGATTCATTTCTCCTTAAAAGTCACAAGAAGATGAATGCATCTGAAAGCGGCCCAAACTATGTGCAACAGTAAGTCCTTGACATTTTGGACAATTGATTTTCTAAAATTGGTTTTTCTCCTTTCGCAAAGCTAGCAAATTCGCCACATGTGCGATTCAAATATAAAGCAATTATTGAACAGGTGCTACATATGTTTGGTTGATTATGAGGAAGGAGATAAAATAAGGGTTCTTCCATGTCAACACGAATATCATGCCCCTTGTGTCGACAAATGGCTTAAAGAAGTTAACGGGTATTTTCCACTCCCATATCTTTACTGAAACCAAATCTTGAAAAGAGTTAGAAAACTGAGAATCAAATAATTTCTGGTTTGGTTCTGGCTTTTTAGCGGGGTTGGTCCTAAAGGCGTATTCATACCGAAATAACTTACTTTTGTTTTGCTTTACAAGCTATCTGTTTTAGCTTTATTATAAAGAGTTCGAAAATATACCTCATAATTTGATCTAAAACCTAGAATAGTTGGAAAGTCTTTTTACCGGCATTGCGCAGAAATTATCGCAATGTCATGTTAATGGCACATTCAAATATTCCCTTGGTCCATATGACCTCCCAACCCAATCTGTATTCTATTAATGAGAAAAATTGGAATAAACCTTCTAATGTTGTTAGAGGTGGCAAAAATGTGTGGGTTGGGTAATGGTTGAGATGAATAATACTTGTCTGGGTCAAGTTGGGTGGACTTTATAAATTAACAATCTGTGTTAATTATGATTACTAATGCCTTGCTATTACAACGATGATCTATATATTCAAGTAAAGTGATTTTAGACTTATGCACTGAAAGATATACACTGGGCAAGTTTTGTTCTGTTTCATTCTTAGGCGGATGTATTTGACACTTAAGATAAAAATATAATCCAAATCGACCATGCATAAGTAATTTGGTCCATATTCCTACTTCTAAATGCAACTTGTTCCCTTTTCTCTTGTTATTCTTACACTTGTCGTGGTGCTTCAGTGTGTGTCCAGTATGTAGGTGCAACGTTTGTGACACCCCTGCAACCTCCCAGGCTTCTGTCTCGAGCTCAGAACTGCCAGTTTGATGCTGCAATTGTATATATGCACGTGTAAACACACAGAAACATAGTATGTAAATATTGAAGACTTAGATACATCTTCTGAATTTGTAACCTTCTTGATCTAGTCTGTTTCACGACACTAATATTCTGGTTATTAGCTGAAATACACAAGCATGTACCTTGAAAGAAAACTTTAGACATTCAATGGTGGAACTACATGGAAGCTAAGATTGGCCATGACCGACAGTA
The DNA here is from genome assembly GCF_010389155.1 of Erigeron canadensis. Lineage (NCBI taxonomy): Eukaryota > Viridiplantae > Streptophyta > Magnoliopsida > Asterales > Asteraceae > Erigeron > Erigeron canadensis. The sequence continues at coordinate 40,337,051 of NC_057763.1, forward strand.
TCCATAAAACTTCATATATCTAGTACTATTTCTAAGTAATTAGTTTTGTCCAACGCTGATTGACCCACCAACAAAATATAAATTCCTGTCCGGCCACCCTGAATGTAAATTTCTGGCTTTGTAGACATTGCTAGTACCTTGCAAACCATAATGTGCCATGATGATGTAATGAGTTTGATTTTTATATCATATTTAGCTCATAAGTTCATAAGATCCAAAAATTGCTAGAAGACAAGAAGATGTTTGCATGTTACACCCGAACACACTATTTTTTGTTTCTTTGAAAGACATTCACACATCTCAGTGTAACACTTGCTCCCAATAGGATTAGAACCCACACCTTGGCTGGTAATGTGCAATTTTAATTTTTGATATGATTTAACTTGTGGCAAATCCCATCAATTTTGCGGCACCTAGTGAGTAGTGACCAGTGAGATGGACAAACATAATGTTTCCAATGTTCTTGTAGTCTAATGAAAGACAGATACTTCAAATTAAGATCATTCAACTTAACTAGTTTTACCTACTACAAGAAAACAAAAAATCAATGTCCAAACACAATTGGTCACAAATACAAAATAACTGTTTCGCTCCCCTGAGCTGCAAGAAATCCCAGTCCCACTATAACACCCTTCCTTTTGCTCAATCCCTTTGCCAAGATCTTCAAGAACAAAAGAAGTGTTTCTTTCATTGCTGCTAAATAAAGCACACCAAAAGTAGGGACCTTTATGTCTTTTTGCCCGTATAATCCCAACTCCAACTTCAGTATGTGTCTTGTTGTTTATAAGGGACAAAGTTCTGTTATTGTTGATGAGTACGCGTGAGAAGGCTTCTAGAAGGTCGAGATGCTTCTGTTGACAACCTACAATAATTCCCGAGATTGTGCCAAATGTAGGAAGCTCGACCCCACAATCTGGAGCAAATATTTCTGTGAAGTCGCTTTCTGGCGGTTTACAGTTCACTGTGTTGTTTTGACTGCAGTTGGCTCTGCATTCTTTTATGTATTGCAAGGCCATGCAGCCAAGACCAGGGCTGTTGTTTAACTGGGGAAGTCTTTTTGATGTCCGGTTGTTGTTGATCATGTCAACAAGGTTATTTGCTTGATTTCCTGTAATATCAAGAAGCATAACATAAATTGATCACTGTGAGTCTGTGACAAGATGTTCATTTTTTGTTTGAATTGTCGGGTTTTGGAAAATTCCCAAATAAGTTAGAGAGTTTATAATTGTAAGGACTGGGGATAAATTTCACCTCAAAGAATTGAAAAGAACAATCAAAAAGCTGAAACCGAAGCAAAAAACAGGTAAGTAGGTTGAACGTAACCATACGAACATAAACTGAGACATGGGGTGCTATTAAAGGATCCCATAAATTCTGGTATCATTTACTGTAGTATATTAGCGGTGGTTAAATATGCAATACACCTGATTAATGTGATTCAAAATTGTGGTTTCATACAAGCTAAAATGGAGGATGTTGCAATATCTGGCAAGTTCAGTTTTGAACTTCTGATAAATTAGGATCAAAATGATCAAGTTCTAAGAAACATTTAAAAGTAAGATTACCCAAGTATCAGTACCTAGCTATCGAGCATTTTTGGTAGATTGTAGGGTGTCTTTATGGGTCCTTTATGTGTATATGCATGTGCTATATTGGTCTCTTAATGTAATGCAAGTTTAATGATCAAAACTAAAATAAAAGTAGTAGATTTGATTCTTGTACATCACTATTAACACTCATTAAATGCACATCCAATCACCCCCTTAAGCATTAGAGATAAAAACCCACATACACCAGTACTCCTATAGTCCTATGTCATGATCCGTGGTGTCTCTTAAATCGTCTAAATTATCTTTTAAATTATTTTTTTACTCATTTGGTTTTCAGCTCAACCTTATACAGAGGTAAACTGTTAGATCATTTTGATTGCTTTAATGTAATGATTAACTTTTACACAAATTTGGACGAAATCAGACAATGAACTTCAAAAAACTATCTCTGATTTCAGTTTAGTCTCACACATGTCAATCCACCAAAGACTTGCTTATCACTGATCTCGAACCCAACACTCAATCGCACAAACTATATAGTCACATATGCAGCAAAGGCTTTAGCTTTTCTATGTTTTCAGTAAAAATTTGACAGTTTTTGAACTGTTAATACCCTACTGAAAAGCAAAACTGAATCGAGGGTTAATTTCATTTACCAGTTTAACGTAAACAATATTCTATCTCATGTGCTCCTACATTCCTAAAGTCTGAAGCAGTAATACAACTCTTCAAAAGAATCTGAATGTATATATAAAATGAGACTAATACCAAGCAGTCTTTGGCCTGGCAGTATTAGCATATTTCAGATAAGATTTACAAACTTTAGGGGGCGTTTGGTTGTAAAAAACATCCCTTGTTTTCCATTTTTGTTTTCCAAGAAAACATGAAAAACAGAAAACGCGTTCTAATCATATTTTTCTAAAAATGTTTTCTAAGAAAACAAAAAACAAAGTTTTCCATTTTTCCATAGAAAACTTGAAAACACCTTTTTCTTGTTTTCTATTTTTCATTTTCATTTTTCATTTCATTCCTCTCATTCCACTCACATCTCTAACATGTATTCTAGTTTTTTAATTAGAGCGTGTTTTCAAAAATTTTATTTATTTTCTAGAAAACAAAAACCCTTGTAATTTTCTAGAAAACTATAAATGAAAAACTAGAAAACATTTTATACAACCAAACGCACCCTTAGCTTTTGTGTAGTTTTGGTAACACAATATGAACATATCTTATGAAAAAAGGTTACCACTATCAATGTCTCATTTTTATTAGGAAATCTGAAACCTAATTTAGCTATACTTAAAGTTCACAAGAAGTCCGTGAGGAATCGATTATGGGTCAGTTATCCATAAGTTCACAAGAAGCAAAAATAAAGAAAATATCTCTCACAAATATTAGCTGGGAAACCAAGATACACAAAACACACAATCATAACAACGTTTAATGAGATAAAAATACTAACTTTACCATGATTCTTGGAAGAAACACTCGCAGCAAGTAGCACAAACCCCAAAGCAATTATCCATTGGAAGCAGTAAAAATTTATCATCATCTTGAAATGTTGCAATAATAATCAAAACCCTGAGATGAAGTAAGATAGAAATGCAATGCAGACAAGAATGTAGAAGAAAAAAGGTTACGAGATTTCAAGAAAGGAGGTTTTCTTACAGCCTTTATCCAGTGTAAAAGGTGTAGTAATTTTTTGGATTTCAGAAAAGGGTAGACATGATTGAGGGTTGCAAGAGGGAGGGTTTTCTGGACAAAAAGTAGGAAATACGGGTCCCACCTAGCAAATGACAACTAGGCATTTGAGTTTAACAGAAATCTTACGGTTACCGTATAATGATGAATTTTAAAAGCATACTAAATCTCACCGTATAATGGTAAAGTTTACACGTTTATAAGTATTCGGAAAAAAAATCAAGTTTTATCATCGATAAATCCAAAATGCATCTGATCAACTCGGCTGACCATCATTAGTAGTCTGGCTAGTGAAAATGACTTCATACACCCAATAAAATAGATAGCATTAACTAGTTCAAACCCGTCATGTAACTCCAATTTAAAAAATCCTTTTTTAGATTTAAATTAAAATTTGAACTTTCAATCAATACTCACTAAGAAAAACTCAAAAACAAAGAAAAATTCATTGTATGCTTAACTCATTCCCCAAGAATACTTACACTACATTCTCAAGTTTTATTTAAAATTGGATAGTGGAAGAAAGGGGAAAAAATATATATATCAAAAAACACATTCTTGACTTGAAGGGAAAAGAAAAGAAAAAAAAAAGTTTTACAATCATGCCCCACTTAATATTTTCTTTATAACTTTGGTTGGAGGGTGTATTAGTAATTTCTAATGGATTATAACACTTTCCTTCCAAATCATCTCATTTTTGGTAAGAAGTTTTAGAATTAAAATGCCTTAACTTTTCTTTCCCTAAACTTTTTATTCCTTTAAAAAAATTTTCAATATTAAAGTTTTTTTTTTCTTATCCCTCAAAATAAAAACTCAAGAATGAAACCTTAAAAACTTTCGGTTAATAAATAAAAACTCAAGAATGAAGCCTTAAAACTATCGGTTAATGCTTACCGTTATGCATGGTAATTTTCAAAAGACAAATTAACATTTTATTTTAGTTTCTTACACTATTAATATTCTTATCAAACATTCTCCGAAGCATAAAAATATTATACAACACCATCATATAAAAGTTACAAAAATAATATGAACCGGTTAAGATTTTTAAAAGTAAACCTTTTTTTTTTAGATAAAGTTATTAAAATATAATCGTTTTAATAAGTTGAAGTATAATTCCTTAATTCATCATTAAACTTTACTAAATATCTTTGATCAAATGGTTAAAATGTCCTTTTTTTTTTAATAGAATATACGAGTATCAATTTTCATATCATTAAATTAGAAAGTTGATATATATAATGTCCAAAAACAAGTTGACTGGAAAGTTAACAACCAATTACAATTAGTCATCTTTAACTTTCGGTAGCCGACTTTCTTCTTCATTTCTATACATCAATTTGGATTGAATTTTTTATTAGGTAGCTTTCATTCAGAAACACACACAAGGTGCACATACGCTGGAAATTTATCTCAAATTTGATTCATAGTGTTTCATTTGATTCGAATCTTGATCTTCGTATAAACCAGGTATTGATCTATAACTGAAATCTTAATAATATTTGCCGACTTTCCTTCTGCACATATTTATGTTATTACAACAACGATATTGGATGTTATTACTTGTTAGCTTTCATATGCTTAGCTTTTTAAGCTCCCAATTAAGTGCATAAGCTTATTTGGGTTACCTTATTGCTTTTTTAGTTTTTACAAAAAAAGAAACTCAATAACCTAATAAGCAATCTTATATCACAGTAATTGGGAGTTTCTTTATAATCACATTTTATTTACTTGTTTTATTGTTGAAACTTATTTTTTAGGGTGATTCTGGAATTGTTATCTGTTTTGAAACCAGCATATCTGAAATGGGTACGAAGAATAACTCCTCTTTCCAGTCACCAAACTATTTCCACAATCTTTCAAAGGCGTTAGAGTTTGCAGTTTCTGAATGGCTGCTAATGTTTTTATTATTCATCGATGCATGTTTCACGTATTTGATCGCAAAGTTTGCATCCTACTGTCAACTTCAAGGTCCATGTCTACTTTGCTCAAGATATGATCACGTTCTAGCCAGGGATAATAAAGGAATCCACAGGGATTCGATATGTAATCATCACAAATCCGAGATATCTTCCGTAGTTCTTTGCCATGTTCATGATAGACTCGTTGATCCTCATGGAATATGTGAAAATTGTCTTTTGTCATTTGCCAGTAACAAGTTGGATGATGAAACTCTCAGATTGTTAGTCAGAAACATGAAATCTGACCCCTTACATAAAGATAGCAACCGTGATTCTATAGGTTCACGAATCTGTGGTTGTTGCAATGACCAATATCTTTCAAAAGACTACGTGAAAAACCTGCTTTCTGCAAGTACAGCTCATTATGATGATTCTGAATCTCTATTAATGAATGGGGAGCATGCTAAGAATGAAAAAAACATATTTGTGGATGAGTCTCTTGAATCTTTTAAATCTTCCCACATTGGAGAGAATCATATTGCCAGTTCCTCAGAGTTTAAATATCAGAAAGTTGATGTTAATTCTGATAATGAATTAGAACACCCTGTTTCTGATAATGGAAGTGCCCATGCTCTTGTTCCCGGGGATCATTTGCAGTCCGCTTCACATTTTGAAGTTCCTTATCTTCATAATGGGCATACAACTGTTGCAACACGTGATTCAAAGGAACTTAAATGGCAGGGTAGTAAGGAAGATATGTCTCAGATTACTGAGCAAATCTCCCTCAAGGAGGTTCTACTTCCGTCGTCCAATAATGTAGAAACTCCCGTTGATCCGTTTCTAGATACAAGTAAGTTCGATCTCCTTTTCAAAGAGTGTTTGGCATTGAATTTGGTATCTAAGCATGTGTGTCTACTGTTTGGTAACTTACTTCTTAATATGATTATCTGCTTATTAGGAGTCGAATAATCTGTTTTGTATTATCCATTTCATTATAATTGGCTAACTGCAAGAAACCTGCTTTCCAATATTACATAATTACTTTCAAAATGCACATCCAAACACCACCTTTCATCTGCAATGGAGATGATAAAAAGTATTCTATCGCTTTGGGGCGGGTTTTTGTGGGCTGGTTAGGGTTTTCAGACATCAACTGAGCCTTGCATGACTATCTAAAAGGTCTACTGTTCACCTTCTTTTTTTTAACATTTACATAAATTTTACTAATAATGAATATCAAAACTGAATATGCCTCCAGAAATAAAAGGCAAACTTGCTATCATCAACAAAAGTACTAACCAAAACTTAGTTATTGACATGAAGTCTTTTTGTATCTGGTCCACCAGGAAAAGATGAACCGATCAAGGATCCCATGACTGAAAGTGATCCATCTGCAACTACAAATGGCCACCAAGTATCAAACTATCTGGATCTTGGCGATGCATATAAGCTTGCTATAAGCACTAAAGCAAGACAACTCTCTGGGAAGCTTCTTGATCAGAGGTCCTTCAAAGATTCTTCAGCAAGAGCCAATGAAGATTTAAAAATCCTTTTACCACATAGATCTAATGACAATCTAATAAGTCCCAAACTATCTTTTAACAGTGACGAGTTAACGAGTATGCATTTCCTTCAAAGCAGAATCTCTTTGGAAAGAAACGAGTCCAATCTTTCATTAGATGGAAGCGTTTTGAGTGAGATTGAGGGAGAAAGTATGGTCGATAGATTGAAACGACAAGTTGAACACGATAAAAGACTTATGGGAGCATTGTATAGAGAATTAGAGGAAGAAAGAAACGCTTCTGCTGTGGCTACAAATCAAGCAATGGCTATGATTACTAGATTACAAGAAGAAAAAGCTGCATTATATACAGAAGCTTTACAATCTTTAAGGATGATGGAAGAACAAGCAGAGTATGATAGTGAAGCCTTACAAAAAGCAAACGATCTTATTGAAGAAAAGGATAAACAAATTCAAGAGTTGGAAGACCTCCTTACAAAAACAAACGAAGATATTAGAGATTGAACTCACAAAACAATATTATTTATGATTCATGGAAGGTAATTCTATCTCTACATTCTTATTTACCCTTGGGGTTTTGTCTACTTATGACCTTTGTTATAGCCGAGTTGACATGGTGCACTAGGGTGCACGGTGGTTGAGCTCAAACCCTATATGGTTTTCTTACGTCTGCCTCCAAGGGAAAGGCATTATGGATTGATACAGGATGTACAGTTTTGTTGAGATTTCTCAAGGTTTGGTTACATATGAAAGGAATCGGCCAAGTGATAAAAGCTTTATTATGTTGTAAGTTACTTTAATATTTGTTATATTGTTGGTTTGTTGTCAATAATATATAAAATTATAGAGAAGATAATCATGGTTCAAGATGTTATACTAAACAATATGGTGTGAGCAATGAAGTTACTTGGAGCATGTTTCCATAATCTTCAACATTATTCCCGATGTCATTCATGGGTTTGTATGGACATGAATCATCGAGATAAGTAGTAATTAGTGTTTGTTAGTCTGCAAAATGGGAGATCTTTTTCTGTAAAACGGCCGTAAACACCAAGTTAATGTCAAATACTACAAGTCTATTGTGGATAGTCACTTGCAGAATCCATCATAAAACCATATATGGCGTACAGCACAAACACTAAGTAGAACAATATTCTTTGTTCCAAAGGCTACAAATTTGATTAAAACAATGACACAGTAACTTGAAAAATACATTTTATGCTTTCTAACAGAAAATGTAAATGGAAGCATATATTAATGATAATTGTCCATGTATATAATATATATAGCCAAGACAAGGAGGCTAAAGTTAATGAAATATGAAATTTAATAGAATGTTTTCTATAGACATTGAGCCTAAATCAAAGTCAACGAAATATTAATGAAGCAAACTCTAGGGCTATATGTATCAAAGAACACATATCAAACAACTTTCAATCTGTTTGATCAACCTTCGTGAAGTTATTTGAATCACTCGAATGGAAACTAAATCAATGCACTTTTAAGTCAGGTCAAGATCGTCATCTGTGCGATCAATGACTCATGAAGACACATGGCCAACAATCGGTTTTGACTCCTAATTAACCTTTCCCCGTAAGTAAAAGACCATAAACAAGTAACACACCCATGTTGCAGACATGACCTTAGTTCAAAACATTAATTCAATTGCATTTCAACATTATTCTGGCAAAAGATGACAAGGTATGGAAGACTACTTGTGGGTGTCAGAGAGAGAGTGAGAGAGAGAGACCGTATTATTTCTTTTGGTACCAGCAATACTTATTTTTAGGCTTTCATAGAAACTACATCAAATCACATAATCCATGACAACTGATATCCCCAGAACTACAACAAGCTTGTGCTCTTTAACGTTAAGATCTTCCCATCTTCAACAGAGTTGAACTTCCAACAAAAAATAAGATGCTAATATAACTCAACAATGGCATACCTACGCCTCGAAAATTACTTACTTCCACTTCTTACCAAAACATATATAAAAGAGGGCTTACTTATATTGTACCTAAAACTCGAAAACTCGCATCTCAACCATCCCCTCATTTCTCTTTGGGGAATACCAAGCTACCACTTTACCAGATGCCAGGTACCTCATTGAGTAATTCAAGCTATATATTACATCTTCTATATGTGGACCACACCCTCCACTCGAAGACCCAAATGCAACCTTTGAATTTATCCTAAAAACAAGAGGTCCTGCAACCTGCATATACAGATGTAAACAAAGTCTCAAAGGGGTACCTTTTCAAACCGCACTTGCTACAGGGTTTCTAAAAAGATCATTGCCAACTATTTTAACCTGTGAAGTAAGTTTCTTGAAACTTTCTCGAATTAAGATAAATTTGAAGTAGAACTAATAGCACATTTAGCCTTAGATGAGCACAATTTTCAAATACTCCGCGTTCCAAATCCAATCTATATTTTCTCACAATACAGACACCAACTATTTAAACACGTGAAGTAAGATCTGATGCATTGATGCTTAATGTGGATGATAAAAGTCAGTTAATGTCAAAAGTCAGTTGAGAGTAGTTTGCAAGTAAATATGTTGACAAGCTCCAGAACAGGAACCTAATCCAAATCAGTACCAACCTTTTGTTACGTAAACAATTGTATTTGACAACAAAAGCAAAATGCATTTGACAGGACTTTTCTATCTTCACAACATAATACTTCATATGGGGTTTTGCTAATGACAACCCTAAAACCAAAACTATGTTATGCAAGGTTTGGACCCTTTGGCTCATTCAAGTTAATCTGTCATCGCATTCTTTTTCATAAACCAAATTATAAAACGTGAAAACTTTAAGGTCAAAAATCACAACCTTATAACCATTATTTACTTCTTCTTTACTGTAAACGTTTTTTGGTTTTCCCGAGAATGTAAATATATGTTAAAAACCATTTTTGGTTTGCATTTTGCAGGTCTCACTTTTTGAAGGTCCAAAGGAAACATGAATTTTTATAGTCAAACAAGGTAGAAATCTGAATTTGAAGGTTAAATGTCGACAATTTTACCTCAAAGTAAAACAGAATGTTTTTTTGTTTTGGAGCAAAGATAGTACCTGCTGTTGTAGGATCAAATTTAGTTGGGGAGAAGCCCAAGAAGACTTTGAAGTATTTGAAAAGCCATTGATTAGAGCTGAAGCAGAGGACATGTCTAAACGAGCATCAAACCGTGTTAGGTCGCCATACCGTTTTCTAAACTTTCCATGTTGCAAAGCAAAACAAACTGAGCCAAATAGATCTGCACCAAATGGACTTCTTTTGGCAGATGAAGTGTCTAACTCCTTTCCACTTAACCATGCCTCGCAGGTACCGCCTACCATTTTGGTTGAGTTAAAACGCTGATAAATATCTTATGATTTAACTAGAGGCTGGGAATGGGTCAGGTTATGGTTTATTTCTAAAAGAGTAACAGGGACAAAGGTTCATGAGAGAACCCTTTTATTGCAAGAGCCGTGACAACTTTATAACTATATATTACATCACACGTTTTTTAGTTCATTCACATTTGAAAAGTCATATGAGAACAAAAAGAAAATGTTAAAAACATGCAAAATTACATGTGAAAAGATCAAGTAACACGTATTTTGGATGTTTTTAAAATTTTTTTGTTCTCATATGAACTTTTATTATGTTTTACTGATATAATACATAGTTTAGAAGTTCTCGTGGTTCTCACCAAAAAATGGTTAATACATAAATGGGTCTAAGCATTACCAAATGTGTACTTTTGTTTTAACACTAAAACCTCCGAAATTATTTTATTAGCAAAATCACATAATTATGGAAGTAATATGATACTTGCAGTCGTATTTATACACACTGACTGTTTATAAAACCTTTTAGACGTAGTGGACAATGTCACAGGTCAGCCTGACCTGTTTAAAATTACCCATTATCACTGAATACCCAACTAGCCCATTCTGCCACCACTAACTAAAGAAAAGAAAAGTGCAAGACACGTAAGAAAATAATGAGAAAGGCAGCATTGTTTCAAAATTCATAGTATGCATTCGCTTAAAGTCAGAGATATTTACCAAAAATTCCGGATATTGCAGCATGTGGTTCTTTCATACGCAAATCATAGGCCATGTTCCGGAATTCACCCTTTTTGGTCTTGACTATGCCTAGATCCTCTTTTGTCTCTGGTATTCTCCAAAGGTCTCTACTCTTTTCATACGAAAAGGCAGTTTTGGCACAAATTCCTGGTCTCAAAGAAGCAGGAGTTTCACCTTCGAAGGAGTCAAGTGCTTTAGTAGAACCACCATTTTTATGGATGCCAAAGCGATAGCGTAAACCCGAATCAGACACAAGAGACAGGCAGTCCAGTGATATTGACTCAGGCATGTCCCAGTATTTACCATTGCGGTCCACAAAAAGCTCAGGCCAAGCAGCTTCTAAAGTAAGATCATGATTTGGAAGCTGAACTACGTGTAGAAAAGTAATGCTTTTATTATGTATACACTATACAAAAACGTAAATACAGATTTGGATTCTGAAGTAACAACTTTTAGTAAGGGATGTAAGGATAAAAAGATTCTGCTTCGTACCAGCAGCAATAAAAGTGATTAATTAAGGGTATAATTACCCATTTAGCAAATTTTTAACATTATTTGAGAGACTTCCACTCCCATTTGACAGAATGTTCTCAATACAGTCCTTTTTGGTTCTTTTATCGATTAACTTCTTAGGTAATTAAATTTTCCAACACACTCAAACATCTGATTATTACAACTTCAGACACCAAACAGTCATCCAATACTATCTTAAACACCCAGTTTTATTACTGATGGCAATCTGAATCTGATTCTCGATATCATAACATATGATCATTTTTAAATTGCAGAGTACCTCCTTAAGAACCACGAAAGGATGGAAGTAGCAAGATATAATATTTGAATAATCTGGTCTCGTTTTCTTTTCACTCAACATCCGATAAAGGGGAGTACGAAAAATGGCTAAAAGGAGTCCCAAGATACTTTTTAGATATGTTAATATCATTTAGAGTTGCAGCCAAAAGATTTTATTGATGGCATAAGAAAGAAAGTAGAGAATATCATGATGTAAAGTTATGGCAAGGCACCCACCTAATTTTTGTAGAAAATTCAGTTGTCCTATTGGAGATATAAATATAAGATCATACAGTTTAGACTAGTGTTGTTAATAAGTAGACAGGAAATGTTCTACCTGCATGAGCCACTTAACTGAAACCCCTAGTACTTCATTTTATTAAAAACATTACTCTTGTTCAATCTCCAAATCATGTAAACATCACTCAAAATCACTGCTTATTGTCTATGCCATGAGATAAAATAATATCCCTCTTATTGTTCTCGGCCACTTTCTTTTATCTCGCAAATAGAAATCTTTATCCCTGTGAACTCAAACATGCTTGCCATGACATGTATCCCACAAGAGCTTGATGAATATTCCCAGAAAAACTTTGAATATAAGTAAATACATAATAAGATACTATTTAGCTAATATCAATCTACCATCATCTTACATACAATCCCCAAGTTTCCACCTTTGTTACAAGGCTCACAGTAAAAAGTACAAATACAATAAAAATAGATAAAATGACGACGAGTTCATGATATTTTCTTGGTTATTTTACGTGCATACATAATAAGAGCATCAACACGAGTTATTTCACCAAATCTGCACAGTACATCTAGCCTAGTCAATCTAATTTACATAAAAGTTTTGGTAGCTTCATTGAATTAGCCCTAAAATCTTCACCAATACACTGTAACCAGTGAATGTTTAATGATCATATTCTCTATTTGCCTTAAAAAATAATTGAAATCGTAAAAATAGACTTGCCTTGTGGAAGACAACGGCCTTGGTACGTCGATTCTCACTTTGACCATCCCTTTCAATATTTACCAACAGAGAAGTGGATTCACTGAAATCCAAGTGGGAAAATAAACCAAGAGAATAGAATGATTTGTCAAGAAACTTCTTGACAACACGTTTAAATCTAGGCATAGCCGAATCCGCTCGAAAACTTTCCGCTTTAACCGAAGATAACAGCTTTATTGGACGAAGCTGCCCAACCAGTCCAAGCCACCTTCACATCACATGACAATAATCACAGTAAATAACCTTCAACACTGAATAGAAATGTGACAGTATGCAAAAAATTACCAAAAAATGTATCTTTATAGACATATCGAAAAAGTATTAAACACTCAACAAAAGGGGAAACTGAACTAAAATAATCTCATGAAAGAACTAGTAAAGACTTTGTCTTTCAGAAGTAAACTTTACCAAAAAACTTACAAACCTTAAAATATTATGAACATATTTGATACCATTAACTTCATAAAACACAGTAACAAAGACCTAAAACACATTCTCCAAAATTAATCCAAACCAATATCACATAAAACCCTTGAAATTCCAACTTTGACTTTCACAAAGTCAAACTTTTTTCAAAATCACAAAAAGAACCTAAAGAAGTAACAAAAGCAAACAAATGGGTATTCAACAATTCATTTTAAGCGACAAAGATAAACAAAAAAGATAAAAACTTTACAATATATTTTTACCAATTTTCAGTAGGTTGTTTGAGCCAGATAGTCTGAAGAGATAAAGAGGCAGAATCTTTATTATGTGAAGATAAAGGTGGAGCAAAAGAAGGAATTAGACCCAACGGAAAGCCTCTTCCCAAAAGTGACAATTGTTGCATTCTAAGAAGTTTGCTTGAATATGCTCCATCCAAAGGGACTGGTTCACCAGGAATTGACCTTGCAGAGGCTGTCAGTGTTTGAGGGGTTGCTATGTTCAGGTCATAAAACGATGCATCCATTGATGTTCTCAAATTTGCCATTTTTGTTTTTGGTATTTCTTATCTGTTACTGTGTGTATGTAGGTGTGGGTTTTTAGAAAGGGAGGGTTTGGGGAAAAGGGGTTGAGGGGTTTGTGTTGATTAACGTCTAAAGAAACATGTCGTGTATATGGGAAATGATATCCAATAACACATTTTTTTCATTTATAATAATACTTACGTCATGTCGTTGTATTTTATATATAAAAATTTATATATTTGTTATAGATTGCAAAGTTCTATCGTAAAAATATCACTTCCTTATGCATATGGGAAAATAATTATCGTGTTATACTTATATCAATTTTCACACTTATTAAAATAGTCATTTAAATTAATTTAAAGTTTTTAGTAAAACATTATATATTTACATGATATTAAAGATCATATAAGTTATCCCTTCTCTTATACACAAGGGCGGTACCACATGAGGGTCAAAGGGGGCAAATGTTCCCTTCAAAATTTAGATTTTGTTATGTATTTTCAAATTTTTATTGATTTAAATAAATTTTTATAGATTTTGTCATTTTATATATATATATATATATATATTACACGGATTTTTTTAATTTTGCCACCTCTGTGATTTTTTTCTAGTACCGCATCTGCTTATACATATATACCTTCACGATAAATTTAAGTTTTTGATATTTTCTATTAAACATCCTTTTTAGTTTCATAAATAATGATATATATAATCCATTATTAATTTTACTAATGTATATATCAAATTTTCAAAAATTTTAATCTTGAGATTTTTGAGATGAAATATTAGTTGATGTCTAGTATATATTCTTGATTCTTAGGATACTGTAAATTGATAAAGATATATTTAACCCTACAAAAAAAGTCAAATATGGAGTTGGTTACTTAAAATACCACTCGCTATTGAACTGGAAATTTCATTAAATTATTGACTTGAAAGGTAGTTTTTTTTGTTTTGACAAGTGACTTGAAAGGTAGTTCGTTCGAGACTATACACCTTTAACTGAAAATTGAATTTTGAGTTATCAACGTGAGGTTATCCCATTTGATACAAATCAATAAGTCATTGTCTTTTTGGGTAATAACAAAGGTTCAATACTTGAATCCTTGGCATGAGGTAATGTAATATTGTTTGAAATAGTTTAATAGTTAGCAACTTAGAATAAATTAGTTGTTAAGAAAGAAAAAGTTTTGGTTGATCATTGTTCACAAAACTACACGGATCTTCATCACTTACTATTTTGACTTATGATGATCTATATACATTCCATAAACTAAATTTCTTTACAAAGTGGAACTCTATGATTAAGTTTACAATATACCTCTATATTTTCTACTCCCTAACGTAAATCTTAGTATTTCTTTTCTAACTTTCTATGTTTCTATTTCATTAAAAAAAATCGAATGCCCTTTTTCCTCGAGATCCTTTAATCTTTGGCTTTGCTCTACACACACCCCTTCTCCTAGTATAAAATGCTCTCATTGTTCACAAGAAAACCAAGAAACATTGTCCATATTTGACATCCCACAAGAAAAATGAGTTCTTCTTCATCTTTCTTTCTTGCCCTTTCACTTTCCTTATTCTTTATATACACTAATGGCCAAGATCTCATATACAAAACTTGCAAAACCTCCTCACTACAAGACCCCAATGTCAAGCTCCAATTTTGCACCACTTCTCTCCAAGCTGCACCGGCTAGCCATTGTGCGGACCTTAAAGGCCTCGGCATGATGTCCATTAGGCTAGTAAGGTATAACGTTACCGACACTAGGTGTTACATCAAACAACTACTTCAGAACACCAAAAAGCTTGATCCTTACGTGAAAGCGTGTTTGAATGATTGTTTTGAGCTTTATTCTGACGCTATCCCGGCTATCAAACAGGCCATGAAGAGTTACAATTCCAAACGTTATTTTGATGCAAATGTGCAAATAAGTTCGGTTATGGATGCGACCACCACTTGCGAAGACGGGTTCAAAGACAAGAAGGGTGTCATTTCGCCATTGACTAAGCGAAATGATGCAACTTTTCAGCTGTCCGCTATGGCACTTTCCATTATGAATATTATTCAGAGTGGTTCACAATAGATTTCGAACCAATTAAACATCATATCATGGAAAATCATTGGCATATGTATTAAAACTAAACTTTAGTAGTGCATTTTTTTTATTTTACTACAACGTTAATTAATTGTTAAGGTTGCATTTAGTTCTTTAATTTGTTTTAATCTTTTCATATTGTCGGATAATCCTAGACTGATACTGTATTTGTTATTCCCATCGTTGTTTTGGTGACAATTTTAAGGCTGTAATGATTTATTAATTTCACTTTATCTAATTTAATTATTACTTTTTAAAGAACTCTATAACACAATATATATGATGTTTCATGTTACGATAGATTTAGGCATATTATATGACTTAACGGATATAATTGTTATCACATTAATGTTGTTCGATCATCTTCATCGTATGACATTAAGTGACGACAACGTAACTGAAATTGATTTACAGTATAAAACAAGCTATCATATCTGCTAGTTGTACTTAAAGCTAAAGATGTATGTATGTATAATCATATTGAATTACATCATTTCTGGCATGTTATATATAGTTTCACGAAGGATATGATCAATCTGGAATACGCGACGAATTAATTATCACACTACAAGAAAAATCCCTATGAGGACATAGTTGTTGCTAAATGTCTGGTCAAATTAGAAAATCAACTAGGCTAGCTTCTTTTGTCTTTTAGCGGACTTTATTGAGGACATGGTGTCCTTGCTATAGAACTTCCTTGTCGAATGTCAATATTCTTGTAGTATCATTCAAGGAAGGTACTGTAATATATACGAGTAGCGCGCAAAAGCTCTATATATACGACTTGTAGTGTCATTCAAGAAGAAGCATGAGAAGATCATGAACATGACATAAATTGATTTTTTGCGAGATCCAATTACATGTGATATATTTATATATTCTGCCCGTAAGTTAAAGTTGTTACTATCTTCTATTATACAATGCAGAAGATATACAATTAATCTGTTGTGACACAAAACGTGATTCAAGCATATATATCCAGTGTATCTACTCTTAATTATATGCTACTACTTAACCATATGTGGGGGAATACAAAATTACAAACCACTTTCATATGTATGTTGAAAAATAATTAACAAAATATTGTTTGGTCAATTTGATTCAAACAAGATAGCTTTGTTAGAATTTTCATTTTGTCGTGTGCTTTAAGTGTACAACTTAATCATTTCATTTGGGCTTTAGAAACCACAATATATGTTACTTTAAGCAATCGTTTTATGCAAAAGGGTTTTAGTAATATCTAACTAGGAAATTTTAGGAAAAAGTAACAAATGTTAAAACACATGTCCATCATGTTGTTCCGACCAAAAACTTAAAAGAACGATTGCATGCCAATTGCATTAAATTAACTTATGGGATAATTATCCTGAAATATAACAAACTTTGGACGAATGTTTATAGTAGGAAATAAATAAAGTTTTGTGTATTGTATGTAAACAACTTTAAAAAATGTTTATTGTATGTAAGATAACATACGTGGCAACCATATAGAGGTGCCACTTGTCTGATTTTCATTGGTTGAATACATTTTCTTACATACAATACACATTATTTTCGAGTTGTTTACATACAATACATACAACTTTAGTTATTTCCTACTATAGATATTCGTTCAAAGTTTGTTACATTACAAGATACTTATCCCTTAACTTATTACAATAGATTTTTACTTAATCTGATTTTTCTTTTTCTTTTTTTCGTAAAAAAGTAGAATTTATATATTATAGTAGACTAGCTAGCTACTTGTTTACTTTATTTTCATATATATTAAACGTTGTGCTCACGGTTGGATTTTTCTATCAAAATACTATACGGATGCCCGCACGATTTAGCGGTGATGATGGTAGCGACGAAGGTGTGACGACGGCGGCAGTGGTGGCGGCGATGTGCGGCGGTGCGGTGGTGGTGACGTGGTGGTGAATGTAATCTAATTAATTTAAGAGGGGTTAATATTGTGGTTCTTTAAGGGTTGGAGGATTTATGTTGTAATTTATTTCATTAAAGGTGTTATAGGTAAATAGGTGAAGATATTTAAATTAATGAATAAAGGAGAAGAGTATTATATATGGTCATTTTAAAATCTTAATTACTTAAAGGGGAGGGGTAGTTTGTTTTATAGAGTAGTGTAGATATACATAAGAGGTGATCAACTATAACTCTCAAATATAATTAGATGTTATTAAATTTCAAGCAATTAAAGATGAATTATAACACTAGCTAATAGGATAATGGAGCAGGTTCGTTTAGATAATTCCATATATTAAGCTTACTAGCTATGAATAAACATCAAAGATATCAATTAATCACAAAGACTTTCATGTTAATTTATTGCTAGCTTTCCATGTCAAGAATTCTAAGCTGTATACAAAGTTAGAAATTAAGTGTTAATTAAAGTCAAATTTTTTTATTAACTGTGAGTTTAACCTTAGTTATGAACACTATAGTCAACTTTCAAAAGATAATCTAATTAAAATTCTTACGGGTGTGTATAAAAAGACTCGGGAGTCATTTTGGGCGATTGGACAAAAGTCAATGTAAAAATAAACCTCAAGTTCATGTTTTGAAATATTTTATACTCCAATCTATAGTATTTGAAAATTTATATCATTGACGAATCACTAGCACACTCAACTTAACTTCACTCTTCACATAAAGAGACTTGTTGCTATAAATGAGGGGAAAAAAATAATAATAATACCCCAAATTTTTTTTATTATATATAATACTTGAATTCGTGAGCTTTTCATTATTACATCTTAACAAGTTAGATCTTATATATTTATTATAAGATACATGAAGTCCGTTTTTTTTTTCAGTCATTAAGTGTTGAATGTATTAAGTGGATAAATGTATAAATAATGTTTGTATGTATTAAGTAAAAAATAGGTAATTGACGGTTATTTTTGTTCATTAAGTCAAAAAAGAACATAAAATTTGACTGAATGCATTAAGTTCTTAATTATTAAGTAAAAAAAGAATAGGGCCTTAAGTATTTTATACTATTAACTCCATGATACATCCAGTCTTTTAGTCGACTGCGCAATTTTGATGCAAAAGAAATAACTCGATCTATTTTTGGACCATTGTGCTTAACTGTTGATAACTTAATAATGAAACAGTTTATTTGATTGTCTTTACCTTTATTTTGGGCTTTATCTATTTTGACGTACTTAATGGGCTAATGTCCTCTTAAGACTAAAAAAAAGGAAGTAAGAATCAACATAACTTAAATGGGTTTCTTCTTTCTACCTCATAACCAAAACAAAAGATGTTGTAAAAAAAAGAAAAAAACAATTATCGTCCAATCAATTTTACAATATTAATTGTATTATGAAGTCCAATATTTCTTTCAGAATCTAATACCCAACTCCACATTGAAGGGTCAAACACAAAGATGCCGATCATTTTCCAACCTTAGATTTTTATACCGTTAATAGGCATCTAGTTTAGTGTTATAGCAAATGTACTCGTATTTAGTAATCCTTAGGCCATCTATAGCTAGGCATAACAAGGATAATTCGATCACAATAGCATACAATATATTGATTGTTAGGAACTACCCTAAAGAGATAGATTTATATATGATATATATGAAGCAGATATTAATAAGGATGGGCATGGGACTGGTACCGTCCCGGTACTAATCCCAAATTTAACCAAAAGTGAGTACCGATCCCGGTCCCATTTGAATTGGTACCGGTACCGGTACCATACCGGGACGGGACCGGGATATCGGTACCAATCCCGACTAGTCCCGATTATACAAATAATTGAACACGAAGCTGATGAATAATCTTTTTCATAGCCATAGGAAGTTAAAGAAGCTTACAAAAATATTCAAATATATTTCTACATAATCTTTATATCTTATAACACTAAATACATGTATGAAGATGAGTTTGACAAAACATTTATACTGAAAGATAAATTATAACACTAAACACATGTAAGAATAATGAGTTAAAGAAGTATATCTGTTTTTGTTCATTATGAATTTATGACGGTGATAGTAGCAAATGACTCAAGAGTGATAGCCGAAGCTACCGTTGTCTTGACAACTTATGGAGTCCTTTATGCATCTGATAAAAGCATATTTTACTTTCTACTCGTCTAATATTGAAGTTTTTTCATATCCTCCCTTCTTAAGTATGGCAAGCTGCCAACTTAGCTGCTGGCATGAATAATTGATACTTCATCAATATAAAATGTAAATACTTGTTTATGATTTTTAAATATTGGAATACAATTTGTATGTACAGATTATGGTGAGACAATAGTTGAACACATGACATATTAAAAAAAACCAAAATCCTTATCTTGCTGGTGATAAAATTACTAGCACCAATCGAATTATTTAAACATATATATGATATTTATCATCAAAAACACCAAGTTTTTCTTATTATATCGAGTAGAACATCAGCTAGTCGGGACTCTTCAGGATACTCCCGGTACCGGTACCATCTAGTACCGATCCCTCAAACTCTCAAAAGTGAGTACCGGTACCGGTCCCACTCGGGATGCGGTACCACTTTTCGGTACCGGGATCGAGACGGTACCGGTACTGGATCGGAATTTGGGAATTTATGATCATCCCTAGATATTAATGTCAATTTCTTATTTATATTTCATACAACTACACAGATATAAGTACCATTATATATGTGTACGGTTTTTTTAAATCACATAATTTATGATAATTTCATTATATTTTAAATAATTTTGTTAGCACTGTTCAATACTTGTTCCTTATATCAAAAATACTTCATTTAATTTTATAGATAATTTCTGAAAATAATACTTTGACATTTAAAAGTGATAAAAAAAATGTATTTGTATATAAATTAAGTTTGTGAATATATAAAATAATTATTCAAATAGTAATCTCTGACTAAATTATGAAAGTAATGTAAACTAATAGTAAGGCTGGATTTGGTATTTGAAGTTCATTGGTTTAAAATTTTGATGTTAGCAAAAACGCACTCAGAATTGGAGCAAAGATTATTCTACAATGAATTTTTATCTTAATTGGAGTTGATATATGAGTAGACCATGTCGTTGAGCATATATTTACTATTATATATATATATACAATTTAAATATTTATCCGATGATGATTCTTTATAGCATTTTTTTTCATCTCTTCCCAACTCCCAAGTTAATGCTTCTAAACTATCAACATTCCTAACAACTAAAAGATATGATAAAACAAAAATACAATTAATTAATTAATTTATAATATTTATTCCTTAACTATTAAAAGAACCATTATCTTATATTCTTAATTACATGTATACATCGTATCTCAATCAAGCTTTTTTGGTATCTCGACCACACATACTATTTGCAGCGATAATCACTTATCGCTGCAAATAGTGCAGACCCCCCTTTCTGTAATGGTAAATCTTGCAAAAAATAAGGGGTCCCCTGTCTGCAAATAGTTGGATAATCGCTGCAAATAATCTGGTTTAATTACCAAAAGTCGGATCGGGATACCAGCCGCCTAATCATGTCAATAATTAACGCTATTCACCAGTTACCGACATTATCACTGACAAGATCCGTTCGCGGTCATCACCATCCATTGTCGCCGAATCGTGCAAACAATTACTCGTATATTGTTTAAATTTAAAAAAACTGTCAAAATCAAATAAATGGAAGGAGATGGTACTAGTAGTGGTGAGAGTCAGAATTAAATGTCATCTTCCTTCTCAAGGAAAATTAATTAATTAATAAAAATAACCTCGAAACACACACTTCAATTCCAATAATTTTTCCAGAAATCTTTGGCTCAAAACTACACGGATCTTCTCACCATGCTGCCAGGTTCTTTTCTTTCTTTCCCTTTTACTCTTTCTCTTTTTCGTCACGTATATATCGAATCTATTTATGTATATACATATTACAATTTACAATACAATCATTATAATAAAAGTACCTTGTTCTTCTCAATTGCCTGTATATGTTTTGTTTTGCAAATTTCAAGGTCAACTGTGTTACAACTCTGTGAAATATACTACATATCATGTTTTTCGTTAGCTAATAATTTCATTTTTCACAGTTTTAAACCTCTTGAGAACTGAGAAATATACCATATCTAATGACGTCAAGGATAACTATGTTAAAATCATTTTTTTCACATGTTTTTTCTTTAGCTTTATTTTATATATAGGTTTGTTTTGGCCCACCAAGAATTTATTTATTTTTGATAGTTTGGTACATAAAAATTTATGTTGTTAACCTCAATACATACCATTAGTACAACGTGTTTGGATTGTAGTATGCCTCAAGTTTTTATTCTGAATCAAAAAGACAAAAACATTTGTATTGAAGTTGAGTCAAATAACCTCGAAAACTGACTACATAATTTTTGGGGATGGGGCTAATGAAGCTTGACATAATATAATCGAACTGAACTTTATTTTGTAAAATATGATTTTCGTTGATGATTCCGTCGAGTATTTTCAGAATTATATGATTTTAGAATGCCTACTTATCTTTACAGGATTAAAATTAGTTTGATATGCGGATGTCGTAGATGTTATACATGTACATAAAAATATCAAGTGGAAGAGGTTTGCGTTTGCGTATTGCAATTTCCATGGATATAACTAAAAAAGCATGTAACTTGGAAAGCTATATCATGTGCACTTCTGTTTGTTTTGAGTAATGTTGTAGAAATGTATTAACCGTCTTGTTGCATATTTGGTCATTTCTTTTGTAGATGAAGAAGATTCAGTTGTGGTAAACAACGGAACTACTCAGTTAAGCCTATTGCCACTTGCGAAGCTCAAACGCTGGCAATGGTGGCTTCTTGTTGCCTTTAACGTATCTTTTCTCATTATTGGTCAAATTGCTGCTGTTCTTCTTGGTCGATTTTATTATGACCATGGTGGAAATAGTAAATGGATGGCTACACTTGTTCAAACCATAGGATTCCCGATCCTTTTCATTCCGTATATTATTATTCCATCATCTAAACAGTCATCGAGTACATCCGCCCCGTCTTTCTCACTACCAGTTATTTTTGTCATCTATATAGTTGTTGGTGCTCTAATTGCTGGCGACAATATGTTATACTCTGTGGGATTACTATACCTCTCGGCCTCGACTTACTCACTTATTTGTGCTACCCAATTAGGGTTCAATGCAATATTTTCGTATTTCATAAATTCCCAAAAGTTTACTGCTTTAATTTTTAATTCTGTGGTGAATCTTTCATTATCTGCCGCTTTGATTGCAACTAATGATGATTCTGATAAACCGTCTGGAGTCACAAAAGGGAAATACATTCTTGGTTTCATAGCTACACTTAGTGCTTCTGCACTTTACTCCCTTTTACTTTCCATCATGCAACTTACCTTCCAAAAAGTCATTAAAAAGGAAACGTTTTCTGTGGTTCTTGAGCTTCAAATTTATACATCCTTCTTTGCCACCTGTGTTTCTACTGTGGGTCTTTTTGCTAGCGGTGAGTGGAGGACTTTGAGTGGTGAAATGGACAGTTTTAGCAAGGGGGGTTTGGCTTATGTGATGACTTTGGTATGGACAGCTGTGGCTTGGCAAGTGTGTTCGGTTGGGGTCGTGGGGTTGATTTTTGTGGTGTCATCTTTGTTTTCAAATGTGATTAGTACTCTCTCATTGGCTCTGACACCTCTGGCCGCAGTGGCTGTGTTTCATGACAACATGAACAGTGTAAAGATAATTGCTATGCTACTGGGCATTTGGGGTTTCTGTACTTACATTTATCAGAATTATTTAGATGATCTTGCGGATAAGAGGAAACAAACGGATGCTACTGGTATGCAACCTAAATCTCCAAGTTGAAGTTTTTCCTTTTTTCAGTTTTAATCTTATTATTAGAATTCTCAGTTTAAGTAAGATATTATGAAGGATTATTCATAGAAGGTTTTTCGGTATTAGCTTTTTTTTCATGGATTTTTAGACTTTTTGTAGCTTCCCCTCCCCCTCCCATTTCATATGTTATCAAATGTACTACCAAGATGTAGCAGCATATGTTCATTTTTTACCAATCACAGCAACCATGAGGTAAATTACATTGCAGTTATTGATAAGAAATGAAAACTGTAGCTATGAACCTATGACTTAGTAAAAAGAAATTAATGTAAGCCTTTTGGCATTTGGGTAATTCGAAACGCGTGTTGGCTAGTCGTTATTTTTGATATAAGCATGAAAGTGAGTATGGTTCTTTGGGATTAAGTTTTAGTTTCTTTCTTTCACATCTAGGGGCAGTTTTATCAGAAGCATCTTCACCATTGCTAGACTGAGCATCTACATAAGCAGGAAACTTGCACCTCCAGATGCACAAGATGAGGTATGTTTTGACTTTTGGGGTCAAACGAGTCGATTTTAAATTGAAAATTCATATATTTTGGGAAAAAGATTAACATGATGCTGTTTTGTCACAGCAACCTATTGGTTACATGTTTTTATAAAAATCAATAGTAGTCGATTTCAAGCTGAAAACTCATACAATTCGTTTGACCATAGAGTCAAAATAGATCAATGGAGGTAGTAGGTTTTCTCTTAACAGGTAATGCTGTCGTGGGAAAAAGAGTGTTGCTATTGTTGTAATTTGGATTTTATATGCTCCGTATTTGATAAGATGTATAAGTATATTATATAAACTATAATGGTTACAAATGGAGAATTGTAATGAAATTGTAAAAAGGAACCATAGAAATCTTCTTCTGTCACAGACGAATAGAACGAACTCTTGTGTAAATTGTGAAGTCAATTTTGATACGAGTATTAAATTTATTGTACCAGTCTACTAGACCAAATAGTTTGACTAGGCGAATATGTTAAGGCCGGATCTCGCCAGTATTGAGGCCAAGTTAAACCATTTTTCCCTCATTATAACATTTCAACTGGAAGTAACTTGGATGGATGGAGATAGAAAAGCTCATAACAAGTGTGATCCGTTTAGAAGACATCAGAGCAACGTTGATCTAGTTTACTAAAGCCTAAAAGCAACAGCGTAAAGTATAGATTGAAGTAATCCAAACAAAATTGAAACAAATACAAAAAATGTTGATACTCAAGAACCCAAAACGATTTCACATACCAATCATCTATTCAGTCTGAGATTTAAACCCGCGCAAATCCACATATACGTGAACAGTCAAAACGACATACTCAGGTGGTCAAGCAAAGAGATGATTATTAAAAAAAAGACTGAACATAGCCCTCACGTTAAAACCAGCTCATTGTATTTGCTTAAATTCAGTTTTATTTATTAGAAGGAAGTGACTAGCCACGAGCTACCGATTACACAAAGAGTTCAAAGATTACAATTAAAGATTGAAACTAGACACCGAAAAAACCATGAAAACCAAACCGAAAAAAACGAAAACTGAAAAAACCAAAAAACATTGGTTTTGGTTTTCTAAAAACCGAAAGTTTTGGTTCGGTTTTGGTTTCGAATGAAAAACCGAACCGTAAAAACCGAACCAAACCAAAAGTATATATTGTTTACTTTATTTTATATTTATATCATTTTATTATTTATTTTGGTAAGTATGTTAATATATTTGCATTTTTAGGTGTATATAATAAGATCATTTATATGTTTTAAGTGTAAATACACAACAAGATTGATTTGCTTTAATAAATGTACAATTAAATAGCACGTAAAAGATATAAATGGTTATATATAAAACTTGTTTGAAGTTTGCACAACTTACTTTTATGGATTTGTTGTCATTGTTGTAGTGTTTTTGTTAAAACTTGTTGAAATTAATTATGGTGTAATTATACTTGTACTGTAAATTTTTCAAGTTCAATTTGACCCAAACCACAAGTGGTTAAAAACCGAACTGAAAAAACTGAAACCCAATGGTTTTAGTTTTTAAAAACCGAATTATAACGGTTTGGTTTTTTTGTTTTAGTCAAAAGCCTACCTAAACCGAACCGTACTTACCCCTAATTTTAACCATCCAATCCTGGTTGAGTATGTTCTATTTGACACCCAAAGAAAACTAGTAGACTTGATATCAATTCGACAGGGTCTTGTTGGGCAGATTTTATCATTATTTGATTAACCAACTGATTAAAGTCAAATATAAATACATTTTATGATTATTGCTATGATTAAATCGAATATTTATGAGAATTTACATAGACAATGTTGATAAGTGATAAAACTTTGCAATCTTTGATTCTTTCATTCTTTGATATGATTTTGGAGCATACCACTTGTCTAGTTATCTGTACAGCCATACAGGGTTAGTTTGTTATTGGGCCTCATTTAAGAAAACAGATAGTTTCGTATTGGGCGTTAGTCATTTTTGGGCTCGTGTAAAGTCATTTTTGAGCTCGTGTAATTGTTCATTATAAAAAAAATCTATCAGTTTATCACTAATCACATTCACTTTATTGTCTTCTTGTTTCCCTTTTTCAGATTTATCGACTATGGACTAATTAATTAATAAGTTTTGTTACTGTGTACATTGTTATTTACATAAAAACTAGCACCGTATCCGCGAAATGTGGCGGTGGTCGTGACGACGAGGGTGCGGTAGTGGGAGCGACTGTTAGTAGTGGAGACGACATCGAGTGGTGTAGATAGTTGATATAAAAGTAATTAATTTAAAGGGTTAATAGAGATATTTTAAAAGATAAAGAATTGATAATGTAAATTAATCATTAATGTTAAGAGGATAGTGTATGAAAATATTTTAAAGCTGTTAGGTGAATATTACATAGTATAGATAAAGGATGACATTTTAAACAATTTTTTCTCTATATAACTTTTAACATGGAGGAGTGTTATTTTAATAAGTAGTATAGTGGTATAGTACAAATTGTTTATATAAATACATTATTATTATTTAATATCAATTGCAAGTTTGCAACGGTAAATTTGACAATATACTAACTTACACATATTTCGAATTGATTTTTTTCTTTTAATGAAAAGTTAAAATTACAGATATTTTTATCCTGTAAAATAGAAAATCATAACTATGTGTACATCATTTTTGTTTGGTCAAATTTAATTGCAATAAACTTGGATTGTCATTATCGCGTAGATGGCCCCTGAGTTATTTTTAAAAATAAGACTTAAATAGGTGACGTTAATATTAGAAAAAAATAATTGTAATATCGTCCTTTATAAGATATATATGTATTGCAGATGATATATCGTTCTGTAACACCAGTCGAAGATAAGACATGAGAGGTGTCACGAATGTCATATGTTGTATTTCATGGCACGATGAAATTGTTTTCCACCGAGTTTATGATGATTCGAGTGATATTTACCTTTTTTTTAACATAGGAGAAATGTTGGTTCTTTTCTTGTTTCATTGAGTATTTATACTTTTTAGATCTTGTCAAATAATCCGAACATCAACCTCAAAGATATCAATATGTTGTTATTGTCTACAGAAAATGTCAACCATATTTCAAAATCATAATAAAAGTTTTCAACATCTTAATTAGTAGGATGAAGAGTACAAGAAAGTGGCTTTATGTGTTGACATTCATAGTGGAGAAAACATTGAGCCATCCCCCAACACTGTCTATAAAATACTTGAAAAAGACTTCCAACTAAAGCGATAATTAGACTCAAATTTTCAGGTAAAAGTTTTACCTTAGTTAACTTTATTTTCTTTTTATTCAAGCTCCTTAGTTGCTAAAAAGGTAAAATAAAAAATAAATTTTGAATTTTGCTAAAATACCCTAAGGTCAAAAATTTTACTAATTGACCATCAATCTCATTGACAATTGGACTCAAATTTATCTCTATCATTTTCTTTTCTTTTGATTTTTATAAAACAAACTCATCTGGAAAAGAAATTTAAGATCATTATTATAAATTACCTATCTATCTTTAATAATTTTAGATATGTAAGTTGCACTCAAATTCGTTACTAACATCAACTAAATATGAGACATACGGAAAGATTTAAAAATAAGATTAATAAGAGACTTAATGGAATACACGTATAAACTTCTTAAGGTTTAAGACTTTAAGGTTTATTATTAGACATATAAGTTATGTTGATTTATCATTTTATTTGAAACTAATAGACAACTTTCATACTTCAAATGAGTGACATTATAATCAAGTTTATTTAGGTTTGTAAAATTTGAAAAGGCATAAATGTTGGTATCAATTCCAGCTTAAGAAACAAGAGTGAATATGTTCATTATCGTGAAAGTTGACTTTGTAAGTATTAGACAATATGAACAAATGATATTGGTGGGGTAATCAAAGTTTAAGTTCAAAGAATGTCCAAAAGGAAACCAATTGATTTTGTGAACATGCATGATGCATCAACAATCATTTTTCTCCAAATAAATAATGCAATATTTATGGGTGTTAGGAGACCATCAAATTGCTTATAAATTTGGTACTTACTAAATGGATTCCATGTGTCGATCACTTCTAAGTCCAATGCTAGAGGGTAAGGTGATCTTGAACCTTCTCTAATACGAGTCTTAAAATTTCCTTTTTTGTTTAATGATATTTTGTTCAAAATGTATAATGTATTTAGTTTAAAGACTCGTCAACTTTTTATTACTATTTTTCCATTTTTGATATGAATTTAACATGCATTGTAATTTTATTTAATTTTTATTTCAATACACTATGTACATGGTATTCAAAAAGTTATTGAAATATAATGTCTTTCTTTTCTCAATAGAGTTATAAATTAAAAAGGATGTTATAACCAGTCCATCACAACTCTTTATACTCTACTGTTATTTTCACGTTTTAGCCGGGGATTTTTATGGAAACGGTTTCTCTACACCTAGGTAGAGACAAGACTGTCAATGTTTCACATTCCCTATACTACGTTTGCGGTGTGGACTTGTGGTGTCTTGCTAATAATGTTCGTTGTATATTAATTACAACTTAGTATATATAAGAAATCTTTAGGCCTATGTATCATGGCCGGTTATGGGGATGGACATGGTGGACGACGGGTCAAGGCCCGATTTTTTAACGGGCACAATTTGTTTTATTTTTTGTGTATATTTAAATATATATATATATGTGTGTGTAATTAACTTAGCACATTACAAATCCTAACAATTAACCAAAATTTAAACCATATAATTTAACTAACATAAAAAAAAACACTTACATATCTTTTATGGATAAATAAAGTTATATTTTTCAATCATGAAATGTAGGCCGCAACCCGCAAGCTATTCTAATATTCTTGTAGACCTAAAGTACTCTTCAATAAAGTAATAATATTAAATAAGAGTATTATATTATTCTATTTTTTTAATATGATGTCTACAATGTATAAGGTTAAATATAATTTGTAAAATGATATATATTTTTGTAATTTATCTTAATAATTCTCTTAAAACTATAAAGTAATATCATATGGTATTTGTTAAATCTCCTTTTTCATCTTAATTCTTGAATTTTTTTTCACATGTCATATAATTTGAAGATTAACGTTTGTTATGTTTTTTAGTATACTATAAATTTTTTCGTCATTTTATACAAATGGTTTTTACAATATAAATCGTTGCGTATAACTTCGTCCAACTTGGAGGTTTTTTTTCTGACTCGTCCTACCCGTTTATAAATTCTCGGAGCCGGACCTGTTATGTATGAAAATATTGCTTTTCAATTTTTGATAGCGGTCATGGGAGAGTTCTGAACATCTATGTTCATAGTACTTCTTAATCACTGAACTTATATTATTAAAATTAATATTTCAAAAGCTTTATAAAATAACTCTAAGTATATCGCATGTGTCCTATAGATTATATTTCATTTTCGTAGAAATACAAGTTATTTTAAGATAAAATGTTAATTAGTTAAAATGATTTTTGAAAAAGCCTTTTCTTATAATTATATATTATCCTCTTATAACTTACATTCATATGTAAAGTTGAGAGACAAGAATTCGATCTTTATAGTTGTCTGAATCATGTAACGTATTAAATGAAAGTATTTTATTGACATCATAATCTTTACGGGATGAAATGATCTGTATTCAATGCGGTTTTAAATTTAACTCAAGTTGAGAAAAATAATTTGAGAAATCCCTCCTTTTGAAGATAGGGACCCTATAATCGGTTAACCGAACCGATTCGAAAGTTAACCTATAATCGTAACCGATACAGTACAAACCGATTATAGGTTAGGAAAAACCGCCGGTTAGTAATCGATTTGCACTTTCAAAACCAAAAACCGATTCCTAATCGGTTAACCGATAATTGGTTTTTATTTTTAGTTTTAACCGGTTAATCGATTAATTATATATAATTGGGATTGTTTTCTATTTTATACTTACCACTCACCACTTAGTGGGTGATATATATATACATCGAGATATAAAAAGAAAAATGAAGTCACATACATCTGGAAAGAAAGAAAAAAGCATCGGAGACCGGAGAAAGAACCAACTGATCACCTCTTCAAGATCCTCCACTAAATCACCTATTCAAGATCATCAAAAATATTACGTACTGTGTGGTTGTGTGCCTTTGTGTGTATCTGTGTTCCACTAACCGCCCAGTTATATATATATATATACATCGATATATGTGGCGGTCATGAGGGGTAGATGATGATGAAGAGAAGTGGTGTTATCAGTGGTGTTTGTGGGTAGATCCGGACGGAACAACTTGTTTTATGTTGAAAAAGAAAACCCCTTTTGGCTTATATATTATTGATAGTGGGCGGTTAAAAAAATAACCTATTAGGTTAACCGGTTATTATTAACCGAAACCGATTACACCGGTTATAGGTTTTTAAAACCCAAACCGGTTATTAACTGGTACCGGTTAACCGTAAACGGTTTTTTTTTTTAAATAACCGAAATCGGTTAAAAAAAAAAATAACCGGAATCGGTTAACTGGTATTTGCACCTCTAGATAGGGTGTCTCCTTTGATCTTTAGTTTTTAACTTTTTACACAAACTACATTTAGTACTGCCATTGAATTGCTTTTTAAGTAGTAGTTCAAGAGAAAACGACGAAAGACTGAAAAGTTCTACTCTTTCGGTCAGTATCAAAGAGGGACAATTATTAATCTTTAAATACAATGAAATTTAGAGCTAACCTATTTGGACCATCAAGTCAATATGGAAAGTCGGTTAGCGATCGTTACACGAACTTAAAGTTTGGCTACGCAGTCTACGCACTTCCATAAGATATTGAGGTCAGGTGTAGGATTTATTGACTTTAAGAGATCAAATAAATAAATTTATGTGACATAAAAAAAAATTATATGATTAATTCAATAAGTATACAAGTATGCTTAAAATTTTAATGTTGCTTGATCAAAAGTTAAATATAAAAGAGAGAAAAATTGAATTTCATATAGCACCATCAAATTTGGAATATATATTTTTAACTTTACCAAATTAGTCGATATATATATATATTGTTATAGTTTAAAATATATATTTAATTTAATCATATAAACGAGTAAAGCTTTACTTGTTAATTTTAGACAGAAAAGACAAATCAATCAGATAAACTAAGTTTGGCCTATTTTGTAAAGAATCATAATAAATTTGCACATCAAAATTTAAAAATGCAAAGTACGTTTAGCATGATAAGTTCCTAGCTACACAAATAAATATATTTATGATATCTTCTGATTCTAACTTTCTATTGTCAGATAGACATTTATGTATGCCTTTATATAACCTGTCGCCTGTTCAAAAAGAAAATTAGCGTTAAAATTACTTAAAGGAAAAATGAAACTTTTAATCACTCACACTTGAATTACAAAAAATAATATATGTTCGTTATAAGAGTAGTTCAAAAAAAAAAAAAGGGTGAAACAAGACATATATACACGGTGGCTGAGGGATGAGGCAATGCTTTATGCGGATGGTCACCACTCCAATTTCAACTAAGCTTTTGTTTGTAAATACTTTTCTTTTTTAACATTAAGTTCCAATCTCTGAAAAAATTAAAATTCATGAATACACCATTATGTATACATTCTAATTAAATATTTCTCCATACTAATTATTTTGACACAACGTATATGAGCGACTAATAATAAGTAAAAACATAATAGATAATAAAAGTATAATAAAAAAAGAATAAAAATTTTGAAAAAATATATATAACAAAATTACAAAAAAATTTGATAAAAGTAATTAAAGAAATAACATTTTTTTATAGTTAATTACTTTATTATTAAAAATATAAGTAAGATTAATAGATAAATTTAATCAAAAGTTCAAAATAAAAAATTTTCATTCTTATCATTCTTTCTAAATTGTAAAGTAAGGGGATCATGAATCATACATTTTTCTCCGTTTTCATACCAAACACCCTAAGAGCATCTTTAATGGTCAAGTTATTGATTAAAAGTGTTTTTAAAAAGTTTTCAACAAGTTATCGCTCCAATAGTTAAATCTAAAAAAAAGTCTTTAAACTATTTTTTAATTAAGAAACAAAGAATATATAGAAACAATGTCAAATTCTTACAAAAACTTAGAAATTTTTTAACCTATTGTTCAAAAGCTATTCGCTTCAATGACATAAAATCTTGTGCAAAAACTTTATGAAATAATAAAAAAAAATTCATAAAACCTTTTATAAAAAGCTCCATACAAAATGCATTAAGATTACCGGTTCACCGGTTCATGTGTGGCTGACATATATAAATCTCTAAGATTGAATTAACATTTATTACTTATATATACAGATAATATTTTTTATAATAGAATGGACAATTATATGGTATGCATAGAAAAATATCATTATATAGATATTATCGAACAAGTTGTTTTCATTTTTCAAGCTACCCCATTCTTATAGTATTCATGTATATGAGAGATAGTGTTCGTGCGTTGTGGCGGTGAGATGATACCTAGGGGTGACGGTCAAGTTATAGAGTATGATAGCCAAATGTCTTAGTCGTACGGGCTCTGCCCTCGGATTTAAAAATTCGTCGAAAGTATATCGAATGACATGTCTAATGAAAGAGCATGAAATTTTAAGAACACCCATACAATTTTTATAATTTATCGATATACGGTTTTTGAGATAAAAGATTTTGAATGAATTAGAAGATTAAAATGATTTATGGATAAGAGAAAAAAATGAGTGGTTCAGATTTAAGGTTATCATAGGTAGGTATATTAAGGTATAGATGTTTAAATTAGTTAACAAATAATAGGGACATTTTGGGTAGTTCAAATTATCTTTTCTTAAAAAAGAAAAAGACAAAATACTTTATAAGATAGTATTAGATGGTATATTTGTTGATTCTTGGAAACAAATGTGCTTGAATTATGTAATGACAAGATTAGATATTTATATCATCTTGGACAAGATTATGTAACGTTATTGTTCGTATTTGCTAACTTTTACTTTGAGTTTTATTCGAGATGATTCTTTGAGTTTTATTGTTCGTAATTGCTATTTGCTAGATTCGTCAATTTTCACGAGGTAAGTTGATTATTAGGTTGATTTATTATTTAGACTAATCATTTATATTTGATTTGAATATTTTAACTTGTGACCTACAAAAAGTAAGTGTTTTTAGCCAAAATGGTGTGTTTATAAAAGATAATTACTAAAATGGTATGTTTTAAAAAATATTTACCAAAGTAGTGTATTTAAAAAAAAAATATTTGCTAAGAGTGTGTCTTGGACAGGTTTTGTATTCTCGCTATATAAACTTAGCTTATTCTTCCTTTCTCTCTTATTCATTATTCTCTCACACACACAATCTTTATAGAGTTATATTTGTATATCTTGAACATGAAATTCCATATTTTCTAGTCATAATATTTTGTATTTGAAAAATGAACATGCCCGAATAAATAAGGAAAGGAACCTTTTAAGTGGTAACGGATTGTTTTCGATTATACGAGAATACACATAAACAAATATTAGATCTACAATCTGATATACATACCTAAAGGTTTTCTAAGATTAGGGATATCGTCGATGGCTTGTATCAATGATGCATTAATAAGATTTATTGCCGTCTTTGTATTTCTGTACGTAGGAGCGTGTTCATTCATATACATGATAATTATTAATGAAATTTCAGTATATGTTCCAATTTAGTTTGAACATTAACACCTTGCAAACAGTTTTTAATTATCAAATGGATACAATAATCATCGGTAAATAATAATTTATAGTCTCTAAGAGTTTAATGATATTATAAATCAAATGGATTAATTTGAGAGTTTTAAGATATGAACTGGGTATATATAATTAAACTAGGTTTTTAGTCCGTGCGTTGCATGAGGGGACAAATTTTTTTGATAAATAAATAAATATAAAAACTAACTATCTTTGAAGAACAGTTATAATTCTTAATGAAATTTTTGTAACATAAACATATAACCGGTGATGATTCCGGACAAAGTTGTTACATTTTTAAGTGAAACCTGTTAAGGAGACACCTACATCTGATGTTAATGGAGTGAGAATATAGGTAAAATGTATAATCAGGTTACATCTTATTGAAAATAAAAAATAGTTGAGAAAAGAATAAAAATATATATTATAAATATATAAAATAACATGATAAAATAAGAGCTTAGAAAGAGACCCATGTACACGTCTCATCTTCTTAGATAAACTAACATAAAAACGACACGTAGGAAAAAGATGATGTGGCGAGTAAAGAACCATGTCACGTATGCGCTTTGAGATAAAAAATTATATATATATATATATATATATAGAGAGAGAGAGAGAGAGAGAGAGAGATGTTATTTTGATATTTAGAAGGGGGATATATGATAAAACCCCATAACACTATATCAATAGATATAGAGATTGTGAGATTGTGTGTGAGAGAGAATGAAAAAGAAAAAAAGAAAGGTGGTCAAGAAGTCAAAACTTATAAAAACACTATTTTGACAAATATTTATTTGAACAACACTAATTTGGTAAAAAAAAATTTAAAACACACCAATTTGGTAATTATTTTTCCTAAACACACCATTTTGGCTAAAAACTCCAAAAAGTAATTACTCTGACAAAACTATCTTCTTGATTTAATGTAAATGTAAGATTGTATGGATTGGGGGGCTTTTGGCTCGCCGCCGCCCGCTACACCGCCCCGAGTGACTGTTTTGGCCAAAAAAATTGAATGCCGATCAATATTCATCGCCTTGTAGCCACACGGTTTTCTAAAATTTGATTCATTAACTAGCCGTTTGAGGCTTTTGTTTTTTGTTTTTCTTTTGTTTTTTTAAATTAAACTTTTTTAAATACTCGATACTTACTCCTCATTTTTATACTTTTATCTTCCATTTTTCTCTCTATATTTTTCAAATTCACTCATTTTACCTCTCTATAATCAAATGGCTTGGACTCGGTCCGAAGAAATAAGTTTGGCACGAGCTTGGGTCGAGGTGTCACACGACCCGTTGTGCAAAAATTATCAAAAGGAACGTACGCTCTGGTCGAAAGTGACCCATCTTTTTCTCGCTTATGAAAACCAACCATCGACATTTCGAGATTCAGATGGGATGGCCGCTAAATGGCACCGAATGCGCAGAGACATTCACGAATTCGATATGATGTTCTACTGTGTGAATTAAGGTCGCACCGACTAACACATGCAATGGTTGCAAGGACTTTGGTCGAGTACAATGCGGTATCTCGAAACAGTTTTCATCACGTGGAGGAGTGGGAATTGATACGAAGCAATCCGAAGTTTAGAAAAAATTAATCATTTAGTTGTTTAGTTGTATTATATTTGGAATAATTGTTCACTTGTGTTGTGTGATATTTGAAATAATTGTTTAGTTGTGATGTGTTGTGTGATGTGTGAAAAATCAATAAAATTGTGTTTTTTTATTTATTTATATAATTTAGTAATTTAAAAAAAGGGGGGGGGGTTGCTTTAAAGGGGTTAAACCCTTTTCAGTAGTGTTTTTCTTTGAGTGCGAGAGCCTAACAATAAGTAGCTTCGAACAGACTGATTCAGGGCCTATCCACATTCCTGTAATGAGACAGAAGAAGTCTAGGAAAGAAGTACGAATGTTAGCTAGTACCCCAAAAAGTTGTCTCACTAAAAAAAGGGACAACTAATGGGGGAAGCCTCCGCCACATAGTAGAAGTCCCATGTGAGAAGCCTCTTTGACCCCCTCCTTACATACTAAGACTAAGAGGAGTGGGAAGAAAGGGAGGGAGGGGCGACTTGCGCCATGTGGTGTAAGAAGAGTTGTCCCTTAAAAAAGGTGGAAATGAGTGGATTTTGGAGAGTGGGGCGACTTGTGCCACGTGGCATGTGGGATAGGGAAGTGTTGTATGTAAAAAAGGTAAAAATGGGTGGATTTAGGAGAAGTCGGCGAGGTGGGGTGGTGTTCAGGGTGACTTTGGCTGACTTTGGAACACAAAGGGGCGAGCTGTGGAAGTCGGGCAAAACACAAGTCGGGCAAGAGGGGTGGTGTGGGGGGGGGGGGGGGGGGGGAGGGACTTTGGGTGACAAGGGACGAGAGTCGGCAAAAGTCTTTACCACTCCTTTCAGTCTAATAAAGTTGATATTCATATCATTAATAAAGTTTGGTTCACTTTTGAAAGCCATAGACATGCATTGTATAAAAAAATTTAAAACGTGTTGTCCCTCATAGTGAAACAACATGACAAATTTGACTAGTATCAAGTTTAAATACGTGCATTATAAATAAAACTTATTTTGAGACAATTCATACTTGAGGGGGTACTTTAAAGTTATCTATTTTGGTACATTTGAGACATTGCGTGGTACATACTCCCGGTTAATATATCAAATCACACTTTTGTTTTGAAAATCAGATGATCAGTTAGGCCAGTTTTTATAAGAGTATTCAGCGAGAGTTCTTGACCACTTGGACGCAAGACACTATAGACAGCGAGCATCCTGAAGGTGCGTCTTCAAACAAGAGTCGTCCTAGAGAAGTTGGAGGACACATGAGATGTGGGGTATTTTTTATTTTATTTTATATGTGTGATGTATATATATATGTATTTTGTGAGATAAATTATAAATAATTGATGATGTGGTGAAAGATTTCCAGAAAGATGTCTTTATAAAATTATAAGTAGGGATAGTCTTGAAGAGAGTCTTTAATGATATGGCGTTGAGCTAGCAAGTTAGAAACTCTAGGACTCTCTTTCTTACAATAACCGGCCTTACAAGTCACATTCACATAATAGATGCAACTGTCTTGTATTTGGAAGTGTCATAGGTTATAATAGTAAATCAGAGTTAATGATGATATACTGTATACAAATAAAATGATACATTTGAATCCACAAGTATTCGCGTGTTGCAACGGAGATGTAGATGGCGGCGGTGACGGTGGTGCCGTGGTGGTGGTGGCGGTGACGGGCGGCGGTATCGGCGATGGTGGCGGCAGAGATTGGTGGTGGTGGTGCCGATGAGTAGTGAAAGTTATTGATGTAATGTAGTTATGATGTATGGTCTATCATGCATTAAAACGTGTATATTGTTAAAACTTAAAATTACTAAATTTATCTTGATATTTTAAGTTAAATGTTAAAAATCAATAGTGAATTTTATTTAATAATATAGTATAGATAAAAGAACAATATTT
This sequence comes from Erigeron canadensis, assembly GCF_010389155.1. Classification (NCBI taxonomy): domain Eukaryota; kingdom Viridiplantae; phylum Streptophyta; class Magnoliopsida; order Asterales; family Asteraceae; genus Erigeron; species Erigeron canadensis. The sequence goes on from NC_057763.1 coordinate 40,374,196, forward strand.
TGAATCCATAAAAGAACAATATCATATATTCAATCTTCATACATCTTGTGTGTAAATTAACATGCTATGCTTGCTATACATATATTCGATGACAAGTGTTCGCATATGTTAATTTTCAGTCATCTAATTTTATGTACTACTTTATCATTCTCAATTCAAAATTTTAAAAACCGTACTTAGAAAATTAAATGAAATAATTATATATCTATCAATGTTGGTGAATTAGTGAATGCCAGTGACATCATATCTACCACACAGAATGCCATAAAACCATTCTTAACTAAACATACAGATTATTGGCTCTTTGCTCCACAGTTCATACAAAAACAATATGTTAATTAGAAATGACCGTGTACCCAAATGGGTTTGAAATATTGATTCTTCACCCCACAATCCCACATTACGTATTTTATGTATGTATATCAAAACTTCATCTAAAATAAAAAAAATTAGTGGATAGATATAATAATACTCCCATCATTTAAAAGAAGAAAGGGACACTAAACAAACCATGAGCTGCCATTCTGCCCCGGCAGTCGACTTATATATTTTCTAAACGAAACGATGGCACGCTTGTAATTACAATCTATACTCATTTCCATATTCGTAATTACAAACCACAAATACAAGAATTTTCCAATATGATTTTTCTTCCCTGTATTTAATACTCCTACCCGGCCAACCAACCACTTTTACTATATAAAAGAAAGAAAAACAGTACCAGAGGGCAAAATGGTACATTCAACATTCATAAAACTCAAATTGTATTCATTCAGTCAGTCAACGGTTGGCGTCAAATCTTCCAAAATCAGCAAGTTTCCGTGATCTATTAGCACAGAATGATTTCGTGCTAGCCAGATGAGGCTTCACCGGAGATCTCATATCTCCGCCGTCCACCGCCACTACCGGAATTCCTTTCTGGCCCCATAACCGGCAAGGACTAGCTCTAACTAACGGACTTAAGCAGAAATTCAAACCAGATACACTGCCGGCGCCGGCTCGCCGTCCCAACGGATGCGCCGGCGTTCTCCACGGCGTTTGTTTTCGTGAGTCGCTCGATTCGTAACCACTGCATCCGTCGTATAATTCGTCTTCTGCACCGCCGCAATCGGAGTGTCTCGCCGGCGACATGCCTCGATCCGGATAGTAGAGCTTCCGCATGACGTCACCTCCAGCGACCGGCTGTTTCTTCTGATTAGTACTGGACCTAATGTTTGTAAACCACGCCGGCGAAGACATTGCTGACGTGGCCGTTTCTCTAGAATTCAAAACCGAAGCTGAAACCCTAGGATCGGAATTCGGATCCGGATCCAAGTACTCGCTTCGTTTTTTGGATCGAAATAAATTCGTTATCAACGAAAGCCTGATAAAACTATGCTGTTTCTTCTTCTTCTTCTTCTCCTTCTTACTAGTATTATTATAATTATAACTATTAGCGGTGGGACCTACCTGTGGAGTGCTAAAAAATCGGTGATCAGGTACACATACAGTTGAGTTATTAACGGAATAATCGGATTTGCGGCGAGTGATATACGGAGAAACCGAGCGAGGAAAAGGCGGATGTGTATCGGAATTCTGTATCTTATCTTCTAGGGTTTGAGATTGTGATTGTAATTGTGACTGAGCGGCGATGAGCGAAAAGAGGCGTTGACGGAGACAAGAAGCGCAGACGCCGACGATGCTACTGAGATCGGTGTAGTGTTGCTTACACCTCATCTATATCTATCTATAGGTTTGTATGTATATGTATATGTTTTGCAAGTGATTGTGATTATAGCGAGACAAAAGAGTTTTTTTTGTTTTGTAATTGAGGATGAAAACAGATTGTTGAAAGAGAAACTATATATGTAAGTACGGAATTAATTTTATAAATTTCTGGTTTGATGAAAAAAGGGAGATATATAAAAGAAAGAAGAAAACATGGAGGAGGTTGAGAGTGGGTATAGTGTAGTGTAATTACTCTGTCTGTCCTACCTTTTTATTTTTTTTAATATATTTTTTCTATAATAATAATAAGGATGTTTGTATCATTAATGTATATGTATTAGATTTTGACTCTTTTATGGATAATAAAGACATTAATTAACTTTTACCCTTTGAAGACTGGTCAAATATAGGATGTGTGATTTGTATCATGTGAATCTGTGGTAATGGTGATGCTTATATTTGGTAGATATATGTTTATTTGATTTTCGTACAAGTAAAGATAAATACGGATTAAGTGATTGGATTAGTATTGAAGACTGGTCAAATATAGGGTCTGTTTGGCAAGGGGATTTTAGAAGTTTTTAAGAGCTTAAAAGTCTTTAGCTTTTAAAAATAAGCTCTTTTAAAAATTATAGCTCTGTTTGGTAATACATAAGAAATCAAAAGCCCCAACTCCAAAAAAATCCTAAAAGCCTCAAAAGGTCTTTAAAATAAAAGCCCCAAAAGGTCTTTAAAATAAAAGCTCGTAGGAAGAGAGTTGAAAAAAAAGCCCCAGCCCCTAGCCCCAACCTCAAGCTCTAGCCCCAAGCCCTTAATTATAGCCCCAACTCTAAGCTTTTGTACCAAACATACCCATAGGATGATGTATTTATTGTATTCCTTTTTGAGTTTTGAGATGTTCAAATTATCCTCAATGTGATAACTAAGATTAGTTTTTTTTTTTTCCCATAGGGGACACTTATTTTTTTTAAAGAACCGTGAGAACTCTTAAATCTTATATTGGAACACATGTGTTTTTTTTTGTCTTTGTAAAAACATATGTTGTAGAAGAAATTTTTTTTCAAAACCTTATATATAGTCGTTTGTCACATGTGAACAACGTGAACAAATTCATTCTTAATTTCATAAAAGGCTAATTTGAATGTTTCTTGAAAAAGTATTTTCTACAACATATATTTTTATATTATTTCACATGTAAATAAACAAAAAAATATGTGAATAAATATATAATTGAAGAGTTCTTATTGTTTTTATAAAAAAAAAATAATTCTTAAAATAATGAAACTCTTCGTTCATATATCTATGTATAAACTTTTATCTTTCCAACTTTAAATCGTATAAGATATCAACTAACATATGCTTAGAGACTATGAGATGACTTATCTGGTTTTACTCATAACATTTTGGGTTCAGCTCTTACAAATATATGAGGTTTTTTCCATGAGTTATTTGGTTGCCTAAATATTAAACGTTAAACAAAAATTCAAAATTTTGTTCTTTATTAAAAAGTCAAGAGAAATGATAAAAGGAAAATGATAATGACAGTCTTAAGGGTTGTTACTAACAACTTATTACATGTTTAAAAACTTGTATATTACGAGTATATATTAAAAACCGTCCCCTGATTTTTCTAACAGCAAGATACAAATTTTAATGCAACCAATTAGTTTTAACTGACAACCATATGGGATGTCACTAACAAAACACATGATAAAATAGCCTATGCAATATACTTATCACATTATTACACGCAACAACGAGTTGTACATTAAACAATAAGTATTTACGCATTAATATTTATACTTTTATAGTACGACCACCTTTTTTTTTTTTTTAAGCATAGTACGACCACTTAAGCATCGCCTTAATTAGGAGTTATGGCTATAATTTCTTATAAAGGAAAACAAGGTCAACTCAGCTGAGCTGAATATAAAGAGAATCTGACATTATGTTGTCTGCAAGAAATAATCGGATAACAAGCTCTACTCGACCGAGATAAATATAATCCAGATAATAAAAACTTAGGTATGCATACTATCGTGTATAAACCGAATTATCATGAGACATACCAAAATCAAAAGTTTGACAATTAGTTTAAAACAGATCAAATAATTCTTGGTGAATTTGGTTAACGAGGCAATTACCAAAGATAGACAAAAAAGATGATATATAAATCACATAGTGATCTAATTGCTTTAGGTCAAAGTCTGGAATCTGGATAGTACAATGTAGCTATTACTTGATCAAGTTTTTACACACACGCATATATAGGTTATGAAAATAAGGTTAATTATCTTTCGATTCATTACGTGATACACAGGGCCCGAAGTAGGGAAACATGATGTTGTAAACAAAATATGAAAAAAAGTAATTGCAAGTATTTGAACTCAAAGGGTGCATAAATGCCACTAAACCAAAGAAGAGTGGGGGCAAAAGCATCTGATAGATTCTTGATAAATACAATAAACTTAACATGTTAGTGTACGAAAAGGATTATCATTTATATCCTTCATTACTTTCTTTAGTATTGTAAGTGAAACGAATTGAAGGTTTTGATGTGGAAACTTTAACCTTGCTTTACAACCGTCTTCATATAGAAGCCATGACTTTGTAACCAAGCCAATTGCAAATTTTAATTCAAACATTTCAAGTTTGAAAGAATCGTTCATGGATCGATGCCCCCTCTTTTCAAATGTTGGGTTATAAAAATTTTTTGGATCTCTAGTAGGCTAGCTAAAAACTCCATTAAATTTGGAAAGGTTGTACGCGTTATACTACTAGTAGCATTTTGATGTTCAAGTTGATTAATCTGGTATCACAAAATTAAGAAATATCAGTGGTCAAGTTCAAACCACCAATCTTTTGATGGTTCAACTTAAAGCCTCTGTGACAAAAAGTTCTCATTTGTTTACGCTCTTACAATATACCAAGTTGCATATTATTAATGACTGCTTAACCATGATTTCATCCTTTGACTATTCATAAGACCATAATAAATATATATACTCCCCGACTTCATTTTTATTTAATCTCCGCCATCTTCATTATATAAATCCTTTTCTTAAGCGACTAGCTAAGTATACTATTTATAAAAATAACTCTTCGTTATAATTTTATTAACTTAATATTAGAATACTTGTATCGTGTATTTGTACTAAGCACATACCGGCATGCAACATGTAGTCGTCGGCATATTAGATTGCGAAAACTTGCCTCTTTTAAAAATAAATATATAAAAATAATATGGACTATTAGTTCTTATATAAGATGATGACAAAAGTTCAAAGTTAAATATTTTGCTCCTTGATAACTTATTTAAAAACTTGGTCAACTTACTAATATGTCTTTGTATGGATCGATGATGTATGTATAGATTTGTTTAGTTACAAGAGGATGAGAAAAGGCAATAACTTGTTAATTAAATCGTCACACTCTGTAACGAATGATCTCGTATTGTATTTTTGACATGTATGAATCGAATATCACAACGGAAGGTCTAGACTATGTTGTCTTTCACAAAACTATAGTACTTATATGAGTTATATCTATATAACATAATAATAGACTTGACCTCAAAAATTGAGTCTATTAAAACCAATTTTTATCAAATTAATATACTTTAATATTGATCATCCTGGTTCAACCGAGTTCAAAAGTATTATTCAAATGCTGAGCTTGGGTTAACTTTGATAATCAAATCAAACTTAAGTTTTGATACAAGAACACACCATAAAAGTATCATCAATACCATGTGTTTACACACCATGTTATGATACCCTAACCTAACCCTAACCCTAACCCTAACCCTAACCCTAACCCTAACCCTCATCAATAGTTCAATACCATGTACATATACAGAAACACTTTTGAGGGTTGTGCTCCTTTCAGGCTTTCACCCTTGACACTAATTTATTCCTCATTAGTCCAGACTTTAATATAGCCCAATACTATATCATTTGCGGGCCCACACTTCAGCACTTCATTAGTCTATAGGCCCAGTCTGCAACCAAAAGAGCATCTGTAATATAGATAATGGACAAATGATCTGCGCAGCAGATTTGTAAAGAAAAAAAAAATGTTTTGTCTCTTAAAGTTTGTCAAATGTACATATTCAATAGTCGATACGTGAGAGTAACAATACCTATGTTAAGTACTCCATAATAGATATACTTTTCTCATAATTAGTTTGTTAGTTTGTAATCATATATTTCAAACATGTTTGATAGGGAAAAATTCAGAGAAATGAAACCGAGAGAGAAATGAAATTAGCTGAGAAATCTAATAAATTTCTTTGTTTGGTAATATAAAAGAAATTGATCCGAGAAATGAATAAATTTTTTCTAGAAAAATAAAAATAGAATTGTATCATCATTTTAATTTCATAAAATCAAAACATAAAAAATTGTTCATATATTTTTCTTTCATTAAATGTCAAATAAAAGATTATAAAGTTGATATAGCATCAGTAGTAATTATTATCATTAAGTTGGGATCTTTGGAAACGACTTATTTTGGAAGCAAAACAAAAGTTGTATTTGGAGACCGGTTCCAAAAGCTTCTCGACATGTTTATCTTCTAATCCAAGATCATCCTCTTCAACACTTTCATTGAGATCTTCTGCTTCAATATCTTCTTTGTTATTTCTATTTCCAGATCTCTTGGAGATCTTCTTCGATCTCTTAGGAATCTTCTTCTTCGTTGTCTTGTTGTTGAGGTCAGGGATCGGATGAAACAACGTCGTTCACTATGGGGGTTGGTTCTTCTTGCTGTGATTCATTGGAGGTTTGTTCTTCCATGGGAGCGGGTGCTTGTTCTTCTTGGACTGCGGCGGATGTCGGAGGAAAGATGACATGATCGGAAAAAGAGCAGACAACATGGGTTGTGCTTCAATATAAACTTTTTATTATTGAAGAAGTTAAAGAAATTTATCTAAGGAAATTGATTTCTCCCCAAAATGGATGGAAATGTAAATGTATAGAAAGTCATTTCCTGAGAGTTGACATTTCTCTGCCCCCACTAATTCTCTGCCAACCAAACAAGGAAAATGGTTTCATTTCCTTTTCTCTAGCCTCAACTCTCCCTGCCAAACACACCCATTTGGAGAATTGGAGCTAATTAATATAGAATAGACAATGACTGGTGCCAAAAAGACACGACTAGTTTGGTAACAAATATTATAGATCTTAGGGCTCAAATGGTAACAACCAAGACTCAAGGATTGGATTTGTAACTAAGTGTAAACCTGGGGAAGCTTTTATAATATTAACAAGCGAAAGTGTTGGAAATCATAACATAATTAACTACCAAAAATAGCAACTTCAAACAGGACGCTTTGGTTTCCCACATTTTCATCATCTATAGTTACAGGAAGAAAATCGAAGTATAACATTCTACAAGTTTCATCAGTTTTTTTTTTCTTTCTGATTTCGAAGGCAACAATGTCGAATTTATATTGTCAAATTCGGCTCTCTTCGAATCAGATCAAAGGCGTTTTGTACAAAAATTTAAGATCATTTATTACTATCGAATGCCATAGACCTACCATTCTTAATAAAAAAGGCGTCGATATTCTTCATAATCCATGGTTCAATAAGGTACATGATGTAAATGACCAGATCAAAATTTACATGTTTTGTAATTTGACTCATAAATGTTAAGCATTATGTGTTTAACTCACTTGATGGCCATAAATAACACGTAATTTAGTTATATTTAAATTTCATTTTGATAATCAGTGGAGGGTCTTATGTAACGAAAAATGATCACCTGCCAATTTACATCTTTAACCAAAATTCAGGATTGAAAATTAACAACTTGGGTTTGCAGGGAACATCATTCTCTTTGACCGAAAGAGATCGTTTAGATCTTCGTGGACTTCTACCTCCAAACGTTCAGACAGAGCAACAACAGATTGAACGTTTTAGTAAGTTAATACGCTTTGCTTGATCTTTCTTGCTTATATAGATGTTAGGCATTCCGGCAAGGTCTTTTGTTTAAACTCAAAGAGGGTGGTCTAACGCCATGGGCTTTGGATTCTTCAAAAAAGGTCTGAAGTTCGAATCCAACGAGTTGTAGCTCTTTGGAGCCACGTGTCCCTATATTATCATAGTATTGTTTAATTTCAAGTTTGTTAAGAACTTTTGTTTAAATTATAGAGACAGACCTGGAGAAGATTGAGATGAACTACATGGATGGACCTTCGGACACAGTCACTTTGGCCAAGTGGCGTATACTAAATAGGCTACACGACAGAAACGAAACAATGTACTATAAGGTTAGTGAATCTTGTAAAACCTGTAAGGAAGTTTACATACTTGATACAATCTTAAAGAAATGCAAGCTTGATTAGATAGAGTCCTGTACACTTGGATTGACTCATTGATATCTATGTAATGACAGATTCTTACGAAACAAATCAAGGAATTTGCCCCTATAGTGTACACTCCAACAGTAGGACTTGTTTGCCAAAAATACAGTGGATTATTTAGACGACCAAGGGGGATGTATTTCAGTGCTGCTGATCGCGGAGAAATGATGGCAATGGTTTATAATTGGCCCGCTGATCAGGTTTGTTACTAGTAAATGACGTGACTACTTTAAAACTATTAGATAGTTCAAACTATTACCTTTATAGCTATAGTCATAATTATACGTGTATGTTATACTTATGCCTTGTGCCTGGCATAGGTTGATATGATTGTTGTTACCGACGGAAGCAGAATCATGGGTCTTGGTGATCTAGGAGTTCAGGGGATCGGCATTGCAATAGGGAAGTTAGATTTATATGTTGCGGCAGCAGGAATAAATCCTCAGAGAGTAATCTTTGCATCCACTCGTACTAGCCCACTTGTATGTCTCTTTAAGTTTTGCGTACTACTTACCCTTTTCTGTTATTCTTATAAAAGGTACTTCCTATTATGATTGATGTCGGAACCAACAATGAAACCCTTCTTACAGACCCACTTTGTAAGGTTCTTTTTACTCACTTATTATGATTTTTACAATATCAGTTTACTTTTAGCTATCTTATCACATTCTTCACTCCTGCAGGTAGATTTTTTCTAGAGATAATAACATTACTTTTTTTTTTCTTTTTAGATCTAGGACTGCAAGAAAACCGTCTTGAAGGTGATGAGTACATTTCCATTATCGATGAGCTTATGGAGGCTTTGTTCAATCGTTGGCCCCATGTGATCGTGCAGGTACTTTTTTTTCTTTGTTTTTAGAACTAATGATCTGATGCCATTTACTTGTTTTTCTTCCATTACATTTTCAAAGAATATTCTAAGAAGACACTTCTCACATGTGATTTTTCTTAGTTTGAAGACTTTCAACATAAATGGGCCTCAATGTTATTGGAACGCTACAGAAATACCTATAGAATGTTCAATGATGATGTCCAGGTAATCCGTTAGCACTTTCTCGGGCTGGATGCTTTTCCATATAGTGCCGATGTTATTGTTAGTGAGCATTAGTTGCACACTCTGTTGTAATTTAATCAAAGGGTGTAGCTTTTTAAATTATGTTATCGGCTGAACCACTACTAAGGTATTGGCTTTCTCTTTTCTTACTATATGATTAATATGTTTAAACGTTAGACTGGATTTCTCGTTAATGTCCAGGGAACAGCGGGAGTTGCAGTTGCTGGTCTTCTTGGAGCTGTAAGAGCACAAGAAAAGATGATGATTGACTTCCCAAAGCAGAATATCGTTGTTGCCGGTGCTGGAAGGTATGAATTTATCTACATTTGATTAATATGAAGATATATAAGTACTTATAAGATTTTAGTTATTAGTTCCAATTATCTACACCTAATTTTCTGTAATTGCAGTGCAGGAGTTGGAGTTCTGAAGGCAGCCAGAAGAACTATGGCAAGAATATTAGGAAATAATAAACACGCTTTTCAGAGTGCACGGCATCAGTTTTGGGTAGTTGACGTCAATGTATGCAAATACTCATATCAGCATACATATCTACAATTGTCTTTTATTGGAATAGTTATTACCTTTATGTCTTTATTTTATATGAATGAATCAGGGCCTGATCACAGAGGATCGTGAAAGTATCGATGATGATGTCAAGCCATTTGCAAAGAAAGTCAGTGACATTAGGTGTTGGAGGTTGAGGGAAGGAGCAAGTCTTAGAGAAGTGGTGTGTTCTATATATGCATATGCTTTATGGCCTTTTAAGCACATTTTATTGATAAGATATTGGAAATTATATGGTGAGCAGGTGCAGGAGGTGAAACCTGATGTACTCCTTGGGTTATCTGCAGTCGGTGGCTTGTTCTCTAAAGAGGTATAATATTACATTAAATAACTAAAAGAATCAACTTAAGACATTTTTTTTTATATAATTTTAAGTTAAATATTTTCCCCAGATATTGGAAGCTTTTAGAGGTTCAACTTCAACCAGACCAACAATATTTGCATTGTCAAATCCCACAACCAATGGTATGGTATAGTGGTATGGCTAAAACCGATTCTGCAGCTTGACCTGTAAAAATGTGGTCCTAATATTTCGAGTTTTGTTCCGTGACAGCTGAATGTACACCCGAAGAAGCGTTTTCTATTGTGGGCAAAAACATAATTTACGCAAGTGGAAGCCTATTTAAGGATGTGGATCTTGGTTTGTCTTCTAAATATCTTCTGATTGTACATTTACCATCCTATGTGGCCCTGTTTGTCAATGTCTAAGATTCCGGGTCATTACTTGGAGAAAATAGCTCTATCATATAAGCAGTTCTATTAATTGCTACCGGTTGTCCAAGGATAAATATGAGAAAGGGTTTCCATGAAGTTATTCTTTTTTGAGCTTGCAAAAGGTATACATTATGATCCTCATTGTGTATGCTATTTTGCAATAACATGCACTTGATAATTGCAGGAAACGGAGAGATTGGCTACTGCAATCAGGGAAATAATATGTATCTTTTTCCTGGGTCAGTTCTTATCTCTAGTCACTAATCAGAAATTTTATATTTTTATTATTATTTTGCTTTAACAACTCTCGATCTGACTGTGGACTAATCCGGATCTGCAGCATTGGTCTCGGTACTCTTTTGTCTGGTTCTAGGATAATCTCAGATGGCATGTTGCAGGCTGCAGCCGAGTGGTAGTATTCTTATCAATATAAACTTCATTCGGCCACTGGAGGGTAACTTTATATTTGGTCAGGTGGCAATCTTGACCCACTCACTTATAAATGGCGGAAAATATCTAGCGGGTCAAATGGGTAATGTAAATATAGCTCAATTATGATTCAAATAAAAAGTAAACAATTACATAGTTTAATCTAATAAATTGAACATTTAAAAAGTGACGAAGGTTTTGTAATCATGTTTGAGACACTAGTTAGTTATTGAACAATTTGACACAAAAGTATTTTCGTCGACATGACAGGCTGACCTTTACCAAATTTTACCCATTTTGACCTGTGATCTGCCCAAGCCCTCCTAGTGTCTAATTTTGTGTCCCAAGATACAAACAACACTTTAAATAAGCTACAATTCACTGTTGGAACAACTTCAATCGGATTTACTGTCTTTTGTTAAACCTACAGCCTAGCTGAATACATGAGCGAAGATGAGGTTGTGAAAGGCATAATATTCCCTCCATTATCAAGGTATATAATATGAAAGTTTCTTCTGTGAACTGGACATTCTTTTGTATCAAAGATGTAACTATTTTTTCTGAACGGAACTTATGTAACTATTATATGTGTATATGGTATATTTGTGCGTCCAGCATACGTGATATAACCAAAAAGGTAGCCGTTGCTGTCATTAGTGAAGCTATAAAAGAGGATCTAGCAGAAGGATATCGTGAAATGAACTCTCGTGATCTCAAGAGGCTAAATAAGGTATCCTTGAAATTGTGTCAACGCCTAAAATACCCCCTCTAACAAGAGAAGATAGGCGGGTCAGTCGGGTTTGTTACAAACATATATCATAAACCATCTTTTAGAAGTTTTTATGCATTAGAACTTATAAAAAAACACTTTGGGTGACATTTGACTGATAAGATGAAACATAACCCGGATTTACACAGTCATAACCCTAAAACTTTAGACCTAAGGCCAAAAATTGGTCACCTAATTTCACCTACAAAAATCAAAGAGTAAAATTTTATCCACACTAAATAACTTTATAAAATAAAGTCACTGATTAATATACCTATACAAGTCAACCACTCTATGTGCACTTTCTAGTACTTGCAGGTCAATAACTACCTCTATTACAAAATGCTTTTGTGGCCAGTTCACATGTAGATTTAAGTTATATGACGCGGTTCCTACTTGCAGGAGGAAATCCTTTTACATGTGGAGAACAATATGTGGAAGCCTGATTACCCAACATTAATATACAAGAATGATTAAATTCTCCATGCATCCACGATACAATGAATACACAATACATAGAAATGAACCCATTAATCGATGGTGTTCCATGCTGATCTTCACTAAAGCAACCTCAGTCATCTTTCCTTGGGTATGACTTACTACTAGTTAATCTCAGTTAATATCTTATGTGAGTGGGTCAAATGGAATTTGTGACGGGCCAAGTATAGACGGGTTATCTGAAACATTCTCTATAATAAAGTAATAGATGAATTTTAGTAAGATAATTTCGAAGATTTTAAGCATTAAAAAATATAGCAATTATGATATACGAGTTTTAACAGAGTCTTTAACCTATTAGAGATAGAATGTATGACTCAAATCTGGAATTCTGGTTAACCTTAAACATAAGTAAATGACTCACAATTTTCACTCTTTTGTCCAGCACGTAAGTTAGCTTATTATCTATATATCGAAATCTTCATTACGAGATCAGTTTCTTTATTGATGCAGCAATAGGCATGGATACAAATTGCTACAAACACACAATATTCAAGACAACAGGGATGGTCTTTTTATTGTGGCTGCTAATGCCATTTACAATATTCAATTGTGTTTAAAGTGATGGTAAAGTTCAACAATGACTTCAATATTGAAATGAATTACGAGTACAACTTTTATTTATTTGTACCTATGGTTCATTAGTCATCACATATCATGAAGGCACTATAACACACAGTTCAATCATTAAATATTTGGTTTGGTAATGAAAAAAGCAGCCTCTGGTAGGCCACAATTTTGTTTTGCCAACGGTATTTTTTCCAGTATTCAAAATTCAAATATTCATCCCAAACTTAAACAAAATGTGACAAAATAGCAAGTAAAAATTTCAAATTTGTAAGGTTTTTGATCTTAAAAAAAAAATTCATTTTAGTTCGAGTCTTACTTCTTATATTTGTGAGTTGGATTAATAGTGTAGGTTTTCAAAAATCCCGAGACATACGTGTAATTTAGGAATATAAATACGATAAAATGACGTTTTAAAAAATAATAAAATAATAATGTTATCTTGATTTTGGTTTCACTTTCAGATAATTAGTTTATGAAAATCAAACAATTTCTTTTAAAAATTGTATTCACGCATTACTATCTTTATCTTTACTCCCCTGTAAAGCAAAAGCCTTTTTTTTAAATTAAACTATTCCGCCTTTGAAATACCAGATTTGCCCTTGACATTTTATATTATTTTCACACATATCTCATACTTCATCGGTAACCTTCTAATACTTTATAGCTTTCGTGATAATTAGTTTTTTATTTTTTGATGAAATAAGTAACAATATAGGTTTAAAATAAAAGCTTAAAATATAGCAAAAGCATATAATAAATGATTATGACTATAGTTTTGTTTATAAAAAAAATCTCGTTTCAAAATTGATTAATACACGAGTAATGTAAGTCAATAGAAAAAATTTTAACCAGTACAAAAAGAGCAATGTTTTATAACACTGGTTGATTGACTGTTTTAATACTATATTAGCTTAAGAAATTGTTCGCAAAATACAATATCTAGATCTATATATATATATAAAAGATAAACTTTAATTATAAAATAGAGAAGTTTGGACCTTAGATGAAATTTTTGTTTTAATTAGAGTCGTTAGATCAAAATGATGATGCCATGTACCTTATTTCACTTTTTTTGGATTTAATTTTAATTTAATAATATTATATATGGAAAGTAATTTCCAACATATTGTAATTATAGCAAGTAATTATTTTAATGATATGTTTATGGAAAATAATTCTTAAAATTTATATTATATTTATAAAAATTATTATTCTTTGATTATTTTCATTATACTAACTTTTTTTTGTTTTATGTCATACATTTAACTAAATTATGAGTTTATATCGAATTTTTATCATATAATGTATCAAATATTGTTTATATGTATTTTGTTTTATATCGTTAATATCTTATGATATTTAAATAAAATATATTATCGGTGCCTAGAATAATAAAAAAAAATTAAAGAGTGTAAAAATGGCAACATCATCTTTTTTTTAACATCTTTAATCTATTTTTTTTTACAACATTATAAAAATTTAGGATGTCATTAAGTATCTCTAATATACAAAATTTTCAGAAACTAAAATTTACATTTAACTTTATACCGTCACAAAAGATATAATTAACATACATATCCTACTAATAACTTTTAATACAAAACATTTTTTTAAAAAAATATATCATCAAATTTCAACATGTTTTTTTTTATAACTATTAATTATATTATAAGTTATAACAATAATTTAATATGTTTGATTTGCATATTACGTAAAAAATAATCTAGTATTCAAACACAAACCATAAATGATCACCTTACTAGTAATTTATAAGTCGTAACATGTAAAGATTATCCATAGTTATCTTTTAATATTGGCATATATATATTTTTGGTTAATAAGTCTAATCAGTTTTACGAGACGAATAATTTCGTAATGACGACTCGTTTTATGGGTAGCGTGGAGTTGTGACATTTAATATAATAATTTATACGGATCATAAAATTACTTATTACACAATATTAATAAATATATAAAAGGTAATGATATTGATATTACTTTTTTTTTTGTTGATATATTTACAAATATTATATTATAAGTAATGCACATAAATTATTGTTTGTTATGGTATATAATATAAATTAAAAATTTTAAAATATGGTATAATATCACTATCTATATATATAAAAAGTTGGGTATTATAAAAAAGTTAAAACAAATAACACAAGATTTTGATCCTTAGATCATGATTAAATTGATGTACGAAAATTCACGAAACAATTGATTTACGATAATTTTCATGATGTATAATAATTTTTATTAAAAAAAAAATTATTATTTTTTAATTCTTGTTTTATTTTACCTATAATCTATATAAAAAATAGAATCTAACAACGTTACCCTTTTCATAAACCGACCCGTATCTAAATGTGGAGTTTATACCCCGCGTTGATATCCCGGACAGATTGGAGTCGACGGCCAATCGAAATAAAAAGACAAAAAGATTTCAATTTCAAATTAAAATCTCCACCCTCGCCTCTTTCCCCGTTCCTTAACGACCAATTCACACACACACAGAACCTGCCTCTGTCTCTCTATCTCTCTCTAGATCCTCTCTCTCTCTATTCCGATCATATTACACATATACATACATCTTTCCGATCTGATCTATATCTTTATCTATCTCTATATATTATAACTTAAATCATGACGGCGACTATGGAGAGCCTCATCGGATTAGTTAATCGCATACAAAGAGCTTGTACTGCTCTCGGTGATTACGGCGGCGATGATTCCACTTTCTCTTCTCTTTGGGACGCTCTTCCTTCCGTCGCCGTCGTCGGCGGTCAGGTATTTTTTTAATTGATTTTTCTCGATCTCCTTAACCTAATATGAAACACTTTGTTATTAACTTATAGATTAAGATCTTATCTCTATGCCCTTAGCAGTTAGTTTTTTCGATCTGCTTAGTTTTCTAATGAAATCGAGTGTTTTTACATGCAATACAGAATTCGTATATATTAATTTCCAAACTAGACCGTTTTCGTTTGAGAGGAGGTATAGTTTTTGAGCTGGAATTGTCAGGAATCAGTTAAGATCTTAGTATCAAGTTTTCGAAATGTATTTTTGTTTTTCTGTAAGGACTTGTCAGGTGTTTTGGAGTATAGTGAGAGTCGACAGTAATGAGTAAACGGTTGAACTGGGGCAGAGATGATGGGGGAGAAAGGGATGTCGTCAACTAGGATTGAAAGTTCACCCCTTTTGGACACCGTTGTTTCACTAATATACTTTATTTTTGCTTCGTGTATTGGCGAAACTTATATCATATAAATATCTCTGTTTACTTGTGTTGTTTAACTAAACCTAATTTTTTGCCGCTGTGCTTGTTCTTAGAGTTCTGGAAAGTCTTCTGTGTTAGAGAGCATTGTCGGCAGAGATTTTCTTCCTAGAGGATCTGGTTAGTTTTCTATTCTGTATTTTTTTTTATGTATATTATTTTTTGTTTATTATTGTTACCTTTCTGGTTTTTTTTTTTTTTGATGTACGAAAGGGTCTATGTGTGTCTATTCCAGGGATTGTCACTAGACGTCCATTGGTGTTGCAGCTACACAAGACAGAGGGCAAGCAAGAAGAGTATGCTGAATTTGGACATTTGCCCCGCAGACGTTTCACTGATTTTGGTATGTATAGTTACTGATACTGATTATTGTGTTTTTGATCATGCAATTGCTTATTTGAATTTATGTATCTGTATGTTTAATGGTCCATGATGTTAGGTACAGTTTTTTCAACATCATTATCTGGCATATTTTTTCTTAAGTAGTTAGATTGCATTAGTTTAAAGACCTAGTATTTATAATAATGTCTCTTTTATTCTGTGTAGCTTTTTTTTGTAAGATGCTAATGTATGTTTATTCAATCTTAACCTTTCCACAGCTTTGGTACGTAAGGAAATTGAAGATGAAACAGACAGAATCACGGGGAAGACAAAACAAATATCTCCCATTCCAATTCATCTCAGTATATACTCACCAAATGGTGTGTCTTGTTAACATACATCATTTAGATTTTAGACCTGTATTTGTGTTGGAATAAAGCTTATATGATGCTAACACCTCAGCATACTTTCTTTTTTCTTCCAGTTGTCAACTTAACTTTAATCGATTTACCTGGATTGACAAAAATTGCTGTTGGTATGTTCTCTTCATCTTTCTATCAAATTGGATTATGTATTTTTACTTAATCTTTGTCTATATTAATAGCTAATTTTCTTATCAGATGGACAGTCTGATACGATTGTTGAGGATATTGAAAATATGGTTCGGCTTTATGTTGATAAGGTAATATTAATTTATCTTACATTCCAATTACTGAACATTGACAAGTATTATCTTTTGTTGTAATGAACATAATTTTCCTGTGTCAATCAAACGAAGCCTTAGATGGTAATTGTGGGTCTATGTGACCTTTGATATGGTTTAGATTTCGGTGATCTGTAGCTTGATATCAATTAATGTGGTGTTGTACAAATATAATTTCTTTCTCCTATCATACTTTTTTCTCTAGCTTGTCAGCCGGGTTTTTTTTATTGGTTCTCACTAATGATTGCATGGTCCTTTCCAGCCCAACTCCATCATACTAGCAATATCTCCTGCGAACCAAGATATTGCTACGTCTGATGCAATTAAACTTGCTAAGGAAGTGGATCCATCAGGTATCTTTACTTCACTATTTGGAGAAATGCTTCTGCTCATAATTTTCTGGCGAGTTTTTTTTATATCTTAAGCATTTTCTTAACTTGGTTAGGCGAACGCACGTTTGGGGTTGTGACAAAGCTTGATTTGATGGACAAAGGAACCAATGCCTTGGATGTAAGATCTCTCTCTCTCTCTCTCAGACTATATGTGTATTTGTCTACAAACACAGACGTTGGGCCGATAGGTTAAGGTTGTCCCAAGTCATATTTAACTTGAAAATGTGTAAACTTTGATCACAGTTATATTGTTGTAATAATAATTAATCGGATAATCTTAATAAAATGTCTTTACAGGTTTATTCATAAAATTACAGTTATGAATTTAAACCATAACTCAAATCTACCAATTTAAATGTGACAGAAAAGCTAAATCTTCTCGGTGTCGCTAAATGATTGTTTGACATTGAATACTATGTTTTTCATAGGTCCTTGAAGGAAGAGCATATCGTCTTCAACATCCTTGGGTGGGAGTTGTGAACAGATCCCAAGCAGATATTAACAAAAAAACAGATATGATGTATGCAAGGCGAAGGGAGAGGGAGTATTTTGCTACTAGTCCTGATTATGGTCATCTGGCCAATAAAATGGGTTCTGAGTATTTAGCAAAACTTTTGTCGCAGGTATACTCTATTCCTTTGTTTCCCCTCATTTTACTTTTGTGACATTTAGTCATCTAGTGTATATTTGTTATCGATGAATCATCACCAGTATAAGGTGAAAGAAGATTTAGGGACTAGACAAGAGGGTGCTTAAGTGTTTTTTTTTTTACCTTATGAATTTCTTTCACCTGAATTCAAAGCTTCGATATGCAGCATTTGGAAACTGTTATCAAATCTAAAATACCAAGCATCACTTCCTTGATAAACAAAGGTATTGATGAGATGGAAGCCGAGTTGGACCGTCTTGGGAGGCCAATCGCAGTTGATGCAGGGGTAAGTAGCTTGTCTACTGTTAGTGTCATGG
Source organism: Erigeron canadensis (assembly GCF_010389155.1). Classification (NCBI taxonomy): domain Eukaryota; kingdom Viridiplantae; phylum Streptophyta; class Magnoliopsida; order Asterales; family Asteraceae; genus Erigeron; species Erigeron canadensis. The sequence continues at coordinate 40,392,530 of NC_057763.1, forward strand.
TGAATGTTGCATAATTGTATTTAATACTCTCAAGTTTTCTCTTTCAGGCTCAGTTGTACACCATCTTGGAACTTTGCCGTGCTTTTGACAAAATTTTTAAGGAGCATCTAGATGGAGGGTAAGCATCCCTTTTGACCTTAAAGTTCAGAGGGTGCAATAACAACTGATTTGTAAATACAAGTCGATTTGGGTAATAGTTTTCTAATCAGGTAGATGTAAAGAATATCACTAAGGGAGAAACAAATTGAATTTGTCGCCCGGAGTGTAACAAACTGTTTATAGTCTCCCAATTTTTTTCTAAAAATTTTTAAATAATCATTTTTAACAGATAGTTTTAGTAGTTTAGTTCACTGATTAGGTATGTTTGAAATAGAAAAAGCTGTATTAAGCAGTTCTGCAAGGTCAACCCAGAATGTTCCGAGCAATTAACTGTCCCTAACACACTCGATTGGGATCACTGCCCAGTTAGAACTTTTGAATCACAAATTCTTACCTACTAAAGTAAACTAACTTATATTTACAATAATATTATGTTCTCCTGCCTAGTCTCTGAACCATGCTTAATATACGTAAGTTTGCAATTAGATGAACTTAAGTTGTGGCTATTATTTCAGGCGACCTGGAGGTGACAGAATATATGGAGTGTTTGACAACCAGCTTCCTGCTGCTTTAAGGAAACTTCCATTCGATAGACACCTTTCTTTACAGAATGTGAGGAAAGTTGTTTCAGAAGCAGATGGTTACCAACCACATCTGATTGCTCCTGAACAAGGTTATCGACGTCTTATAGAGGGCTCATTGAATTATTTTAGGGGACCAGCTGAAGCTTCTGTTGATGCTGTAAGTATAGTTTTTTGAACCATGATCTCTAGTATGTTATGTTGGTATTGTGTTGCGTGACTTATTGGGAAAAAAATTGTAGGTCCATTTCGTTCTGAAAGAACTTGTCAGGAAGTCAATCGGAGAAACCGAGGTTAGATTTGACAAGCATACTTGGTTTTTTTTTTTTTTTTTTTGAAATATTCACATTCTTGTCACCTAAGTAGTCAAGGACATAAATTTCGGTGTTTCAGTCACGGACTGGTATACGAAATATCGTTTTTTTCGGTGGTATTTCGGTAATTCTAATATTATGTATATATATTTATATATATACATAAATAAGAGTAAAAGATAAAACCTGGAAGTGCTGATACAGAATTTGGCCAAATTTCGGAAATTTCGGTGGTATTTCGGTCAATACCACCGAAAATTTCGGAAACAATATCAAAACCGAAATTATGTCCCACCACCGAAAACCGGTATACCACCGAAATACCACCGAAATTGATACAAGGGGTGTTTAGTTTTGCTATTTGAAGCCGCTTATGTGATTGTGATGGCTACAAATTCAGTATTCGGTTTGTAATGTTGTTTGGATAAAGGGACGATGATCAGGTTGACATGTTAGGATTTGGCTTGCCTTGTTAATCGGTTATTGGCTGAACATTGATGCCTGCTGCCGACAACTATATTTTGTTTGACACCATACTGATTATATAAGGAAAATGATTAATCCTCCAAACTAAATAGCCTAAATATCCTCCTAATCATAAGATGATGGCAAGTGGCAAAATCAAAGGATTAAATTAGGAAAGAGAATAAGTGGATTACACTTGTCATATTTTAAGATTGTTAGGAGGATTATTAGGCTAATTTTTAGGCCATTATATAATTATTAGTTTATTACAACCTCAAATAACAAAATCATGGTCAAACACTCATACAAGCTGTCTTCCTACAACCAGTTATCTGGGTTCTGGTCATTTTAAATCAGATATTTTATTTCAGAAGGTACATTTAAATATTCAAACACCCGCTTAAAAGGGTTGCATATTCTTAATTATTTGGTTGTGACAGGAGCTGAGACGGTTTCCAACTCTGCAATCAGCTATTGCTGCTGCTGCGGGTGAAGCATTAGAAAAGTTTCGTGATGAAAGTAAGAAGACAGTTGTGCGGCTAGTTGACATGGAGTCTTCATACTTGACTGTGGACTTTTTCAGGAAACTTCCCCAGGAAGTTGAGAGAGGTGGGCCTGCTCCTCCACCAGGAGATCGTCGAACCTCATCCGCAGATCGCAGAAACCCACCTGCAGACCGGGGAAACCCTGGTTCAGATCGTGGAATCCCTGGTGCAGACCGTGGAAATGCAGTTGACCCGTTAGGAGATCGTTATGGAGATGCTCATTTTAGAAGGATAGGTTCAAATGTATCATCTTACATCAGTATGGTGTCTGACACAATCAGGAGCACAATCCCAAAGGCAGTTGTTCTGTGTCAAGTTAAAGAAGCCAAGCAAAACCTACTCAACTATTTTTACACACAAATAGGGAGAAAGGAGGTAATTCTTGTTCTACTTGTATGGTTTTTCTAATTTATTGCTATAACCTGTGTATGCGACTGTTGCCCGTTAAAATGTCAATTATCAGATCCAGTTTATGAAAAAAGTTGGGGCTTAAGCAGGCGGGTTGGGCTAATATGTTTCATGGAAAAGATGCTACCATTGATCCTATCTACATATTGACTTGCCAAATGCATTTTCTGGCCCGTTATGATTTTAAATAATGTGTTACATATGATCTCCAGAACTATTATGTTATGATAATAATTCACTTGATAAATGAATAAGAAATCTTTATGCATTTGAATATATTTTGGAGATTTTCTGACCCATTCCTTTAGTTACCTTAGTTTAACTCATCTAAGCCTTTAGAGATTGACCATACTTTCAGTCAACTTATTTTATTTAACCGGGTCAATGCCAACCTCTATTAAATGCGCTTGAAATATCTTTTTTCACAAAAAGCTCAAAGGGGGTGTAAAGTCAAGGGTAAGGCTGGGAAAAATATACTAGTATATTTTTTAAAAATCAGAATCTTGTCTGTGATAATTGGATCACGGTGGGGTAGTCAGTTAAAGGCGTTTGAGAATTATTGTTACCGGAATTGTTTTTCAGGGCAAACAACTAGGGGAGTTACTAGATGAAGATCCAACTTTGATGTCCAAGAGGCTAGAAATTGCAAAAAGGCTTGAATTGTACAAGGTATCGAGGGATGAGATTGATGCTGTGTCATGGGTGCGGTGATCGTGATGTTAGAATTTTCACCAGCCCGGTGAGGGGAAAGTTCGTCATTTTTTTGATGCTCATTGTTTCACACTTTATTCTTGCTTTCGGTTTGGTCCTTGATATGTTAGGGATGTAGCACATGCACAGTTAATTTTGTGAGTATTTTTTATGGAGGATATTTGTTGTACATCAATAGAAACAGCTCTTATTATTTCTTAACTATGTGGGGAATGATTATATTGTTAAGGTATTGTTATCCATATTAAATTGTTCTAAGGTCTTTAATATAGTAGGTGGCGTTGCTGACATGCTGTAAGCCTGTGCGTATATATTTTGACCGACTTTGATCACACAACTGCTGACTGTTGTTAAGGCATCTCGAATACATTTACAACCTAAGCAATACCCAGGTTGTTTGTGTTCATATTCAGTCCTACAGAAAAGCCAACTTCATTTCATAAACTACAAATGGTTCAATGTTTTGAACCATTGAGATGCATTTAGTATATTAAGATTGAAAGTATTTTCAATTTTTTTAAGTGCACTTTTTTTAGAGTATGTATCATTCAGTATATTCCATTACTCCGCAACTACATAGTAAGATAACAATTACTACAAGAGTATCAAACCCAAGTTGCAACAAGATGTCATCTCTAAATGTTAGGCCAAAATTTTGAAACTTCTATCTAAAACACATGGTTTAAGTTCTAATTGAAACAATATAGTGTATCGTATGAATGTAGTGCTAATGTTGTATAAATTGATTTTAAAATATTTTGTCAAGTTATCTGTACTCTAAAAAGGAATTTTATTATGTCTATCTTATGAATCATGACTTGTTCATAAACGAATAAGTAAACAAGGCCCAATTTTTTTTTATAATAATCCTCATGGTACCCGCGCAATGTGGCGACGATGACATTAGTTGCGATGTGGTGGCGTCGGCGTCAAGTGGTGTTGGTAATTGATACAAAGATATTTGATTTTTAGGGATAGTGAACATCTTTTTAAAAGATTACGGAATGGTTGTGTAAGTTAATTAATTAAGAGTAAAATGGTAATTTCACATGTTCCAAACTTGTAAACTTTTCAATAAATGGGTATAATTTTTATATCGAAGTATAGATATGCAACAATATAAGCGAGACATCATTTTCTAAATTTCTTCTGAGACCTCCACCAAATGCTCGATCCTTTAACAACTTGAGCCGTAAAAAATGATGTGAATTAACCCAAAGTTGACTGAATTAGTTAGTATTATTAAGTAGATAACTTTATTATGTAAGCAATAGGATCGGTGGGTAGGTGTAAGACACTCCTATTAAACCTCAGAGCTCAGCCAGTCGGTGTGTTGAATAAACATATAAAATACTCCCCCGGCCATCCCTCATATTTCATTCCACGCATTTCTACATTATTCATCGGGCCCAAACCCTGCCTCTACTACTGTCTCACCACCACTTCAACTCTACTACTGTAATTATATATATCGCCCAATCTCCCTTCACCATATATAAATTTTCTTCCTAATAATCATGTAAGTCTTCTATTTGTCGTTCTTAATTTCTCTATGTATCTTCTACGTCTTACGGACGTTTACACATCACATGCAGGGCCGGATTGAGACTTTGATCTGTGAACCATATGATTTTTTTCCTCATGTAATAAAAATTTCGTAAACAAAATGATTTTCTAAAAGACTTTTGTAAACCAAGTGACATTCAATATTCTTAGTTAGGTTCACCAAGTGTTTGGTCAGCAATATAATTTTGCTAGTGTTTTTATATTCAAATTTATATTATTGGAAATATATGCTCATTAATTTGCTTCTTTTTTTTTTTTTTATATAAAAATAAGTTGGAATATATATACGAGTATATGTATATGATGAAAATTATTTTCAGTTAAAAATGAGTGTTCAAAGTATAGTACAACTATAACTTGCGTGACGTACATATTAGCTACTATGTTGTTGATCACGAGAGCAAAGTAAACAAAAGATGATGATGATGAGGATGTTTTTTTAGGACACGTGACACATTCATGGCATGGCCACGATGATTTTGCTATATATACAGTAGTAAAATAAAATCACCTTTTTATATGTTGAGCACACGCATCATTTTCAGTAAAAACACTGTAATTAATTGAACTCCTTTTGTGAACATTTTTTTTTTGCTAGATATAGCGTTTGTTATAAAGATATTGTTGAGGAGTCCTATTGCTATAAATGATTATCACACAGTTTATATATCTCTTTAAAAGCAATGTAATTTTGTGTTCTTTCTGTACAAGACTTTTTTTTTTGGGTACTATCTTATAAAAGTTTGAATTGGGAAAAGAATAAACACGGCATTTTATATACATGTATATGCTATATATGTGCATTTAGTTAGTTTTTAATCTTACAACCATTAGCATGTCCCATAATTGGTTCAATGTCATCCTGTTGAGCAACAATTGTCATTCTATTAATGTGAATTTATATTTTCTTATGTGATTAGTTTAAAGAAACATGGATGATGGAGTTCGAGATAAGTTACTTCGACATGTAGAACAAGAAGAGGAAGAAGGTGACCTGAAAGGGAGGATTTGGGATGAATCACGAAAGATATGGAGGGTTGCGTTACCAGGTGTCATATCAAGAGTATGTGCATTTGGAACCATTGTTGTCACACAATCATTTATTGGCCATATTAGTAAGCTGGACCTTGCCGGTTATGCCCTTGTTCAAACACTCAGTGTCCGATTCGTCAATGGAATCCTCGTAAGTTGATTTTAACAATTGTTTCTTGTTTAAGTCCGCTGGGTGAGAGTGAGACTACAGACACGAGAATTCAATGTGTGTGATCCCTGTGCCTCTCTGAGTCAAGCAGCTAAGATGTGAATGTCAAATGGGCGGAACGGGTTGAATGAATGTAATCCACGTAATCTTAATGCCTACAGAAACACCTGAGTATGTCGAATGTCATCACAAAAATAAAGATTGTCTTTTTCAACTATATTTAGTATCTTTTAAAAAGAACAAAAAGTATCTACGGGTCAACTTGAGCCATACTCTCAAAAGGTACTGGTTTTGATGTGTTACACTTACTCAACACACTTGATCTGCCCGTGTTGCCACCTTTACCTAGGCTTACTAAGCCCCCACCCCTAAACTAGAATATGTTTATGTATTCACAGTTGGGAATGTCGAGTGCTACTGAAACTCTTTGTGGACAAGCATTTGGAGCAGGACAGCACCACATGATGGGCATTTACTTACAAAGATCTTGGATCGTTGACTTGATTACCTTAACTGTCTTGCTACCAATTTTCATCTTTGCGACACAAATTTTCAAATTTCTAGGTGAAGACGAGGCTGTAGCAAATAGTGGTGGATATATATCTCTATGGTTCATCCCTTTTGTTTACAACTTTGTCTTCAGCTTGACTGTACAAATGTATCTACAAGCACAATTGAAAAACATGGTCATTGCGTGGCTTTCAATCATCCAGTTTGGGATCCATATCCCTTTGTCCTTACTATTTGTGTATAAGCTAAACCTTGGGGTTGGTGGTGCAATGATTGCATTGTCTATGTCTTCATGGGTTCTTGTTATCGGAGAATTTGTGTACATATTTGGTGGTTGGTGTCCTTATTCTTGGAAAGGATTTACGGTAGCTGCATTTAAGGATCTGTTTCCAGTTGTCAAGCTTTCGATAACTTCTGGTGTTATGGTCTGGTATGTAGGACACACCCTTTTATGCTTTGTCTTTTTATGGAGAACTGATAACTTTCATGACTTGAGATTATATTCAGATTGAATCGGGCCGGGTGGGCTACTTTTTTAGACATGTCAATAGTTAATGTAAACTATATGATTACAATCAGGTTAAAAACTACTCGTATATAACTAACATAATAATCTATGATGTTGTAACTACCTTTTTACCAAAAGTCAACATATTTGGTTTTTAGCTAATTTCAATATCTTTACCCATCATCATATATTAGACATTCACGTTAGTACTATTTAATGTAAAACTTTTAAAATTATCCGTCTGCACCTTTTCAAGCTTACACAGTTACCATGAATCTGAATTTGTAAACTTATGCATCTTTAAAACATCAAAATATATCATGCTTAAGAGTTATTATTATTTATTGTATATGTAGCTTGGAGTTATGGTATAATGCCGTGCTGGTACTACTTGCGGGGTATATGGCAGATGCAGAGGTTGCTATATCCGCCTTTTCCATATGGTATCAAAATAATTCTGTGCATTTTTACTTGCTTTTTCATTCTACTACTTCTGAGTCAATATCTAACCTGTGAATATTCTGCAGCCTGAACATCAATGCATGGGAATTCATGATCAGTCTCGGATTCTTAGGGGCTGCATGGTACACAATAGATCACATCACTGGTCACAAAGATTATATAAATTTCCTGCTATTATCTACATTACATTGTATTGTTTGACAATATGCAGTGTCCGTGTTGCGAATGAGTTAGGAAGAGGAAATGCTAAAGCTGCAAAGTTCTCAATTAAAGTCTTGTTGGGCACTTCTCTTGCCATAGGAGTGTTTTTCTTTGTTCTTTGCTTGGTTTTTGGAAGAAAAATAGCTTATGTATTTACAGATGATGAAAGAGTGGCAGATACAGTATCAGACCTTTCGCTACTGCTTTCTTTTTCAGTTTTACTGAACAGCATTTATCCGGTTCTCTCAGGTTTTCCTTCACCCTCTAAACTACATATGGCAAAATCATTTTTTACTGCATGCAAAATATGGCAGGGTCGTATCAATCCACCAAAAATCTTCTATCCTTAAAAGGTTGTTTCAAGTTTTTTTCGGTAGCTTAGATATGATCAATTTTGTTGTCAATAGGTGTGGCGGTTGGAGCCGGATTGCAGGCCAGCGTAGCAATCGTGAACCTTGTATGCTTCTATGTGATTGGTATTCCGATTGGTGCTTTGCTTGGTTACTTGACTAACCTTGAAGTAAAGGTATGCAATATTCGACTCAGGCTTCTTTTCAGCTGTTCTTACTTGCATTGGTTATTACAAGTGGGCTGCTTGACAGGGTATCTGGATAGGAATGATCTTTGGCGTTGTTACTCAAACAATTGCGCTTGTTTATATGGCATGGACAACGGATTGGGATGATCAGGTAAATATGGTCTAGAAGTCAAATTGAGGTGGGTTGACACCTAATACTACTGTATAATCACTAATGGTGTCAAGTTTGATTAAAAAGTGATAGTTTTCGAATTATAATTTATCTCATGTGATCAATGATTTAGGAACAAGAAACTTTCAACCCTTCGACCTGTTAAGATTTTTTATTTCAAGACTTTAACCTCTTTTTTTTTCTTTCAATCTGTTCGACCCATTTGACATAAAACATACTCATAACTTGAATCAACCTATTTGTCAGCAAATTGGATGAAACTGGAACCTTCGCTTTTTGCTAAAGAAGTATTCATTAAATTCATCTATTTGGAGCTTATTTGTTCATTTTATATTTACCAGCAAAAGTTTTGCTTTGGCTCTTGTAGGTTAAGAGGGCTTCGGAACGGCTATATCGGTTTTATGTGAAGTCGTCTGAGGATCAGTCACAAACAGACTAGGAGAATGTTGCTTACATTTGTTAGAAGATTAACTTTTGCTCTTTAATATCAAGTTAAACATCTAGCAGTCCTTATTAGTACCAATCCAATGCTTCAGTTGGTTTTTATCATATGTTTGGCTGTTTGCATAACTGCATGCAAGATCTCTGTCGAGGAACCACATGTTCCCCAAAACGCCCCTAAAATTTTTGTTTTGGCCAATTTCTTTAGAATTAAAAATAGATTTTAGATTCGTGTTTACCGTGATATCTAAAATATTTGTTATACTAATTACAAAGTATTATAGTGTAAAGGTGCAAGAAAAAACCGATTAATTGAACCGAATCGATTTGTAACCGTTAATCAAAACCGGTTAGTAATTAACCGGAATAGTAAAAATCGATTATAGGTTACCAAAAACCGTCGGATACTAACCGATTACTCTTTTCAAAACCAAAATCGATTATTAACGTACCCAACTTGGGTGCATAACATCAAATATTATACATACACGGCATACTGATTGCACCATCAGATGATTCGAAAGCTTTTAATATATCTATATTATGTATAGATTAATGCTTCTTTCATCAGATCCAACATCATCAATTTTTAGTTGTTTTTGAGATTTGAGATAATGAATTTTGTTTTGTGTCTACTATTTAGAAGATGAATATTTGGAATATGAGTTTTTTTTGTAATATGAGTAATATGAGTTCGTTGCTCAGACTTGTCGAAAATGATTGTTTTTCCCTATTGTTCACCACTTTTTCAATATTATAATGGGCAGTTAAAAAACCCGAATAGATTAACCGGTATCGGTTAACTGGTTATTATTAATCGACACCGGTTAGATAGGTTCTAGCTTTAAAACCTAGAAACCGGTTATTAACCGGTACAAGTTAACCGTAATCGGTTATTAATGTTTTAAAAAATAACCGAAACCGATTATTAAAATTAATAACCGAAATCGGTTAACCACTTCTTACACCTCTATAATACAGTGTAATGATGTTTAGTATTCGCTTGAAGATTAAGCTTCTTCAAGCTGGAAACTTAAAAATGAGACACCTTCATTAAATCATTGCCCACCAATTTTAAAACTTTTGTTTAATGTATTACAAAAAAAATTACAAACCTTATAATTTTTTACCGTAGCAATTACTTTAATTAGCTTTTGTTAACAATTTTAAGGGTTATTTTTAGCAAAACTCAAAATAAAATGTTACATCACAAATTCTAGGAACTTTGTATGATGAAGCAAAGTAATTTAATTTGGAAATCAGTTGGACCAAATAAGATGAAGCAAAGTAATTTAAATTTTAAATTGGAAATTTGTTTGGAGAAAAAAGTTATTAGGACTTGTCATGGATGTTGGGATAAAAACAAGAAAATCCAGAAAAATGTTTAACAAATGTAATTATGCCTAAAAGTACATATTACCCAATAGATATTAGGCCGGAGAGAGTCGTCATTGAATTAGTAATCTTTTTTTAATTTGTCACGTTAATTTTACTCAATAAAAACCATCTAACTCAAACTATCCAATTCTACCCAAGCGTCACCAGTTTGGTTGCGACGGTTTTACCGATTCGGTGAACTTCACCAAAGTCACCTCCCCTTTCTCTCTTTCACCTCACCCCCCTTCTCTCTCTCTCTCTCTCTCTCTCTCTCTCTTTCTTTCTCTTTCTCTCTCCCCCCCCCTTCATTACAAACGTAGTGCTCTAGCAAATCATCCAGGTGTATCACAAAGCGCCTCTCATCTCGTCCCCTCATTAGCACAAATGGTCCAATGTTTGGCGAATCTCATGTGAAACAATGGGCAACTATGTATCCCGAAGCACATCTTAGATGTCTCATATTGTAACCTATAACGAACGTTGGTGGTTCAATCATTTGTCGACATGTTTTACATAGAAGCTTTAGTTATGTTAACTTGGAAAGATCGTATTTTAAAATTACTTCTTTTTTCATTTCGTTATTTAATTGCCGAAATAAGGTAAACATTGTTATCACTTACTTATTATTACTTGGGAAATGTTAAATGTACCCTCCGGGGCTATAGTTAATTTATTTAGACATGAATGATATTGTTGTACTCCAATATTTATGCATACATTCAGGTGGTGGTTATATGAAATGTACAACACATTTAAACATGTCCTGACAAATTAAACTTAACCCATTGGGCGATGTTTATCATTTTCCTTATTACTTTATTATTATTGTTATATATGAATAATTTAATTTAATTTTCTAAAAGTATATATCTTTTAAAATTTATTTGTACTTACATTTTTTACATTTAAATTTATGTATTCAATAACTTATCTTAACTTTAAAGTGTTATAAACAATTGGTGTATTTGACTCTCTCTCTCTCTCTCAACTTCACCAAAGTCATCATCGGCGTCGGCTTTTCACCAAGCCCCTCTCCCCCCGCCCTTAGTATTAGACTCGTGTCATGCAACAATAATAGAAACTTTTACTAATTTTATAATTTGTTTGATATTTTTATGAGTTGGTAATTGTATAATTTATTATTTAATTTTATATGTAATTTTAGCTAGTTAAAAGCTCATTTTTTTGATTCTTTTGTTGAAATTTACTAAATGTTAGTAAATGAAGATTTAAAATAGTTTTGTAGATTTTATTTTAAAAATAAAAATTATAACTAGTTTATCTATATCTATACTATCTAATACAGAGTATTATCTTATAAAACTTTTTTTTTCAAATCTCAATTAAGTAATTGAACTACATAAATTACCCATCTTCTTAATTCACTAATATAAACATTTTTACCTAATATACTTATAATACTCTTAAATCTCAACAATTTATTTTTTTCTCTCTCCTCAAATCTCAACCACTCATTTTTTTTCTATCCTCCATAAATCATTTTATTCATCTAATTCATTCAAAAGTTTTTACCTCAAGGATCATATATCGATAATTTATAAAAATTGTATGGGTGTTCTTAAAATTCCATGCATTTTTATTAGAAATGTCATTCAATATACTTTCGACGAATTTTTAAATTCGATGGCGGAACCCGTATGGCTAAGACATTTGGCTATCATACTCTATGACTTGATTTATCACCCGACCATCTCACCTCTGCAACGCGTGGACAATATCTCTCGTATTGTAAAGCAAATTCTCCCTGTCTAAATTTTAAGTTTTAACATTTATTTTTCTAAAATGTCTCTCCTGTTTATTCAATACTTATCTAAAATAAATATAATACTTATCTAAAATGTCTCTCCTGTTTATTCAATACTTATCTAAAATAAATATAATACCTTTTCTCTCAACTTAAATCTCAAATAATCATTTTTTTCCCTATCTCATCCATAAATCATTTATTCTTCCAATTCATTCAATTTTTTTTTATCTCAAAAATTATACATCGATAAATTATAAAAATTATATTGGTGTTTTTAAAATTTCATGTTCTTTCATTAGAGATGCCATTCAATATACTTTCGACGAATTTTTAAATCCGAAGGCGGAACATGTATGGTTAAGATATTTGGCTATCACACTTTATGACCTATCACACTTTATAACCTATCACACTTTATAACCTATCAGCCCACTATCTTATTGCTACAACAAGCGGGTACTTACTATTTTTAAAAGATAAAAAAGTACTACTAAACTAAACATTTTAAAGAAAAATAAAAAAATTCTTTATTTAAAATATTGATTCGTATGTTATTCAGCCGCTACCCGGGTAACTGACCACCTGCATAGTTCCCGTGGCTCGCTGTAACATACAACCACGACGGCGATTGAACTCTACTGCGGCTTCACACATTCTCACCTCTTCTTTATTAATCAAGGTACCGTATCTATATATCCAATCCCTAGCTCATTAATTTAATTTGTTTCTGTCTTCTTTATATTCTTCTTCTTATATATATATATACTAGGTTTTTTACCGCACGATGTGCGGTTATTTAATTGAATTATCAAAGGTTTTAATATGATATTGATAATTAAATTTTGGTTTAGTTAGCATAATATTAATGTTAAATATGCTTGAATATTTTATCAAAACTTAGATTTGTTAAAAAAAATATATTGAATATAATTTTTTAAAAAAATGGATGGAATTAATGTCTCAAATAAATAATTGTAATTATAATGTTTAATTTGATATAATGTTTACCTAATTAATTCAAATCTATCTAAATTTAAATAAATATATATAAAAAAAGTTTGGAGATGACACATAGGATAAATCCTAGTTGGCAATTTTTTAGCATAACTTTAGATTTGAAGAAGGCTTGAAAAGGCTAGGATTATTTTTCTTTACTAATGAGAATTATGGAAATAATACAATTTATGTATAGTTTTTTCGTTTTGATTATGCGTTTGCTACTAACGAAGAAAAACAAAAGAACTTATGGTGATTTATATGTTTACTTTTTAATGCTGATCAAAGAATAAACCTCAAGATTGCTTTGAAAAAATTGATGGAAGATTGTTTGAGCATTACAATCAATAATTAAAGTTGGCTTAATATATAAAAATGAGAGAGGCTTTGAAGGTTAAAAGAAAATTAGCTATCATTGGAAAACAAATGGTTTGTTTGAAAAAAGGTTGTTTAAACCGGTTGAATTAAATGGGTGAGTTTGTTAAGGTCGCCTATTTTTAAGATGTATTTTATTTTTATTATTTTATCAAAAAAATTAAGGTTTGTTTGATATATAAAAAATAAAAGATCAATGTTGTGGAAAAAAAATTATGAAGATGCCACATGGATAAAATCCTATGTGGCACATTTTTAAGATAACTTTAGATTTGCAAAAGGCTTAAAAATGCTTGATTAACTACTCTTTTAATAATTATATAGATATATTTGATATTTTTAGACTAATGATAATATTAATTTCTATATATTGGCTTCCTGGACTAGTGTCTAGTTTAGATTATGTGTATATAATATCATTTTGATGAATGTAAATTTACCTTATCTTTCTCGTTGCTATAATTTAGGTTTGTGTTACATATTCTTACATTAAGATAGTGATAATCACATTGTTTAAAGAATGGAAACCGAAGACTGGTCAGGCGGGTGGAGCGATTTGGAGGTAGCTTCTCCCCTTAGTGACAAGGGATATGACTTAGGTGATTCACCAAAGCTGCAACATAGGTACGTTTGCGTTTATGTGCCTAACCTACTTTAGTAGTTAGTAGTTAGCGTTCGAGACACCACAGTGACATCCAATTGGGCAGTATGCGGAGCTCGAACCACGCATGCCTGGTAGGACTCTCGAAAACCCCTTTTAATAATCCACTCCTACAAATGTAGGAAGTGAGATTCGAACCCCGATGGATTTTCCCAAGGTCAAAGACCTTACCAATGGGCCACCAACCCATTGGCAACATCCTACTTTTTTACTGATCTTTATTGGGTGATTCAAGTTTCATGAGGATTTATCACTCCTCTGCTCCAGTGTGATAACCAATGATGTGCTTGCGTTTTGCTGACTTGAAACATACTTTTGTTGAGGAGTTTGAGAATTATGGTTAAAACGAATTCAATGTGACTCTTTAAAACGACACTGTTTAAATATTTCTCATGTATACTATGTTTTTTACAGCTACATCATCATTTTGTTGACATTTAAGCTTTAGTTATAGTAAAATATGCCCAAAAAACCTGAACAATTGAATAAGTAGTATGTCAGTTTAAGAAAGCTAAAAAGCTTTCTGTTATAGTACTTCATTATGTTGTTTTATATATTTATTTACAATGTAAGGTGTGTTGAGCCATTGGTCATATATAGGAAAAATGTCACCAGGGCTTACTGGAAAGAAGCTTTGGGAATGGCCGAGATTGTTAGCATTAAAGGTCCAAGGTGGAGAACAACGGGGATAGTTCGCGATGGCAAAATATATGCCTTTCTTGAAGATGTATTGTAAGTGATATCGCACTTGAAATATATGATGGAATGAAAGGATGGTTTATGCATCTTCGGTAAAATTAAACAAAACTGTTAGGTAATGTGTAGGTTTTTGGCTGAAATCGGTGCGTTACATCTATTAGACGATAAGGATGAATGTATTCCATTAAAAGATATATACATGAAGGTTGCACAGGGAATAGGTGGTTTGTCTTGGGAGTCATTTGAGGTGTACAAGCATCTCAAGTCGTTAGGTTATATAGTCAAGAGGCATGGTGTTTATTGGACTGTGAAGCATGCTAAACGGGCGCCTGCATCTGTTGAAGGTGAGTCAGGGAGCCAAAGGATCATAGATAATGGAAGTGAAGACATCAGTTCTATAACCGAAATCACTGAACTGTTCAGGGCTGTGAAGATTAAAGATGAAGTAAGACCGGTTTTTGATGTTTACCCTCCAAACAGCATGTTCAAAAAGTCAAGTCCGGGCGATCCTATGTTTATTCTCTGCATCAACCAGTAAGATAACCGTAACATAAACAAAGAATAACTTGTTATGTTTTATTTACAGAAAGATCTTCAGTGGTAGCATTTGCGATTGCATATTGTTGCTCATAAAAGCGGATGTTCAATACAGTCTCATGTAATGAATTAATCTGCACACACAAAGTTTCTAAAATTTATTGCTGTTTTTTTCTGTCTCAGTGGCAATCCATCAACGAAGGAACAAATTGAGGATCTTGAAAGACAATGTGAAGGCATTCCTTTGCTGTTTTGTTATGTCGAACATGGGCGTGTAAGTTTCTTTTCTTTTAATAAAATTGATCTTCCTGTTCTTTCTTAACTAGCTATTTTGAGTGTATCTGAAAAAAAGCACCGGTAGTTAAGTAACTTTCTTGATATTTATCTTTTTTTTTTTCCCTTTATATTCTCTATGGCGGGATATATATGCTATAGTAGATATAAAAGAAGTATTGTTTCCATGTTAAAAATATTCATATTACTTTGTTTTTCCTTTCTTGCTAACTAAGCCTCACAAGTTTTCATTAAAATCTGAAAAGCCGCTACTCATTATTTGAGAGATTGGGAGTCAATGGAGACTTGAAAATCTGCTTTTTGAACTGTGCTTAAAACACATTCAATACTAAATGGTATACGTGGTTAACACATTTGATGCAACAACCCTAGATATATTGTGTTTCTTACTTGTTTGGATCACTTGACTTCACCTTGGTATTAAACTTAACCTACCCTTAGTATTAGCCTCACAAAACTCGATATGAAGATATTTAGGAGTCAACATTACTATTGTGGTGTACTTTTCTTTTAACAGCCAAGCTTTATTCATGTAAACACAATTTCCTGCCCAAATATGTGTGAAATGGCAGCTTTGTCAGAGTTGGCCCCAAGTAAGGTTACAAACACACTAGTAGAGAAGCCTAAGGAACCCCAATATCTATGGATGGAAATCTAAGCCTATAAAGTGTAGTGACATCTAATAGATGATGGCTAGTTTTTAACCTGGATAAAGATTATCCAAGGTTTGGGTTATGCAGCTGGTTAGAATAATTCATAACCTTTAAGAAGGCTTATAAATACTGGTCTGGTGTACTTAAAGCGATTCATGCACTCTTATTTGGAGAGATTAAAGAATAAGGAATTATTAGCATCTTGCATAATGCCTTGTGTTGTTCTGTGCTTAGTCCATCCCCCACTAATCATGTTTTTAAAAGATCAAAATAAAATAAAAAAAGAAAAAAAGAATATAACTCTTCGTTTCTACTATTAGTATAATCGTCAACTTTGATTTTCTACAGAAATCACTTTTATATAGAGTAAATAAAGCAACTCATTTGATATGTAAAGTCAACTCATTTTATAGATGTGACAACTGACAAAGAAACCTAATAAACACAAGAGAAGATATTAGATACTTACTTTTAAAACCTTTTTGGAAATTTGGAATAGTATATAATATTAAATGTATTAGGTACGTTGTACAACTTCAAGAAGGAAGCAAAATTACCCAGACAACTGTGTGGTATAGAGCAAAGGCAAGGTTTTGGTAACCATATTGAAGGAAAATGTATGGTAGTGCAATTGCTAGCCAAACTAAAATCCACCAACTTCACCATAGGCATAGGTCTTCTATATAGCTCCTCACCAAGAATATCAAAATTATTAATATGTAAATTTAGAAGCTATCCATGCCTTCAAATTGAATGAAGTTTTAATTTTTAGGTTAGTCACATGTTTAAGTTAGATTGATATATAGACATATAGTAAATTGTACAGTTTTATCCAAACTGTTTTTGACCCATTACCCATGATGTTTATAGGAACAGGATCATACAATGGAAAGTTGGAAACAAAAATTAAACAACCCTATAGTCAAATCAATATGTTGTATCAGCATCCTATATATGAAAATACTAGATTGATATGTATAAGATTCACAGAAGTTTTAATTTTTAGGTTAGTCACATGTTTTAAGTTAGATTGATAATCAATATATTTTTTGATGTTCACTGTCCAAGCAAGTCTGTAAGTTTGATCTGGGCAATTCATTGTTTCTATTCAGCATAAATGCATAAGATAATCCTGTAAACTGTTATGCTGGTGGTTTTGAGAACTGACAAGTCTGTAAGTTTGATCTGGGCAATTCATTGTTTCTATTCAGCATAAATGCATAAGATAATCTTGTAAACTGTTATGCGGGTGGTTTTGAGAACCGACGGTTCTCCGATTGAATTCTTTGATGATTGTGATGAAAATTAGCTCAACAGAAATAAACTGACTTGATAGTATACGAATATGGTTTCTTAGATAATTTTAGCATCCTAAAGTGATGGTATTTGTCAACTTTCTCTAATGTTTGACATCACATAACTTGCCTTCTTCGTGGAATAGGCACTAGGAAGCTATTATAGGAAAAGTACACATTAGCCATCATTTTATCCAATACGAGTAAACCTAAATGGACTCACAAACGCCCTTAATTCAGCATTAAAAGCTTAAAGAAAATATATAAACATGAAGCACATGAACGCACAAATTACGCTAATGATTTCATGAGAGGAGTAAACCCATGTTGGAGACTGGCTTCCCAAACTTTGTCAATGTTGAAAATTTCATTCCCACACTCATTCACGTTCCAGCCTTCTAAACCATGAAGTATCCCTGCAATTCTCCATGCACTCATCACCCTTCTTGGCAACCAATTCTGTAAGTTAAACAAACCAAAAAGTTTCATTACTAAATTTGGTGAAAGATTAGTGCTGTAAATGCTTAGGATATTCCTTTAGTGTATTTGGTTGATTAATCTAAAGTGCTGGAGTGGTTCAAGTGATCCCTACAGAGTAAATGAGATTATAATCCCAATTAGGTTAACATTTACTTTTAGGTTGGGAAGAAGGTAGATTTGGTATCAGAACTATATCAATAGTTCTAAATAGTATCTTCAGTGAATTACTCGTATATCATTTTAGCTCTTGAAAACTGTAGAGGCAGTGTTTGTACTAACCTCACAAGAATCAACATTCTCGAGATATTTGGGAGTGAGCATGGATGGTGTGGTGTAGTAGAAGCAATCTTTGCGCACTTTCTTTGGAGGGAACTGAGAGTAAGGAATGATTAGGGTTCCTGTTGATGCCTTCATTTGTTCTTCTTTGGATAGCCCATCTCCCACTAACCATGTCTTTACATAACCAAGCAATCAGGCGCGAATATTATAAGCAGTGATTAGTGATTGTACGTATTTTGAAATTTGAAGTTCAAGATTTGAGGGGTTTTTTTTTAAAGCTATCAGTTAAAGGAACATGTGAATATTATAAGCAGTGCTTTATCTGCTTTTCTTAACAGTAAGAGCTAATAAGACAACGATATACCTTTTGGTAGTAAGTTCGTGAAAGGACCAACTTATTGTGGTCATCAGTTGATTTGAGCTTGGATTTCACCGTCTTGTAGTCATTCTCTTGAGATATGGCAACCTACGTATAAACGAGTAAGCACAAGATGATGTGACAGAAACTCATGAAAATTAACATGGTATGTTTTTTGGAGAATAATGATCAACGATAGTATACATTGCTGATTTGTAGTTACCATTGTATATTGTATACTCATAAAAGGAAAAGGGAAGGTAAAATCACCTGGATGCCTTTTTGACATAGGGCAATAGCAAGATAGGAAGCAAGCTTGTTGAAGTTACCCCTGAAAACAACTTGAGTAGTGCCTCTTGGAATACTGTTCAAGACCACTGCAACTGCTAAACTACTCCCATCCACCACCTTCACTTTTAGTTTTGGATTTCTTCTCAGGAACAACTCCCCACATTTATTCAATTCCTCTCCCTAAAAATTTAACAAACTAATACTTGTCATAGTTCAAATGGTTAGATTCAGTCGTAACCTGATTCTTGAAATCCCGCGTAATGTTGTATTGTTCTATTAATCAATTTAAAATATATTTCAAAATTACTTGACAAAGTCGTTTATCGTAAACTTTTTGTAGTGGTTGTCTAGATATATTCAGAAGAGTTGGTAATCGCTACAATGGTACTCATATAAAACGGTTTCTGGACATCTTCCTTGTGTATTGATAAGTCTATTGTATATATGGGAAGGTAAAATTTGTTTAGGAGACAAGTTTAACTCTATCACATGAAAATAAACAGGTTGAGGTTGATCTTTATTTTTTAAAAGTGCAAGAAAATATGAGGTGTATAACACCATATCATACAATTCAGGGGTGTATAGATAAATGTACTGGTGTAAATATCATCTCCACATTATTGTATAATCTGGGGGAAAGTTATGTTCTATAACACCATATTTCCCATTTGAAGCTTTTGAAAGAACCTGATTTAGTAGACCGAGGCTAAACACCTTCACTCCCTTGGCCTCGGCTTCTAGTATAGCTTCCTCAATTAGGCCATTGATACTTTGGCGTTGCCACTCCATAAGGTACTATAAATAACCGTTAGAATGCATTAGAACTTAAAATTTTGGAACAGAAGAAACAGAAGGAAATCCCTGCTCACTATATATAAGCGGAGGGCTGATTGGTGTTAGGTTCTTTTCTAGCGAGCTGAATCAAAGTTGGCTTAAAAGGATGCGAGTGTAGTGTAATTGTATTTTTTTTATGCGTACATACCTTTGAAATCATATTATTCGTAGTAAATTGTTAGTTTATGTATCATTTTTGATAAACTATTTATGAATATATTCAAAAACTCAGAAAGCAGCCTGTTTTAGTTCGTTCCAAAAATTTACCCATTTTGACCAATTACCCAGTCTTCACATTTTGCAATCTTCTGGAAGGGGAAGGAAAAAGATCTAATATGTGAACAATGTGCATACTTGTATCTTGTATTTTGGTATGGACCAAGTCTGTAGTTTGAGATGTTTGAAGACATTCCTTTCAACTACGAATGTTTTTCCATAAACCCGAGTGATCAGCGTGGACCAAACCGTGACAGGCCATAGAATCCACAGATACCATTTGGAATAAGTATGTGGTTTAGAAGCTAAGGAGGCGAACCCCAGCCTCATGTAATATATAGACTCTGGTGTTGTTAGATGTGTTAAATGCACAATATTTGGTGATTCATCTTTTCGCTGCAATGACTTCTCATACAATGTGTCGGTAGATTTGTCCATCGTGCCATAGATGTAGTCATAGAATGGCATGAAAAGGGAGTAGTTTGTTCGGAATTGAGTATGGTGCAGCGAGTGGTACCTAGGACATAAAAAAGTTGAAAAAGCATTATTTGTAAACCTTCCTACTATGATTAGCGATATAGTATTAGAACTTCATAACTAGTAGTGACAAGATTATCAGGACAGCGTGGATTGATGCTTGTGATACTTGTAAATACATTTGCTTAAGATGGTATGTTTAACCGTAGCCTGGAGGGGCTATCATTAGATTAAACGTATTATATTTTCTAGAAATGTAAACTGAGTGAAAGTAATTTCCAGCCGTTCAAATTAAAAACGGAGTGAGACTTACGAGGGGGTGTACATGATGTACTTGAGAGGAGGGAATAGAGTGAAAAGTGATTTGGGAATAAGTTCAAAATTGCAGTGGCCCATGTTGTTCATTATATCAATGTAAGTGATGTAACCAGTAACCGCGCCTAAGGATGAGGTGCCCGTCAAAGTTACGGTCATCAACGGGATCGCAAACAATGTAAAATACGCAATATGCTCCGCAAATGGGTGAATCACAGCTGCCATCAAACACATTATTTTTAGGCATTCAGTTATTATACATTGTGTGTTGAACTATCGTAGAAGTTGCATAAAACGCTTCTACTATGATATACTAGTTGTAACCATAACTCCATAAGCTTGGATAAATTGTAACCTAGTATACATGTCGTTGTACTAGCATAGTATTTGTCCAGTTGTCCTAGTATAGTGTTTGCGTCAATTATATATTATATTATATTATATATTATATTATATACATACTAATTACTAAAAACCAATGTGCTATGTACAAGTCTTTTAAACATAAAAAGTACAAGCTATTAAAGTACATACTAATTTTAACTAAATTTCATTTTAACCCTTGTAATTTTAACCAACATTCGTTCTAACCCCCTAAAATTTCTATTTTTTAACTTTTATCTCATTTATAATATACTAAAAACCTATATGAATGTATAAGTGCTTTATGCGTAGAATGTACAAGTTCTTATAGCACATAATAACTTTTACCATTTTTCAGTTTAACCCCCTGAACTTTATATTCTTTTAACTTTTGTTTCACATCAAAGTTTTTTTTTTAATTTTCTTGACACTAAGTTTTTGTGTTCTCAATTTTTCATCAAATAACTTTCACGTGGTTACGATTTTACTTTTAAACATTTAGTTTGACTATTTTTATCCAACTTTATATATATATATATATAACGTTTTTAATATATAATAACTTTCATCATCGTTACGTCTTAGGTTCATGTAATATTTAAATCATTAACATAGTTATTGTTTATGTTCTTATACAAAAGGTCTATACAAATTTACAAATCCTTTGTGCCTTACAAGTTCTTATAACATATAATAGTTTTTACCAATTTTTTCGATCTTTTAACTTGCCTTACATCAAAGTTTTCATTTTCATCACACTAAACTTTTTGATTTTTTTCAGACAACTTTCACACAGTTACGGATTTACTTTTAAATATTTGTTTTGATTATTTTCATCTATATTTTTTTTATATAAATAATGTTTTTTATGTAATAACCTTTGTCATCATTACGTCTTACGTTCTTATAACATTTAAAGCATTAATATAGTTATTGCATATGTTTTTATACATCTTTTTACTCTTTTTCATTTTTTAATGTTATTGCTACATGTTCAATTGTATTTTTAAAATTTTGAGTTCGAGACATAAAATTGGGAACAAAACTTTGTCGTGTAGAAAGCGTACACCGCGGCAACGCGCGGGGTACAAAACCTAGTATATACTAAAAACCAAGTTTGGTTTGTGAGACAAATTCCACTGTAGCTAAAAGTACAAGATGTTAAGCTTCAAGTACAACTATATATTGTATATATAAAACAAAAACAATTAATAGATTTAACGGCCGTTAAGTATATTGATAAAAAGTACTACAAATCAGGTCCTTTTATTAACGTCCGTCAACTTTCATATATAAAGTACAACTCCTTAAACATTAGGTACAACCCATCTAAAGCATATATATTACCAAATAAATTGTTTTCCTCTTTATTTTTACCACGTAACTTTTACTTTTTAAACTTTTACCACGAAAACGTTGTTTTTTACTTTTCTCCGTTTTACATTTTGCCACATAACTTTTGATTTTTAAATTTTGTCACGAAAACTTTGTTTTAAAGTTTTCGTTCTTTTGTTTTTTTTTTTTTCATAACTTTTTATTTTTTAAACTTTTGCCGCCAAAGTTTCATCATCGCTTCCTTTTTACGCATAACTTTGCGTTTTTTACCTTTATCAACCAACGTTTCATTTTCTTTGTTTTTCAACATATAATATGTTTTCTTAACTTTTGCTAAAAAAAATTTATTTTTTTTGTATTTTTTGCACCATAACTTTAATTTTTTAAAGTCTGGATCTGAAAGTTTCTTTTTTTTCTTATACTTTTTAATGCATAGATATTGGTTTTTAAACTTGTATTACCAAATTTTCATTTTTTTTACTTTTTTTTTACAACTTTTAGTGTCAATTTTTTGGCAGGTTTCCAGTTTAATGATTTCTAACTTATATCACGAGAGTTTTATTTTTTTTTCCCTGGGGCAATACCCGAGTAAAAATGTTAGTTTATACAAAGGGTTTGCTAAATACAGCTCTTAGGGCTGTGTTTAAGGTGCATAAATTGTTTGTACATTTACCATGAAAATCAGGAGGCGAGTTTTTAATATGGAAGGTACAAATTTTTTTATGCACGTTAAAATTCAATCCTAATAAGGCTGTATTTAGCATTTTCTAATAGTCAAGTTTATTGTCAATGACAAATCTTTCTTCCGATTTTCCCACATGACTCATAAGTCATAAATCATGTTGTAAAAGTACTTCTTTGTCCGGTGGATAATAATTTCATGCCAAAAATGTGTTTAGAGTTATTAAATTATTTAATTTTAGATATATGAAAAACATTTAATATGTTATTCCTGCTTATGTCATAATTAATATTTATTTGCTTAGTCAAATTTTTAAGTTATGTAATTAACTCATTTTGTTTTTTATTTTTTAAAATTTAATAATTAAATCAAAAACATGTCTTAAAAAAACAAATAAACTTTTTCATAATTTAAAGTACACATAAAATATAAATTTTGCATTAAAAAATTATTCTTTTTCTTTCTGAAAATAGTAATGAAACAAATTATGCTATTTTCTTTATAATTAAACCACTTTTAAGAACTGTGATAAAAAAACATTGGATGTCACTGATAGACCATTAATTATTTACTCCTGTCATACTGTATGGAAATTAATTTTAAAGATGAATAAATTCTTGCATCCGCAATGTATATAATAATGTAATGTGTATTATTGAGAGAAAGAAGAGATGGAGAGGGAGAGGTTAAAAAGTTTACAAGTGATGGGCTCGGTGACTATGGATGAATGGTGATGGGAATGGTAGCGATTGTAGAGGAAATGGTGGTGAAGAGCTCTATGCAGCCAATAATATAAGAATTCTACCACTCCAGCATGCAGCAAACTCAGTATTACAATCCCATCCGTCCTCCACATGGGTAGATTTTTAGCCCCCTCCAAATAGTGATTTGCCACATAGTACAACAATCCATTGAATATTATTTGGTCATCCCTGCAAATCATGTGCATCATAGAGACAATTAAAATCTATCGTATTCTTTTTGTTCTGTTTCCGAATACAATAATAATTATAATTATACCTAATACTCATAAAGACAATTAAAATCGTATTCATAGAGTTAATTAGTTACACCTAGAGATGTAAAGGTCCCCCACGTTTAAAGCTAAATTTCACAAGCATTTTTTGACTTTTCAGATTTCTAGGTTTATAATTAAATTAATTAGCTTGTCGTTCTTTACAGGCTATCTGTGTGTTATTTTAGTAGCTAGGGACGTACTAAAGTATTACAGGTTTCAAACATTTTATATAATTTTAAAAAGTTGAAATTAAACAATATATAGTAGTCTTAATTAGTTCCAACCACAAAAATCATATGTGTTATAATGGTTTGAACAATAACAAAAAGCAACGTTTATAATTCGATCATATCTCTTGTCTGAAAATATATTAATGAAATTACTGTTAATCTCAAACGATTTTTGAAGGTACGACGTAAGTACTCATAATGTGTCCAAATAATTATAAAGCACTCTCAAAAATTGAATATATCATGACCTTCACTTCAAAATTAAAGATAAATGATTTTACCAAATGGGCTATATATCCTCGTATATATTGACAACACAAGTGATCTAGTAATTAATAACGATTAAAACATTGATACGAGTATTAATTAGATTTTGATTTTAATTTCATGAGAATCGATCACGGAAGACAATGACAATGGGTGCGTTTGGTTCACAGAATGTTTTGAGAAGGAATGAAATCTTTTAAAGGAATTGGAATTTGAAGGAATGGAATTTGACGGAATGTTTTTGATTTTTTGAAAATTCAAGTGATGGAAAGAATGAATTCCTTCCTCCATCCCCAAGGAATAGAGATTCCATCAAATGATGGAATGTTTACATTCCTATGGAATGAGATTCCCTCTTCTTTGTGCAACCAAACGCACTAAGGAATGGAATTCAATTCCAATTTTCATCAAATTCCATCAGATTCTGTGAACCAGATTCTGTGAACCAAACGTGACCTAAGTTTCGGAATACTTTGGTCATTTTCACATCAAATCACAAGTCACAATATAAAGCAAGAAATAATGCATTCATAAAACTCAACATGTAGCAGGTAAAATAAGAAGTTTATAAAAAAATAATGGACAAGCTAGAGAAGGAGAAACAAACCAGTCTCTTTCACGATCAACTTGCTCAAACTCAATGGTCTTGTCAACTATCCGGTTTTTGCCTTTTGCGGTCTTGTAGCGAGATAGGGAAATCCAAATTTGATTATCGAGCAATCTGGACAGGAGTAAGGGGAAAATGAGCATCGACGTTGGATCCCTTTTGCTTGCGTCTGTGGTCACAAAATCATAGATGCTCTTCACCACCCATGGGGCCAAAACCACGTACTTCATTGGTTTAATAAATAATAAAATGAAGCAAAACTTGTTAGTAAGATGATACATATATTTTAAACGACTTTTAATGCATTATATTTTGGGAAAATCCCAATAGCTAGTATTTGAGAAACAAAAAGTTCTTATTCATACACTATATATGGTTCTGCCCTTAAAAACATTCGCAATATATAATTTGATATAAAACTTCATTCCGAGAATATACAAAAGTACTACTTCAATTCAAAGCTATAACATTGACAATAATTTCCGAAAAAATTAAACATACTCGTAACATTTTAAAATAACACCAAAAGCAAGATATATACTCAAATACACATGTATATGAACACAAACCATAATATTTAGACATTATATGTAAAAAAAGAAACCCTACCTTTTATGTAACATAAAATTGTTAAATATTCTTGACTGTAATCTCACTCTTGGCTTTTTGTATATGAGTTATGAAGGTCTATCTTTACAAGGTGACTTAGTAGTTAACGTCCTATGATCGATCTTTATAAGGGGTATCATGTTAATTTGAATCTCACCATCTTAGTAGCGTGGTCAGGAAAGGGCAGGTTCGGAAATGGTCAGGGGTAAGCCAGGCTAGCTAGGCCATGTGCGTACGTATATATAACTGAGCCAAAATGCACGTCTCACGCACCTCAGATAACCAGATCAACATGGAAAATCTGGTATGTTTGACCGTGTAATTTGCCGGTCTATCAAATAAAATTCTAAACATATAAATGTGTTCATATTTCTAGCTTGTGATTATATGCTCATACTTTTTAATGAAATAGATTTTGAATGTACAACAGTACAAGCAAATAATTATCTTTATAGAAGATATACAAATTAAGAGAAGAACTGGCGGCGTGCATTGTGCAACAAATGGATAACTATATATATATACCTTGAAGCTTCCAAGTGGTTTCCATGGCCAGTCTGTGAGAAATCCAGGAGTCGCAGCCATATATCCAATTAAACCTAGCTAGCTATCTCTAGTTTTTGTTACTTTGTTTTCTTTTTGGTTGGCTAATATATATACACCCAAAGCTAGTGGCTGTTTCTACTTGGCCATTTGATAAAATAGAAAAAAGAAAAATAGAAATAATAATGTCTCTGTATTTCACAAGAATTTTTTAAATTTCTGTAATCCTCGCCGCTAATGTTTTAGGAAGGGTTTATTGTATCTAGATTTGTAGTGTATTAGTAACTTTGTAAGTGTACTTTTTAGTAACTGCTACTTGTTCTAATAATATTATGCCGTTCAAAAAAATAAAAATAAATAATGTCGTTGTAATACACTTATTTATCTTATCATTTTGATTTATATAGTTACTAGCTAATCAACTCGGGTTTAACCCGGACATTTTAACAAAAATTTAAAAGCAAAAAAAATCTTAAAAAGTGTATATAATTTTTGTTATTGATATATTATAACTAGGCTTGGAAATATTAAATTGATTAACACA
This sequence comes from Erigeron canadensis, assembly GCF_010389155.1. NCBI lineage: Eukaryota > Viridiplantae > Streptophyta > Magnoliopsida > Asterales > Asteraceae > Erigeron > Erigeron canadensis. The sequence continues at coordinate 40,419,355 of NC_057763.1, forward strand.
ATAATTTATAAATATTAGTACCTTACTACAAAAGCGTGGACAAATGAGGTGTTACAAAATAATTATCAAAATTCATACTAAAAAGTGTGAACTTTTAGTTCTACACACTTTTTTGTGTAAAGAAATTTATACACATTTTTATTTCTATATATTTTTACACACAAAAAAAAAGTCAAAATTTTTAATTTGTTTACTCTCATTAAAAATGTGAACAAATGTAGTATTGTTTGTAGTGCTTATTGCATTAACAAAACATAAAAAGACTTTTGATGATATTATATTAAAAATAATTTACTTTGTTTCTAATAAAAGAATAAATTTATAGACATTATAATAAAATAAAACATTTTAAAGATATTTAATGAGCTATTTATCTTTAAAAAGATTATTAACTAAATATGAGACTTTTCATGATATTATAATAAAAATAATTTACTTTGTTTCTAATAAAAAAATAAATTTGTAGACATCATAATAAAATAAAACACTTTGAAGATATTTAATGGGTTATTTATCTTTAAAAAGATTATTAACTAAATATGACATCATAAATAGAATAAAAATATTTTAAAAAAATTTGTAGACATGACACATTATAATTGTTTCTAAAAATAGTTTAAAAAACAATTCTTTTTTATTATATATAAAGATAAGAAAAGGCTTTGTTGAAAAATATTCCTAATTAACCAATAAGATCTTTTCTTATCAAAATAATTTAGTCATTTAATTACTTTCAACTATTTAATTAAACAACTAACTTTTTCTCAAAACCAACTCAACTTAAAAACTATTCTTCTAATATCTTCAAAATTAATCATCATCTTTAACGTTGAAAGTGTTTAAAACTCAGTTCAAGGATTTGTAAGGATTGTAAATACTTTTTTTTTTTTACTTTGATTTAGTTTGGTGTGGTGATATAGATCATTATTTTTGTTTTTGTTATTATTAAAAAAAAGGTAATTAGATAAGAATATATTGATTCCATCTATCATTTGAAACTCACTATCATTGTTTTTGTTACTTTTATTTAGTTTGATGTGGTGATACTAGATTGTTTTTGTTTTTGTTATTATTGGCCAGGACAAACATTTTTGTAACCTTTTAATTATGATTTAGTCTGGAGTAGTGATATTGGATTGTTATTGTACATAATTCTGCGGTTATAGTCCAGTTGGGAGTTTACATGCACATGTAATGAAGAGATATTAGCAACGTTATACTTATTAATACATAAGAGAACAAACTTTTTAAGGTATTGTTAAATGCATCAAAATTTAAGGTATTAGCCATTTATCCGTTATATTTTTCAAAAATAATTTCACATATTTTAATTTGTAACTTATTTAACAAACTCTTATCCCAAACTACTTCTACATTCAATATAGTTCGACTTCTTTTTGAGAAAAGATTAAATTTTTAAAGAACTTGATGATCGAGTCATCTTAAACGTAAATATCATTGCCATAACCAGTTAACCAGTACATGACAATTTATTTTTTAGCGCGAAGACTATTTGTGAACATCTCGCAGCCAAGTGTCAACAATTAATTTTACTTTCTACTTTTTCTTTTCTTTTCTTTTCTTTGGTTTCCAACACTTATTTTTATTTTTGACCAATAGACAACCAAAAATTATAATTACAATAAAAATAGAAACTCAAACAATAAATATTATCTGTGGAGCTTAAATGTTTCTCACCCACCACCCTGACCCATATTTATCGTACTTCCGACCTCGTCCCTACTGCCCAAAATTTACATATGAATCTTTTAGATCTTACATATAAATACATACCAGCAAGGCAGCAAGACTCCCTAGAATTGTTTTCCATGAAATGGGAAGGTGTAATCTTTTAAAGAGTTTTGATGACAGTCCTTCCTTTGTAGACTATAAACATGTCAGTGATATTTAACTTTACATGAATAATAATAAAATATAGACACACAAAAGTAAAAAATATTGCTTTTTAAATATATATATATATATATATATATATATTTTATATACATATATATAGGGTGGGTTAAATAAGGAAAAAAATTTATTAGGGGATCAATCTCCATCATCCGATCAAGGCCCGGATCAAACATCTTCCTCCTCCTTCATCCTTCTTCTCCGGCGAGACAACCATCGCCACCACCTCCAGCGACATCTTCGGCAATCATCAGTTTTGTTTTCCAGTAGATACGGTACGGGCGTTGCCCTCATTCGTTCTAAAGTAATTGTCACCGGACGCACATATAGGAATCGTATGAATTTGATGCGCGGCGATCCAAGAGATGATGGCGGTTTAATGCGGTACGGGCTTCGCCCTTGCTGTCGGCGCCGTGGTTGGGGTGGTCGCAGATGATGGTGGTGGCGGCGGTTGTCTCGTCGGAGAAGAAGGAGGAGGTGGTGACTAGGAGCAGCTTAGACATAGGTCGAGGTGAACGACTGGCCGAGGCCTGATTTTTTAAGGGGGGATAGTTTGAGGATGGGGTAAAAAAAAGTACAAGGGGATCAATCTCCACCGTCCGATCAAGCATTTTGATGGCTCAGATCAAGCATCTTCCTCCCCCTTCTTCCTTTTTCTCTGGCGAGACAACAGGCGACGCCACCACCTCCTTCTCCGGCGACCGTCACCACCACTACTATCTCTGAGAATTTATAGACCTCTGCTGATGAGAGAAAAAAAGGCCCAGATAATGGTACAACAATTATAATTATATAAACTAAAGTATAAAAATAACGATAAGTATCATTATCAATAAACTTAGCAAAATACTGAATATTATCAAAATTTTATGACATTAAATCTAAAAATAAGTCCGATCATAATACATAATAGTATCCTAAATTTGATAGTTTGAATTCCAAAGATATGGCTATGTTGCTTGTTACCTTTTAGACTTTTGTGAATTGTGACAATAACATATAATTGAATACAAATTTCAAGACTTTAACACACAGCATAACAGCACATGTTTAGTTTTTTTTTAAGAGGCGTCATCTTATTTCTTTTTAACCATAAAAGATATGTAAGTGGACTTTTTTTTGAGTTAAGTATCATTATATGATTTTTGAATAATTGTTAAGATTTATAATGGGCTTAGTTCAAAACATATATATATATATATATATATATATATTATATACATAAAAAAATTAAAACATCGGATATCCTATATATCTATATGATTATTAAAGCAGTATGAAACCTAACTTTCTAAAGCCTTCTACAAACCTTAAACTATGTTAGTATATTGACATATAGGATTTTATCACATGTGGCATGTTTATATTTTTTTTACAATATTTATCTTATATTTATATATTCAAAGAAAGAAAAAATATTTCAAATCCCATAAATATAATATATTCCATTAAATCCTGTGCAAGATATATATACAAAAAGAAACTATATGTATTTCATTAATTAGATACAATTTTATAAAGTAAACATAACTCCTCTACTATATTGAAAAAAGATTTGACATACACGTTATTTTTTTCCATTGAGTAGCTACAACAAAAATTGGTGTGTTCACTAATACAAATTTTTTTTTAATGAAACACTCAACCATAACTCAAAAATATGATAAAAAATAATACCTCTGATCAATATTCAAATTGATTTTTCCAATATACTCTGATCAAAGTTTTACGGTAAGATAGATATTGTTCATGGATACTATTAAGATAGATTTTATTATTAGATTTTAAATATGTTCAATTATTTTTACATTTTTTTTGGGGTATATAAATGATGTTTATTTTAAGTTTTGTTGATTATCAATGTCAATACTAAAAGCTTTAAAAAATCCTTTAAAAAATCACTTTAACAACCGCACATCGTGCGGGTAAAAAACCTAGTATATATATATATATATAGTACTCGTACGTATTGATTTCTATTTGATGTTCAAATAATTTTAATATTTATTCAATATAATGTGTTAGAGAGTTCGATCTTCATCTCTTAGAATATACAAGAGTAAGTACCCGTGCGTTGCGGCGGTGAGATGGTGGGGGTGATAGTTAGGTCAGGGAGTGTGATAGTCAAATGCCTACGGCCTCCGCCTCCGCCCTCAGATTCAAAAATTCGTCAAAAGTATATCGAATGACATCTCTAATGAAAGAGCATGAAATTTTAAGAACACCCATACAATTTTTATAATTTATCGACGTATGATTTTTGAGATAAAAGATTTTAAATGAATTGGAGGAATAAATGATTTATGGAGGAGAGAGAAAAAAGATGATTGGTTAAGATTTGAGTAGAGAGAAAGGGTATTATGGTTATTTTAGATAAATATAGAATAGATGAGAGGGGTATTTTGGGGTTATACTTAAAATCAATATTGAAAATTTCAACTCAATGTTGAAAATCTAGAAGGAATCTGCTTTATAATATAGTATAGATAGGGTTATTAGAAGCTAGGTGTTTCAAACTTTTCTTTTAAGATTCAAGACATTTTATTAATAAAGAAACTAGTGATCGACAAGTTATAAGTACAAACAAAAGAATGTTAAAACATAATAAAAAGAGTGATTCAAAAGTAAAAAGAACACCATTTCGGCCTTTGTGTGTTTTGCGGATCGAAGATTAAACTGAAGGCTTTGAGTTCCTTAGCTGTGAAACGGAAAGCTATAGGGGCTTGTTGGAGATCGAAGAGACTCTCATTTCTGGGTTTATTTTTACACCCCATTTCATAGTTTTACCCATGCTTTCAATTTTATTTATTTTTATATCTAGCTAGGGATGAGTTATTTTAGGACCACCTCTTATTTTAGTATCAATTAAGACATGTGTGTTTTTTGTAACTTACACATCACCATCATCATCATCTACTACGATATACAAGACTTTTTTGTAAAAACGCTACGACTTTCCGGCGACGAGCCCACCGGAAAATCATGTGTAAATTAACTTACACATGTGTAAGTTAACTTGCACATAATTTTCCGGCGACGCGGTGACCCAAAAATCATGGTGGTGGTCGGAGATCATCATTGTGGTGTGTAAGTTACAAAAAACACATATCTTAAAATTGGTTCTAAAATAAATGGTTTTAAAATAACTTGCACCTACCTAGCTATCATATATTTGATATATCATATAGGGTCTACCATGTATATATCTATAATTAATATGGCTAATAAATGAAAAATATCTACGAAGTACAGTAATTAGATAATCACTTAATTCCAAAAGAAAAACAAGTACAAATAAATGGAAACACATGACCCCAACGTCGATCCACACACAAACATGGAAATATATAAACTTATATAAACAACCCCTTACTACGTTTTTTTAAAGGTAAATTTTGCTGGAAACTCTGTATCGTAATTCGACACGAGAGGTCTAACATACGTTGTCTTAATCGGGTCCGTGCTAGAAAGTTCTCTCGAAATAGAATTGCTTATTTCAAATATCCGATGAGGGAAAACCCTTTACAAATCCGCCCAAAAGTACAATGATTAATAGGGGAAAGCCCCTTACTACGTACTTTAACTTTTTTAAAACGAAATATAATTTAGCACCAACTTTAATTATAATTCACCACACATTAATTTCCTAAACTATAAAAGAGTGAAGCTCAAAAAAGGTGCCGCAACGCGCGACCATATAGGGAAAAGTGAATATAAGGTTGTCCGACACCTGAGCTTAGGTGTGAAACTACTAACATACTAATCTTTTAATATTTGTTGAATTTTATTTAAATCACATGGCCCCCTGATTTTTATCAACAACATAAGAAATTTGAATATGAAATACTATTTATGATTTGTCACAAACCGTTCATTAGTTTGTTATAACGGATGCTATCCAAAAAATTAAAGGTGAAATTTGACCCGAGATTTAAATCACATAGAAATATGTAAGAAATGTATAAATTCAAGGGAAAAATACATAAAAGGGAAACCTATTTACCTAAAATTCATAAAAAGGGAAACCTATTTTGTTTTCGTCTATTTAAAGGATACAGTTTTTATAAATTTCCTAAAAAGGGGAACATCGTTACTTTTTGACACCCGACACCCGTTAAGTGCCACGCCACCCGTGCCACATCATTGATCCTGTGTACGTGGCATTGACTAAAACCCAAAATAGGGTTTTTGTTTAAATTTTCAGCTAAAATCGAATCCATAACATCAATCTGAGATTTATCAACCAAATTCAACCCCTCCCCAATCAAATTCGCAGCAACCCCATTAATTAAATGAGTCGTTGATTGCTTAGTGGCGGCTAATGGTGATAAATCAGTGGTTGCAGCCGATTTAGGGTTTTCTTCTAGGGTTTCTTGAGGAAAAATCCTAGATTCGACCAATTGTGAGTTAGTTCTCGAACCAGAAACAATCCCAGCCCCAAACAAAGTTTTCCTAACCTTCAATTGATCAGGTCCGGCCAAAATAACAGGTGGCGGCGAGGTGGTTTGCAGCGGCAGAAGATTAGGTCGCGACGGCAGCCTGGTGGCTGTGTCAATTTGATCCGAATTCGACTCAGAAAGGTTCGAATCAATGGATTTCGAGAGTGAAAAAGAATATCTAAGATTATAATCATGCTTTTTTAATTCATTAAGAATTTTGGGTTTTTCTAGTGGGAAAAGGGTTATATATATAGTATATATATCTGTATATATATTTTCTGTATTTTTTAAATGTATTTTTTGTTTTAGTCAATGCCACGTAAGCAGGATCGATGACGTGGCACGGTTGACGTGGCACTTAACGGGTGTCGGGCGTCAAAAACTAACGATGTTCCCCTTTTTAGGAAATTTATAAAAATTGTATCCTTTAAATAGGCGAAAACAAAATAGGTTCCCCTTTTTAGAAACTTTAAGTAAATAGGTTCCTTTTTATGTATTTTTCCCTAAATTCAATCATGAAAGATTTGAGTTTAAATATTGGCTCTCATGCTGGTCGCAATAAAATTTAACAAAGAACTTAACCATCATATTGTAACCATAATGATTTAAATTATTAATCGGTGATCGTAAATTAAGAACTTGCTGTCACCATATATGTATATATACAGAGATGGATTCACCATATTTTGACATTGGGAAAAAAAAGTTTTGATTTGAGAAAATGAGATCATAATGAACTAAAAATATAATACTGTAATATATGTTAATATGATACTTGTTGGATGTATCATTTTGATGAATATGCATCCATCTAAAACAAAAAACGTGATTTTTTCGACTTTGAGGGATCAATGTGTTGTTAAACACTTAAATAATGATAATTGGTTATGCAATATACTAGTTTTATGGACTTTTAATGCATCAAAATGATGTTTTTAAGTGTTTTCAACGTTTTTATTTTAAGAGTGTTTTTACCGGAGTATTACCATATATATATATATATATGTTTACATTGAGAAATGATAAACATACCCCTGGGTTATGATTAATATGCATGAATTTGTTGGCATAATTATAGGAAGTGATTTTATCTAATTTACAATACTTTTATACATGTGCAAAGACATAAAGGAGTGGAAGAAAAAAGAGGCGAACCTCATGCCACCTCATCTTAGTTCGCCCTCTACACCGCCATCGAGGGGCGAATCGTGTTTCCAACGAAACCACAAGTTCACCCATTTGTTCAAGACTTTGCACAGTTTCCAAGAAAATAAAGGGATGTTGAGAGGGAGACCAATGTGAAAGCGTCACATGACGCAAGCCGTCTCACTTTTCAAAGTTCATCAATTTTCACCTTTTTCGAAAAACAAGTCTTCTTACTCTCACATGACGTATGGCGTACGTCGTCCCTCATCACCACTTCTCCCAGCCTAACAAATTTGATATAGCTATATGTTTATTGTAGGCTTCATTCGTCAAATTAAATTAGCTATTTTTAATATCATATAACATTATAATTAAAAGAGATAATCCAGACACGTTTTTCTTTGATAAACATTTGACTTACAAACGGAAAAGATGATAATTTAAACAAAATATAAACACCACTTTCATCTTAGGTAAATTAAGTTTGATGAACAGTGTGCATTCCAATTACAATCCACATAATCATTGATTATTTACCTCTTTGTAGTCGTTACCTGCCATGTATTAGCAAAGAGGAACTAAATTCATTATTATATGTGGGTGTAGTTACTTATTGTTTGTACATTTATTTCTTCTATTTCACCATGACACGTACCATTGATCACATCAATAAGTTCTCTTTGGGCGGGTATCATTCTATAGCTAGTGAGATGAATTCGAACTTGCGATATTCTTTTGTCAAAGTACTCTATAATTTATTTCATATATTATTGACCAGTCATTTTCTCTAAAAGACAGGTATTGTATTCGCGGTGTTTTATGGTTGTCACATTAAATTTCGCCAACATATATAGTTATAGATATTACGTACGAGTAGTATATTTATGATATACGATCGCCTTTAATCTTATGTGTTGCTACTTATATACGCGTGGGCCCTGTTTTCCTACCAATATATGTGATGATGGAATGTCATATTAATTAAAAGTGATTATAACACGCCAATGCATGGTTATATTTAAGAGTTACAAGGAAAACAATAAAAGGTTTAACGGTCAATTAACAAAAGCGCATAACATTCTCACATTACAAAAAAAAAAGATGCATATATGAAATATGATATATTGAGTGCTTTAATTCATATAGTTTCCTTGCACCGTTGTCAATCTGTCATAACTAATATTCACAGTTCTACGTACTAGCTAGTGGTGGACAATTTTAATTACCATGTCAAATTATTAACTAATGTCACATTACGTACTAGGGTATGTCAAATATGGATGCAGAGTAAAATAACCATGTGAATGCTTTAATTCGAAATTCCAATAACACGTGACGACCTTGTACGTTGCAAACTAATTTAACTTGGTATAGAATTCGGACACGTTACCAGATGAATTAAACCACCTATATGACACACTAAGGGGCGTTTGGTTCACAAAAATGTTTTTGAAGGAATTGTAATCTGTTAAAGTAATTGGAATTTGAAGAAATTGGAAGCTGAAGAAATTGAAAGCTGAATGGATTGAAATCTGATGGAATTAAAATTTGAAGAAATTATAATTTGCATTTGTTTGGTTGGCCGGAATCAAATGGAATGTAATGGAATTTATAATATAAATAATAATAATAATAATAATAATAATAATAATAATAATAGGTAATATAATTAATAAATATATTTTTATAAATTCTTTTTAAAAAAATTATAAATGTGTATAAAATATTATTAATTTTTATATAATTAAAAAATATTATAATATAATAATTATATTTATAAAATAATAAAATTTTTAGAATCTAACATTATTATTTTATAAAATAAATAACTATTTATCAATTAATTATTTTTATATAAAATAAAAATAAACTTTTATAAAATAGATGTAAATTTATATAAAATACTGACTTATTGCTGAATAATAATAAATATTAATTTTATAATATAAATATTAATAATAATAATAATACTATTATATATTAATTATTTTAATATTATTATATTAATTAATACTATTAAAAATAATAATAAGTACTATTATTGTTATTAAATTAGTTTATTATTTATATCAATAATTATTATTGTTATAAATATACTTATTATTATTATAACTAATAATTAATTAACATTATTTTTATTATATTATTATATTAATTGTAATTATAATTGTTATTTATATCAATAGTAATTTTTTTTTGTTGCAATAATATTAATTATTATATATAATAATAATATTGATATTTTTATATTATTATATAATATTAAATAATAATAATAATAACTATTATTATAATTTAATACAATAATAATAATAACTAAAAATTATTATTATTTATTATTATTATTATAAATAATAATAACAGAAAAATATAATATCTATTAAATAAAACATAATAATAATTAGTGTTAAATTGTGAATTTCATTGAAATTCAAAACTTTTCATCCAATTTGCCAAGGAATCTTGAATTCCTTAATTTGATGGAATTTAAAGGATTTCAATTTCAATTCTTTACGAACCAAACAAGTCATAGAATGGATTCCGAATTCCATTCTGTCAACCAAACAGGATATGGAATGGAATTCAGATTCCAATTCCTTCGAATTCCAACGACATTTGCGAACCTAACACCCCCTAAGGGAATTACTTTAAAGTAACTCCCAATGCCGTCTTCTACGAGTTTTGGGTCCCAATACCGTCTTCGACGGTGTGTGGGGGGTTGATATGTAGACAGCCTTACCCCTACCAAAAGTAGAGAGGCTGCTTCCAGTTCTACCATAGGAAGAAAAGGACCTCCAGCCTTGCTGGGCATGAGGATCGAACCCATGACCTCTGTTTTCAGAGGCATGAACTCCAACCACTGATCCAACCCAATTGGTTATACTTTGTTTGAATTATATTCATCAGTTGATGCTTAGCTTGGAAGAAATTAGTACACTTTTAAAAGAAACATATACAGAGTACGTATAAACTTAGTTTCTTATGGGATCATCTTTTTGCATATTTTTATGAGCTACAATCTCTATCTCATATTAGAGAAAATATCTCCATATATTTTTTATACTAAACCGAAATAGCTCGGATTTTATGTGGCTAACTTTTCTCACCGATAAGGTTTTTACATACACTGTATGTTCCCATTGAGTTTCATTACTTCATACATGCCAGCTCAAGTCCTAATTAATATAGCCATTTAATATGTATTGACCTTGCAAACTTACAAAATGAAAACAAGAGTATATATCTCTACTTATACATTATTATAGAATATTTGTTCTCTTCAAATTTTTTCTAACTTTTTAAATTTTCAACAATGTATATCTATCAATGCATAATGTACAACGAGAGAAAGTACCTGCACGTTACGGTGGTAAGATGGTGGGGGTGATAAGTACGTCATAGAAGGTGATATGTCATAGAGTGTGATAGTCAAATTCCTTACCTATACGGGCTTCGTCCTCGAATTTAAAAATTCGTAGAAAATATATCGAATGACCTCTTTAATGAAAAATCATGAAATTTTAAGAATACCCATATAATTTTTATAATTTATCGATGTACGATTTTTGAGATAAAAGATTTTTTTTATTGAAATATCACCATAAGGGTGTGCAATGATACAAAAAAAATCAGAGGAGTGAAACTTAATAATATGACATACCCCAGGGGTATGTAATGATATATTCTTCTTAATTTTAATAATATATACTATAAGACAGTTGAACTAATAATTTATTGACCAATCAAATTGTTCAATTGTATTGACTCTTGTTTATATAATCATTTAGATTAACTATAAAATTTAAAATCATAATAATCATTATCTAAATATATTATTATATTAGTATTTATATTAATTTGTGTAACACTCCGAGTTAGGCTCGAAATATTACCGAAAAGATATAGCGTATGCATGGTATTATCGTAGAACATGAACTATATGAATAAAAGGGATTCGGTGGATCCAACATTAAACAAACAAGTACGTAACACATAATGCAAAATAAGGGGGCAAATGAATCTTGGATCCATGTAAGTCCAAGCCCAAGTTCTAACACAAACATCAATCGTCCGACACCTCTTGGATTCTCTTGGTAACCTGAAAAGTGTACTAAACAAGGTCAACACTAGGTTGGTGAGTTCGTAAGAAAGAATGAACAAGAACACATACCAATGTCAACCAATACAAATTAACACCAAACATGGTCTAAGATTTGCACACTTGTACCCAATGTCCCTCAATGTCCCCATGTCGTCCATAATGTCCTCAAGTACTAAACGTACCCGTAAAATGTCATCAAGTACTTAAAGTCACCTCATTGTACTCAATTGCACATCATGTACCTCATTGTACTTAATTGTACATCATGCACCTCATTATACTCAATTGCACATCATGCACCTCATTGTACTCAATTGCACATAAGTTGTTCATCCATGACCTTCAATGTCCACACATAACCAAAACACCATGTGTATATACTTCGTACGATAGTACTTTTGAAAGGCCTTTGATGCTTATATATAGGGTCACCTTCAGCCTTCCCACCACATCTCCAACCTTTCAAAGGCATTACCGTCCTCCATATATACACAACTAACCTATAACAACTCAACATACATATACAATAAACATACAAGAAATCACATAATTGCACATCTACAAAACCGTCACAACATGTAAATCCATAAATCAATCAATGTCTCCATAACAACCATGTCCATCAATGACCCTCACACGTGTATTCACATAATGAACTACATATCAAGGTATTTAGAATACGCAAGAAAGCAAGAACAAGTAATAATGATATCAACAAGTATCCTAACAAGTCCTATGTTTTCACGCATGCACACATTGTCCCCCAATTGTTTTCTTGTCCACCATAATGTCATCACCCAAGACATTCAAACATATGCCCAATCAAGTCATGTCATCAATCAAGAAAGTCAAGCGTATGCACAATTGAACTATGTCATAAATCAAGACAAACATATAACTGCACACTCAAACAAGTCAACTCACAACAGTTGTACACTTTTCAGCCCGAATCTCAATTGAGTAGGGAGCTACGAAACTCACCTTTGCCTTGCAGTGTTAAGTTTAGAATAGGCTACAACGTCAATTGTTCACCAAACATTCACGACCTATCAAGATATATCATAATGTCATCAATGTTAATTCTAAACTCTTAAACAAGTCGGTCTAGTCAATTTAAGTCAAGTCACAACCCCAAAAACGCTACAATGACTCTCCCGGCTATGAACAAGACACTTGACTTGACACTTTTAGAAATGGAGTAAGATTCACCCCAAATGGATGCTATCACAAGAAACTAGACTCTCATACGATTCCAACGATAGTTCATATGGCTCAATTTGACTTACGGATCAAAAGTTATAAACGTTTCAAAATGTTATCAAAATCGGTCCTTAACAGGAGTTACCAAAAGTAACGGCCATCACACCCTTCAGGTACTAACGGCCATTAACGAGACTAACGGCCATTACACGCCCTTCAGATACTAACGGCCATTAACGAGACTGATGGCCGTTACAGGGGCAATTGACTAACGGCTATTACACGCCCTTCAGATACTAACGACCATTAACAAGACTAACGGGAGTCACGACGTGCAGATGTGAGAAAAAACCATTCTTGACCTCAAAAATCGATTTGGGAAGATTCAAACTCTATTTTAAACATATACAAACATAATTAAACATAACCCACCTCACAAATTCGACCCTTAACCTCTTTTGCGTGCTTAACCCGTTTTTGACCCATTTGCAACCCTAAATCGACCCAAAACCCAATTTTCGGATTAGAAATCGGTTTGAGAAGTTCCATGACTAGTTTTTAATCATGACTAACATGTTTGAGCATAACCCACTCAAGAATTTCGTTTCATGACATCATTCTTTGACTCAAAATGATTTTGACCTAATTTAAAAACTTTGAAATCCCTAATTTGAACCCAAATTGGTTTTGACCCTAAATTTTACCATGAACACCTTGATTTAATTAAAAGGCATGCTTAGCAACTTAAAATGATGAATTTGAGCTAGAAATCACTTACCAAAACCTCCACAATGCTCAAATCCGAAAATTGACCCGAATGGAAGAATTCTTGCACTTTGAAGACTCAATATTTTGATATGTTATAGATATAATGAATATGATAATGTTTCTTGTATAAATCTTTCTTCAAAAGACAATAAATGTGGTGAATTTCTAGAGAGAGAGTGAGATTATGTGTGTTTGTTCTTGGGGGAGAAATAGAGAGAGAAGGAGAAGGTAGAAATGATATGGGTGGAGGAGGAGGATGGAAGGATATGGAGAGATAAGGTTGGGTAAATTAGATGGGTCATGGGTTGGGTGAGACCCATGGAGGATCCATTTCATGTTTCTAGTTAATTTAAATGTCATCTAAATGAAAGATCGATTAGCACTAACTAATGACCACAACTAGCACATAAGTCTCAAATTAATTAATAATTTGATCCATATGTACATATTACACAGAATTGAACCTCAAACTACACTTGAACTACATTGGTTAACTTAATAATTAGTTAAATTGTGCATATGATCATAGAGTCAAAAATCACGATTGTTACAATTTGTATAAAAAGTTTCAATAATTTAAATTTTTTTGTTTTTCATGATAATTTATGCTTTTTAGTCATGAATACTTAATTTATATTTATCTTTAGCCATCAACTTAAGAGGATTTTTGAAAACAATTTTAAAAAAAAGTTACAAAAAATATTCATATTTAATTTTTTAAAGTTACGATTGTCACTCAAATCAAGAGTCCTAATTGTTATCAAAGAATATGAAAACAATCCTAATCATTATTTGAAAATAAACATATTCGTGTTATGGGCCCGCATCATGATCAAGTATATATACTTGAATGTCAAGTACAAGATCACAAATATGTTTATGTTTTAATTCTTAATTACCTTTAATAACAATATCACATTATGAGTAAAACTGGTTTCAAAAAGTTCTATAATAAAAAATTTATTGTATTATGTGCCTTGTGAAATGAACATGACAAACAATTCCATTAATATGTTTCAGCTAATAACGACAGTGATTAACCCGTGATTATTGTACTATTACTTGCTGAGTATAACATTTAGAACCGTATATTTTCAAAATTATAAGTTTTTATGAATTAAATGTCAACAATCTAATATTGATAATATCGTAAACCCTGTGTCCAGTGTTGGACACGGGTATAAAATCTAGTAAACAACTAAAAAAAGCATGAGTATTAATAATTTAGAGTAAATTACACTTTTCGTCCATAAAGTTGGCACGTTTTCCAATTTTCGACCCTTAAGTGAAAAAATTACAATTTTGATCTTAAAGTTGGCATATTTTTTCAATCATCGTCCCTCGCCAAACGTCGTTAAGTTTCAGCCGTTAAGTCGGACACGTGCAAAACATGTGAGGGACTGAAACAACAAAAAATGACAAGTTCAGAGACGAAAACTGAAATTTACTTTTCTGTTGTCATCATCTTCATCTTCTCCGGCTGACTTTCGTCAAAAAATTCGCCGGAAAACTTAAAATGCCGATATCTCACTCTTTTCTTCGAATTTGACCACGAAACCACCACGAAACTTCTCAAAATTAATTTCCGCACGAATCTTAACCAAAAAAAAATCTTAAAATGCCAATATTTCATGAAATGTAAATGAAAAGCATTGTAAATGAAATTGTAACCAAGACCCGGTTGACCAAAAAAATCAACAAACTAGCATGGAACTTGTACGAACTGGCAACTTTGAGTGCGAATAATTTATAACCAAAACGAGATCCGATGAATCGGTTGTCACACCCTAATTCTTTTGTACCTCAATCTACTAATCTAATTATTGTAACAACTTAATAACCTTAACGATTGACCAGTAAACTATATCGAAAACCTTACGATGAAACTAACATCTAACTAAATCGCCAAAAATGAAAGGTAACGAATCGCTATGAAACTTAACACAATACTAGATGAATATGGAATAATGAATGAGGCACACCATTGGTGTCTTAGTGAGGAGCACGTACACCTAATCCAACATGGACTTATTTGCGAAAACAGAAATATTGCATTCTTGGAACAAGCTAAATCGTACAGAAATATTGCTCAAAATACATGTTATGGGTATTTTGAGTTTCCCGGCAAGTGTTGAATCTGAAATCTTTTGGTTAGGATTCGTGCGGAAATTAATTTTGAGAAGTTTGGTGGTGGTTTTGTGGTCTAATTCGAAGAAACGAGTGAGATATTGGCATTTTAAGTTTTCCAGCGAATTTTCTAGACGAAAGTCAGCCGGAGAAGATGAAGATGATGAAAACAGAAAAGTATATTTCAATTTTCGTCCCTGAACTTGTCATTTTTTGCAGTTTCAGCCCCTCACGTGTTTTGCACGTGTCCGACTTAACGGCTGAAACTTAACGGCGTTTGGCGAGGGATGATGATTGAAAAAATCTGTCAACTTTAAGGTCAAAATTGTAATTTTTTCACTTAAGGGACGAAAAGTGAAAAACGTGCCAACTTTAGGGACGAAAAGTGTAATTTACTCAATAATTTAATATAACCATAACCAATCTTTATATATTAGGGTTAAATGCGAATTTCGTCCCTATGGTTATTCAAAAAAA
The DNA here is from genome assembly GCF_010389155.1 of Erigeron canadensis. Taxonomy (NCBI): domain Eukaryota; kingdom Viridiplantae; phylum Streptophyta; class Magnoliopsida; order Asterales; family Asteraceae; genus Erigeron; species Erigeron canadensis. The sequence continues at coordinate 40,435,528 of NC_057763.1, forward strand.
GAGACTTTCATCCCTCTGTTAGTTTTTAATTTTTTTCCATCCCTGTGGTGCGACTTCGTCCCTATCTCTGTTAACTCCCCTTCACGTGCAACTCATGTAAAGGGCATTTTCGTCCTTTTACTTCCTTTCTACTCACTACCCAGAAACCCTTTCATACATATACATATATATACATACATAAACTTACATGTTACATCATATATTCATAGTCAATCAATTTTTCATACTCAAATCAAGAAATATCATTCATAGTCAATTTTCCAAACTCAAATCAGGAAGTCCATTTGTTGTGAAGAAAAAAAAAAATACTCCGTAGTAATCTTAATTCCGAATACATATTTATTGCTTTGATTCAATTTGGCAGTACTGTATATATATATACCTTCATCAAATCTATGGCAATTTTTATAGATTTATACCTTCATGTATTTATATCTACCTTCAAATATACAGATTTGACCATCACCAACAATATCCGGCCATTGTCGTGTCTTATGGGAGATTCTTGGATATTGTAGCAGCAGCATAAATCCATCGATCGATTTGGGAGAAAATATAAAAAAATAAAAAAAATGTTGGGAAACGGAGAAGATATGAACCCAACAAGCGCCACTATAATGACTGATTTTTCTTTGTGTTTGTGTTTGTATTCTTAAAGATGAAATTGGTTTTGAAGGAATTTAATTATGGATTTACTTATGATATTAAAAATTGATTGATGTCATAGATGTTGATGAGAATAAGCATATAGGTTTCAGGTGTTCCTGCATATGATATATTCGCTTGTGAATATGGATTTGGATGTGGTTGGTATAAAGATCGATATAGATTAGGTTAATAATTATATGGATATGTATTTTATTAAAGGGATGAAGATTTCTTTTCACAAAGAGAAAGAGTGAATGAATCTGGGTTTGGAGGTTTGAAGGACATAGATGAAACTGTGTAAAAGGACAAAAATGCTTCTCACATGACTCGCACATGGGGGAGTTAACGACAGAGACGAATGAAATTAACAGAAGTTAGACCACAGGGCTGAAAAAAACTTAAAAATTAACAGAGGGATGAAAAGCCGTTTTTCAAAAAACCACAGGGATGAAATTTGCATTTAACCCTATATATTATAACCGGAAATTTTATTCCAAAAAAGAAAGAGAAAGAGAATACAAAAATAATGGTGGTAACGGGTGGAGGAATGTTGTCGCCCACAACCACAGTAGTAAGATTTCAGGCCAACGGCGCTCCACCTCCGGAAATTCACAGCCGAAGACCTCTTCTATCCATCCCCAAGCCATCTTGGATTGTTAAAACTGAGGTACACTCACTCAACTAACTTACCAACTAACACTTTCCTATATATATGCTTCTCATACTTTTTTTTTTCCCCGTTAATTTTGTTATCAAAACTTCAATTTCTTACATTAAAGTTGTCAAATATTAGAAGGGGGTGTGAAGAATTAATTGAAACCAAGATAGATTCTAAGAATCATTCTAGACGACTCAAGATAGTTTTAATACAAGTAATTATTGAATGAACAAACCCCCAAATCTGGTAGAAACAAACATAGGATTACATTGCAAAATAAGGAAAGGACCCTAGCATCAACAGTAACGATTATATACAGGTCATGAGGTATGCACAAGCAGTCCCTCAGCTTCCCAAGTTTGCCTTTATGCCCTTAATATCCAGCAGAATATCATGATTGGTCCTGCACACAAAAAAAACTAAATTACCAAGTGTAATATACCAATTAAGTTGCCAAGAGGACAGGGTGTTATGCTGAAAAATAGCTTACCTGTTCCTTTTAAAAAGCTACAACTGTGGGGTTTAATTAAGCTTATTCTTCCCCGGAAAGCGAATAAGGTTTTCTATCCAAACACCTTGAAGGAGCTTAATAGGGGATTTTGTTGTTAGACTTGGAAGTAAGTCAACGGTGACATCTCGACCCATACATATGTAGGGGAGTCTAGGGGGGTCACACTCTCTTGTGGCGGTCTCATTGGTACTCGAGGCAAAGCACTTGCTGAGCTTAGGGTAGCGACCTGAAACCTCATTGAAAATTGACTATAAAAAACGTCGAGTTCATAGTGCTGATGTATATCAACAAGACGTGGAAGCCAACTTGTATAAGCAATATAGGGTCGAATTGTTGAGTTCATAGTGCTGATGTAAATACAAGACGTGCTGATGTAAAACAACCATGCTCATCTGCAACTACGCTCATTTGTGGCACATGTTATTGTAACCTCCTAGACCTTTTAGAGACCATTTAATGGATAGTATTAAAGTTTTTGATCAGTTGCCCACGATGTCTAGGTCTTGTAACCGCTTGTGCGGCAGTTTTTTCAATGAAGATAGGGTCACATTGTTGATTAGTTCCACACAGGATTCTTGATGCCTAAATCAAGATTTTTAATATTTGTACTATCCCATAGTAAAGTTTGTGTAACGATTGCACAATATAGGGTCGAATTGTTGTTTTTGGGACTCAAAACACGATTCAATGAGATATCTGGTCCTTGAAATCAACACCCTTTAACACGAACTCCTTGAAGGACAAATATTTTAAGGTAGGTGTGTGGTACTATCTTGAATGCAAATTTAAGCCACTTCTAAAATATGAATTCTCTAACAGTCTAACAAACTAACCTTTTACCAATTGATTTCAGGATGAAACGTTTTTTGTTATGATTTATCTCGAACTAAAATGGGTCAGATCAAAAGATATAGCTGAAAAGGAAATTAGTCAAAGAGGTCAAATTTCGGCTAAAGCGTATAAGCATACTGATAGGATGTTATTAATCCTCAATTCCTACTTCAGGCAGAATGGTTTTTGTTAACACTGCTAGTGACTTATGTTTTTGTCTATTTTAGCCAATATGGGTTACTTAGATCTAAGGAAATTCGAAGTAGTTGCCTATCTTGTAACTGTAGGTATGAAACAAGCTAAGTTGCATTAGGTGGGAATTGACAAAAAGTCAAAAACTAAGTTGCCATATAATGTTTTTTTTCCTTTTGGATACAAAAGGATAACTCAATTTTTCGACATGAAACCATTGATGATTTCATTGTTCGCTACTTTGTTGACAAGTGTTCTCAAACAATTAAAAATATGCTAATTCATTTGCTTGTGCTCTGCTGAAATTTACTGTTTTGATCTGCTTATTTCATGTTGGGTGCTTTTGACGAATACTCAGGTCTCTAATATACCCTCTGCTTCTTGCAGTCTAATGTTAGATTAGAGAAAAGACCAAAACCGGATCCTTCATGTGTTGTTTGCAGAGGCAGTGGCAGAGTTGATTGTCATGATTGTTGTGGCAAAGGTCAGTCTTACCCTCTCTCCCTTCCATCACAAACAAACACGCTACAAACCTTGTTGAGCACTAACTTTTTCTTTAGTGTTCAAAAAACATGTTGGTTTTCTGAACTAAAGTTTGAGTCATTAGAACCTGTAGGTATGGTGATATGTCAAAACAGGTAGTATTTGGTCGGGGCGTCGGGCTGACCCATAACACTTTTGTTTTAATAATTTTTATTAAATAATTGGTGTGTGAAATATGAGTATAGAGGTTATATTTTTTAATTGATAATCTAGCTAGTATAGTTCATTTCTAATGAAAAGCTCTTACTTTCTTGGTATAATTCCTTATGGGCTTTTATGCATTACAAGTATAGTGGTCCACTTTGGGCAATTTTGACCCGTTTTGTATTACCTGCTTGGCCCATCAGATAAAAACATAGTCTGAATGAACACATTGTTAAATAAAAAAATTGCCACACTTGACGTCAAGAAATCTTGACCCATTTTGCAAAAAGTAGATAACTTGTTAAGGTTGGTAGTTGATATAATATACAAATTGATCATAGCTTAAATTATGGTGGCAGAGAACTGTCTTTAATTTATGACTCCATGCTGAAAATCTAACGAAATATCTTAACTGCATAAACTGGTGATAATGGCATGGGTTTCAGGATCTGTCACTTTTCACTACTCAACTCATGTTTGCACATTTTACCATTTGACAGAAACTGACATTTGGTGCTTACAAATGATGCTTGTTTAGTCTCTTGTAGGAAGGACAAATAATGTTGAATTAGCAATGCTCCCAAGTGGGGAGTGGCCAAAATGGTGAAGTACCCCCAAACCTCGAGCACTTTTAAAACATGTACAATCAAGTAATAAGCAAATTTATCGCTATAACTTATACACCCTTCCTTTTTTTTTTCCTGGTATTTCACAGGTGTAAGACTTGTGGTGGTAGTGGGCTAGCTTACTGCTCACGCTGTCTTGGGACGGGAGAATACAGGTATCTTATGGGATTTCATTTCATGAAGAAAGATGAACATGAAGCTCAAGTTGGAGATCGGGGTAATTACAAGGTTCGTGATATGTTACGTGATCGCAAAAGGGCAGAAAATTTGCTCCCAAATGATGATATAGCTTAGCTGGGACACTTCTTTCTTCCATGTTGTAGTGTATGTATCATTTTGAAGAAAACATTTCTGTACGTAGAATATAAGGTGAATCCAAAATTTACATTTAGATTAATTGATACAATCCATGTACCAAAACTACTTAGGAACATTACATCCATATATAAAATACACTGTATATCCTAAAAAACGGTATCACATATAACTTTTAAAACCGTATTCAAATAAAGATTATACTAGACTGTAATGTCTTGTAATTTTAAAGTAGTTATTCAAACATGACTATCACATGTAGTGATAATTTGCCACTAGTTTCATTACCTTTTGATTGTTGTGAAAAACCTATCATGGAACCTATCAGATAATTTATAACTACATAATAAGAGAGAGCAATTTTTTCGATTCGGTTTACTCGGCTGGTTGAGCCTTAACCGTCTACTAAAATGATTGGGAATCCTGCCTTGCATCGAAAACATTGGTTCTACACTTCTAGTAATTTCTAAAAACTATCTGGGCTTGTAATGATGTAAGAAAGAAATAATAAAAGAGGCCTGCTTAGTTGGGCCTAGTTAGGGCTTTTGTCGAGGATTTTACTTTAAATAGAAAGAGATATAGAAACTTAAAACAATACTGTTTCACTTTGTTTATGTCGAAGTATCAGTTTTCCATTAAAAACCCTAATTATTTTACTCGTATATTCTTCTTCTTATTATTATTGTGATGTAATGTAAGAAGAAGATGTATTTAGTAGTGTTAATTAACTGTGCTGACATGTTACATTTATTATAACAAAAACTTAATTATTTGTCTTCTCATCTGTGGTGATGCATAGTTTCACTGGGGGCTTGTTGATCAGGTGAACTCATAGCGGGTATTGTATTTCTAATCAGTTTACTGATTGCTTTTGCATTTTGTTTCCGTACGAATATAAACTTAATTATCTGTCTTCTGGTTACTGATTGCTTTTGCAAAATGGAAGAGTCTACCTTTTAGAAGAGGTTAAATTTTTAAGCAAGAGCTTTATGTGATACTGTATCTTACTGTAATTGGTTTTATCCTAAAGTTATGTGATTTGGATCAACCCTGTAGAAAAAAAGTCACCCTTCTTTTTACTCCCAACTTGATTTTTTTTTTTTTTAAATTTATATTTTTGACCAACTCTAGCAGAACAGAAAAATAATGTAATGTGGATTTCTGGAATGATGCAACTTAGCCAAATCAGACTTTTGATGTGCTCCATTGGGTTGTTTATAGTAGCTTGCCCAGCAGCTATTGGACTGGAAACGGTTTTGTTACCTCTCCTCCTATGCACTGTGCATCCTACAGTTGACATCCTTTTGTTGAAGTGCAACTCTCTGATGATAAAACAGAGATCGGTTTCTAGCTGACCAGATATTTATGAGTAGGGCATTTCATTTGTTGATTGTTTTTTTGCCACTCAGAAAAAAAGATGTTGCTAGTCATTCCAAACTGACCTGCACTAATCCCTTTTATGCTTTTTCACCAAAGTTTGACTTCCTTTATATGGCAAGTTTTCTATATCCGTGGACAGAATATGAATAGATGTAGGTTAAGATCAAGATGTGTAAATATGTATGCATGAATTAATCTAAAACTGCTGGTACTTTTTTGAATGAAGTGCCTATTTGAAGTTAATTGCCTGTGCTGCAGTTAGGTGATGCCATTATAAATCTCCGACATTTCATCTTTTTGTCATTCAGAATTGTGCATATGGTCTTTTATCGAATATAACCAATAGCTATCACATCATCTTATATGTATTAGTATTGCTTTTCCCAGTTGAGTGATGCGGTTCAGGACGAAACTAAAAATTGTATTTGTGATTGTAAATCTTTCAAACTCCATTTTCCAGTTAATTGTTTTTATTATTGTGGCAGCAGTTGAACTTAAGATGTGTACTAAGCCGATGAAAACTCCTGGCCCTGGATATAAATACATTTTCCATGGTTCACTTGCGTTTCTCTAATTTCTTTTCTTTACTCTTGATATATACCATATACCCGTGCATAGATGTGGTAAGTTGGGTTGATAGGGTAATGGGTCAAAAGGGTATTTGTATTGTCTTGGTCGGGTATGGTGAACTTAATTTAAACTGCTAAAGTGTTGAGTTTTTTTTATAAAAAAACAGTGTGCATTATCACAGAAGTACTATAAACTACATAAAAAGTGATCTTTTTTTAATAAATAAACGTTGAGGTTTTATGCATTCATTCAGCTTGTTTGACATGTTTCTTTAATGCCAGTTTTGTTACCCATTTCACCGGCCTAGACGCGTTAATGATGAAACAGATGTTCAGAATAGGTCTGACACTAAGCATATATAACCTGCTAGTTAATCAGACCCAAATATCATTAGTTATCACTTTTTGCTAAAAGTCTGTTTACACATGTAGCCAACCCCCAGCAGTGGCACCCTGCATTATAATTATGACCCAGTTGTCTAAAGGGCAGTCATTTTGAAAAGTTTTAATGGATCAATGCAGATAGTATATTGTAAACTGATGTCATTTGCTTGGGTGGTTGGAAATGGCTATCGAGGCTATTCAATTCCGTGTTTAGAGCTTGCAGCTGTGGAATTTGTTGCAGTAGATTAGCAAATCAATCCCCATTCCCTGTTAGTATCTGTAATGTGAAATTAAGTATGGTTAATTCATCTGTTTATACTCTATATATCAATGTTGTGTCTAGCTATAGCTGCAAACAGATTACCAACATTTGAAAGCATCTGTTTATACTCTATACATCAATGTTGTGTCTTGCTATAGCTGCAAACAGATTACCAACATTTGAAAGCAGTGTCAAATAGACCCGTTTCTTGAAGGAGGTCCTCTGTCGGGGAGGTTTTTTTTTTTAACTGCATTAAATATTATATATATTAAAATTGCTAGTAAGAAACTAGCTGATAGTACACGATCCGACCTAATTCCGAAACATGAAAGCTAACGTGGCTATAAGAAAAATACTCTGATTTTGGTGATTATTACAATATTGAAAATATATACTCTGATCAAACATTATATATTAATACATGATTTTGGTGTGTGATGTTTGAAAGTTGTCATAATTCAATGATAACCTTGTAACACCATAGCTGAAAAGACAAAATATCTATCAATTTGTTAGAAAGGATTAGGGTTGGGGTGTTGACGGGTCAGGTACGTTATTTGAATTTTGGGTTATCAGGGATCTGAAAAATCATGAAATAGTGGGATGTAGCCAAAACTAAGTTTTTCACCAACTAAAATCTCGTCTCGCATTGATGAAAGTATGAACGGATTGTAATTTAAAGAGGTATTTGGATTCTTTATAAACTTGTAAATTTTATTAATTCGTACAAGTTGTTGGGTTTTGCCGGATTAAACTGAGAATGGACCCAACTAGTATGATCTAAACCTTGGACTATGATGAATAAAAAAGTTATAGTATAAGTTTTCAAAATCGTTTACCAGTTTAAATTCACAAATCAAAAAGTATTATGTTCTACATTTACATCAATTACTATTAGCCCAATAATAAATGGGCTTTTTGTAATCACATATGGTCTGGCATTCCTTCTCTACTTCTGACTCTTGACTGTATATATATCACAGATGCATGGTTTCCAAACTCTTTCGTAATTACTAAAGCACGAGACAGGAAAAAAGGTATGTAATTCGTGACTGATAAATAAAGTCTTCTTAATTATAAATGACATCGGCAGATTATTATCTATGGGTATATAATTGCGTTCTTTTATAATATATATATTGCATTGTGATAAACCTGAATAACACGCAGTAAAATCTTTGAATAAAATAATCTCCCATAAAAATAATTTACAGCCGTTGTACACAACTTATTTGTTTATTGAAATACGTTAAAGTATTTTAGATTGTTGGTTTTGCTATTTAGTGTTTTTGAATGAAGTCTAAATATATGTTTAGTATTATGAATACGAGACAAATTGTTTGAATATAATTATAAACAACAGTTGAAGATCGAATGAAGAACAATGGTGATTGTACTGTTGATTTATCAACATCTCAAGTAGTAAAAACCAAAGATGATATAGAGACAGAGGGAAATTCTTACTTAGGGCAATATTTCTCTGGTAAATTGACGATTGATGCAATGATTCAAACGATGACTGGGCTCAGGCAATCTTCTAACCAGAGGTTTATTCTTAATTTCTACACTTATTTTAACTTTTTACTAATACATATAATTTTCTATCTCGTATAATATATATATGTTGCAGTAATTTATACATTACTATATATATACCATGAAATCTGAAAAAAGTCTGTGGCTCCGAGGACCCCAAGTAGTATTTATGTTTTTAGTTTAAATGATCACTAGTACTAATGTCGTGCTGCTATGATATGTCATATGTAACATGTTAGGGAACGGTCGATATTTGAGTGCATGATTGCGAACTATTTTGAAGAATACAAGTTTTTCAACAGATACCCTGACAGACAACTTCGACTGGCTGCACTGCTCTTAGGTAAGGCCTTCATTTTTATACTCAGTATTTATGATAGAGTATAGACAGTATATATAGTAGTGAATATCATTGTTGTTTACTACAAGTATATCTTTATGTGAGACACATTGAACTTATCATAAACTTGATATTTGCAGGATCGCTTATTAAGAATCACCTTCTGACCCATTTGCCTCTTGGTATTGCCTTGCGACAGGTTCTAGATGCATCGCGTAAACCTGTGGATTCTAAAGTCAGTACTAACTTTAGGAAAAAATTATTTTCCTAGAATGTCAATTTTTTTAAGGAACTTGCCTATTTTACAATGAAATATTTTTTATATATGCAGATGTATAGCTTTGGCATAACGGCACTGGAACAGTTTACAGAACGTCTTAAGGAGTGGCCTATGTACTGCAAACATATATTAAAAATATCACATCTGCGTGTCACTCATTCAGAGCTTGTTTCTTTTGTCGAAATAACACTTGCCGGAGATACATCACATTCCCTCCCTGCTAACCAACACAATAGTCCTGTCTCACAACCAAACAATGAGGTACATCTTTCATATATCATCCTTAGCTTATTATCATATATTATATGACACACTTAATTGATTGTGCTTAATGACTCTTTCTGATAAAAAAAAAAAAATGTATTTCATGTCAATCCAATCCAATCCGATCCAACCCATTTTGACTGGTACGGAACATTACAATTTCGATAAGTTACTCAACCTGCATTTGACAAGTTTGTTTATTATGCAGCCAGAGACAATGGCACCGCCGACAGTAATTCCTTCTGGAAGCTTTTGACAGATGTTGGAGATAAGATTTGATCATATTATTATCATATTTAAAGAAGTTTCATATAATCATATTTTCACTATCATTTTGTTTGTTGGTATGAGATTGTACGTATTGACAGACTTATGGAAAATTCATATAATTAATGATCTCATTTGGTGATTGATCTTTATGTTTGGCTTCGGATGACATGTTTTTATTTTTTCCTTTGTATTATTGTTATTTATGGGAGTGTCACATTTGTAAACTATCTCGGGTACGTAGTATATATAGTCAGGTGTATCGTTGTTTGTAGTATTTATTGGGTCTTGTAGTTGTGCAATTTATCAAATCCAAGTTATAACATAAATCAAACAGGTTGGGTATGTTTGTCAAAAGTAGCTGGAGCTACGGGTTGGGGCTGAAACTAGAGGCTGTGGCTAGAATTGAAAGCTGGAGCTGTAAAACTAAAGCTTCTAATTGTATAAAAGTGTTTGGTAACAGGCTGTGAAATGTAGCTAAAAAATGTATAATTATATTAATGGGCATAGAATTTACTTACAAAAAAACATAAGAAATCTATAAAATTAATATGTGATCTATACAAATTGTAATCACTCGAACGATAGCAGTAACCTAAATAACTATGCTTAAACAAGTCTTTGTACAAAACAATATTAACCACCATATCATAAGAGCTACCGTACTTATGATCAAACAATACTACCTTTTGATGATGACATGACATATAGGAGGATCTTGTTAGCATCCTGTTAGTCAATTACTTCTAATAAACTTATTCGTATTGGCCTTCCAGGCTTCCAAAACATAAGTAAAAAAAACAATTAACTATTTAAATAGATATAAATAAAATATATATACAAACATGGCAACATGTCATCTAATCATGCTGTAGCCAAAAAATCTTTAAGCAAACCATGTTGATAAACACGTGTGATTTGAATGCATACTATCTAGTCCATTAAAGTAATCCTTTCGCTGATTTTTTTGCCTTTAATTAGCTGCAAAATCACATACCCAGTTAACTTCATAGGGGTGGATATGTAAGCAACAGTTGTAGAAAGCCTATTTTGGTAATTTGAATAAGTAGGGGTTGGAGCTTTTTTTCGACGCTTCTTCTAAGAGCTTTATTTAAAAGCCCATTGGAGCTCTTATTTTTAATTATAAAATCCCAAACCCTTCCTAACCAAACAAGATTATTTTTACAAGAGGAGCTTTTATTTTAAAATCCAAAAGTCCCGTCCCCTAAAAAGCTCTCAATAAGCTCCTGCCAAACAGTCCCGTTATCTCATCATTCGAATTCGCTATCACGGGTTTTTAACTATGTAAGTAAAGGATTTTAGCCCAATTTAAAGCCCAATAACTCAATTGGGCATTACTATTTTCAAAAATGTTCAAAGCAAAACCCCCATTATCTAATTTCTAATAATATCAGTAGCAGATTCGAAGCCAAGCAAGCAACGACACACGATTAGAAAGCAAACCCACAGTTAAAAAAAGGTTATTTTCATTCCGTAAAATACCAATTTAAGTGATAATTGCTGCTCATGAGTTAAAGCTATCTCTATGCATTTGATATATATATTTTTCATTTTCTTATTATTTTGTAATTTGCTATTAGGGTTTTGAATGATAATTGATTTGTTTTGTGCCTATAAATATGCTCATGTTAGGGATTTGGATGCGACTTGACTATTTTAGGAGTGAAACCATTACTTTGTGAGTTCGAGTCGCGTTAAAGACAAATGTGTGAATGAGTGTGTATTGTGAAAATGTCTTCCTTCAAAAGAAAAAGAAAAAGTATTCTCGAATTTGTGATCTTTCGTTGTCATTTTCACCTCGGATAATTCTTTTGATGCATTGACTGATTTTGATAGTATTTCTTGTCATTTGTAAAATAAAGGTATATCAGTAGTTCGTTATATGGCAACCCGTAACAAATTCATGATATGAGCCCAACCCGGTAACTAGCAACTGTTTATTGTGACTTGTAGTTGAAATCTTGCAATGTTCAGATTGTTACTATCAGTACACTAATCCAAATGACCACTTATTGTGCTGTTCATATTTGTGATATACTTTTTAGATGGTGTTTAGGGGTGCATATTTTCGAGTGCTTTGTGTTCAAAATAAGCCGAACTCCCCCAAAATCAAAATTAAGTGTCTTTTTTCCTCTAAAATAATCTATAAGTAATGTACCTAATAACCAAACATTTTAAACAGCGTTTTGGCTGTCAAGAAAGGCAATAAGCTATACATAGTCCTAAACACCTTCTTAGATCTATCACTTGATGGGTGTGTTTTTTTTAAGAACTCAATAGAGGTGAAGTATTGCTGAGTTCAACAAGTTTCTTTTTTTTTTCCAGTTAGTTGGACAAGCAATAAAAAATCATGGGTTCCCGTGGAGCAAATGTAATGCTGTCAAGGGCAAGTAGGATCAAGTCAAAGCTTCAATCAGTGCTAGAGGCAAAGGTTTTGGAAGTGGAGGATGTGTCATATCAGCACGCGGGTCATGCTGCTGTTAAGGACAACACAAATGAGACTCATTTTAATGTGAAGGTCGTTTCTGGCAAGTTTGATGGGCAGAATCTTGTAAAACGACACCGTATGGTTTATGATGCATTGGCAGATGAGATGGAATCGGGTTTGCATGCACTTTCGATTGTTGCAAAGACTCCTAAAGAAGCTGGCCTCAATTGAAAAGGTTAAAAGATAAAGTTCACGACTCATTTATGCATTTTTATCCAGTTATTAGTGGTTACTCATTGGTCAGTACTTGTAAAGTTTGCAAATGCTAAAAGCTGAAATAAACAGATACTATATTCGTTTGTGTTCTATCTGCTAGTTCTTTTATACCACTGAGAGGTTGTTAACGAACTTGGGGGTAGAGTTTTGACTTGGAACATTGGTTAAAATTAACATCTAATAGTTTCCATCTATTTGCTTAACATCCTTTTGTATTCTAGCCTCATAGGTGTTATCATTGTATATTAGAGTAGAAATCCTTAAATACCATCATGTATTAACAGAGGCAGACGATTGTAGCTCGTTAATTTTGGAACCTAGAGGATAGTCCCATGGAGTTGTTAATTTACTCGGATGGTTGATTGGTTGTCACTTGTCAGTATTAGTATAGTTAGACTCTAGATTCTATTCTTTTCAATTGCCTTTTAGATGATGTATAGCTACCCATGTATATTTCTGTGCCCGATTACTAAATTAATGTAATTTGCTATTACGAATATGTGATAGATTGAGGATTAATCGATTTGAATACTTGGGTTTTCCGATTGTAGACATGCCTAGCTCTGTACTCGCTTATAATGGTGGCAAATGGGTCCACTAGGTGTAGTTTCACAAAACAGGTCAGTTGGTGTTAAACTACCTGGTAAACACTATTTCGTATCCAAAACTGTAGATGTATTCTCTTGTTGGTGTTAACTTTGTAGCGGTGCTAGTAATAATGTGAAATTATCCAACATCATTTTAAATTGGAAACATGCAGTAGTTGTCTAGACGCTGCCTAACTCGAAGTCTTGAAGACATGTTTAACCTGCCTAACTCGCTGTCCAACATCATTTTATGTGAACGGTTAGGTTAAGGATTTAAAAAGGAAAGTTGACAAATAGTAACATGGACAATTAAGCTGAAACGACGGAGTATATTGTATATTATATTTGAAAAATAATATAAACGACGTTAGCAATGGATTAATTGGGCTGGTTTAGAAATGTGTACATTTTGACCTGGACACGATATTTGTATTTACCAAAATCACCAGTATGTAGTAATGTAGAGGTTATAATTAGTAAAGACTGTATACGGAATTACCTTTTTTTTTTATATATATATATAAAAAAAACGGAATTACTTGACAACTGTTTAGTGCGATTCTTGGTTCGTTTAAATGTGGTTCGATAGTGGTTCAATACTCAAAAGAAAGGTTTACTAAACCTGTAACATGATCAACTCTGATTTCGTTTGCCACTCAATTTTAGTGGGTTGTTGTATACACCTAATAAAGAATTCACCCTATTGACATATCCTAACCCAATTAATTCCCCATTTAAACCAGAAATTTAGCACTTAACAACTTTAATCACTTTTCTTGATTGGAAGATCAAATTTGTTGACCCACACTAAATTGATTGAAGAAAAACATATCGTTGACAAACCAAACTACTTGCATGTGAGACAACCATTTCTTTTCAATAATAACAGCAGTAACTTTCAGATTTATTGTTTTTGTTAAACACTTTAAATACTTAAGTTTACGGCAATTAAGTCAAACAACCGTAATACCGATTCCAAGTAAGAGGCTACACTTTATTATATTGTTATTGTCATAGAAGGGAGAGAATAAGATTGACTAGGCATTACTTTGGATATGAATATATCGTTTTAAGGGTGAAAGACATGGTTAAAAGACTAAATCGAAACCACAAAGATCAAATTTGAAAGGGGTGAGGGAACCCACTAGCCACTAGCCCACTACTAACCGATGTTGGAAAATAGAAACCGTAAGAAAGAGCCGATTACACCCTTCATTCTTATCGAAAATAATTCTCATTTCATAATCAACGCATCTATTTTACCATCTTAAATGATTAAAATTTGTGAATATTTTAAAATGAAAGATAAGTTTTAAGTTTTGCTTTACCTTTAACATTATTGATTGTACAACAACAAACAATATGCTTAAAAGAGTATAAGGTAAAATACTTATACGATTAAAATCTTATATTTGGAGGTAAAATTACTAACCTCTTATATATAAAAAAAAATGTGATAGTTAATTTTTTTTCATACCTAAATAACCAACCTTACTCAAATGGGTTTGGGTTATTTGAGTTGGCTTATTCGGATTTCGGGTTTGATGATTTGGTTAAGCAAACTCTTATCAACTTAATTGGTTTGAATTATGAGTGATATTTGTTTATTTGGGCTATAACCCGAATAATGTTTTCATTTATCCATTTAATATTTAAAATATAATATATATTATATGGTTGACTGATATCAATAACTAAGCTCAACCACTTTAACATAGCCACACCCATAGTGTTTTTCTGAATTCTTTGAACTTAATTGAGATCTCGCAAATCAGATTTTATTCTTTTCTAATCTTTCTTAGGACATTTTATTCTATTTTACATTGAACTGTTTTTGATAAGTTCGTAGCATTTTAATATGACTTCACTACCTATATCGGCTTCTTTTACTATTCGTTATCCCTGAAAAAGTCAAATTAAGTTAAACAGTAAAAACTAAAAAGAAACGAATATAGTATACTTTAATTTAGAATTTTGAATTAAGTGTTCCATTTTGACTGATTGTTTGGTGTATAACCAGCATAAATTGATAAATTGTCTTTTGCGAGTTACTACCAACAAAACTGATCAGCATTAATCTATTAAAAAAAAAAAAGGTGCTTAAATTTGAACACAAGTATCAGATTTGTAGTGGTCAACTCTCTCATTCCCAACGGTTATTGGTTAAGGTAGGTAGGTGTGGTTCTCATTGATTGGTCCTTAATGGGCTGCCATCTTTTAGGTTCACAACCCATTGACCCAACTACTCTAATCATTTCATAGAAATATTAAATTATCTAGGTTCAAAATAATTCCCACATGCAAGTATTCTCCATTTCCTTTCTTACAGGCCATATTTACTTGGATTTTACGTTTTGTTAATAATGTCAGTCGTAGCTCGATCGATTTATCTCTCACTTATTATTAGGTAAACGTGTTCGATCACTGATTTAATTAAATATATTACCCAGTGTGATCGATAAACTGACAAGTTTTGAGAATTTACATATATAGAGTTAATTACCATTGAGTATCAAATCCATAACTTTCAAGTTTAAAGATAGATCTACGAACACAAGTTAATTTAGCTAATTACGTTCTACTGATTAAAGAAGTGATGATATAAGGTTATACTTTTGCTAATTTGTAAATAGATAAGTTTACTAGTTACATGATCATGAGTGATTAGACGATTAGTTACTCGATCGACTCTACCGACAATAACAAAAATTCTAGTATAAATATAAACGCAACTGCTGGTAATTAAAATAAAAATAAAATATTTTCCAAGAGATATAATTAATACGGAGTAACAGAATCATGCTAATAAACTAAAAATACGAACGGTAATTGATTATTGACACATACTGTAATTTACTCGTATTAGTGAGCATATGCATGCATATCACTAAACGCCAGCACTTCATTTTGTTCAAATGATCGACTTATTCTACTAGCTATAAAGAGTTCAATACAACAAATATATTATTTATTAAAACGTATTTTTTTGCACTTTTTAAAAATATTTAAAAAATTGTTAATTTGTTCACATTTATAAATGTCCGAAAAGAACTTACATTTAAAATTGTGAATAAAGTTAAAGAATCAAAATCTTTTCACAATTATATATGTAGAAACAAAAGGTTCATATTTTCAAGTGTGAAAAAATATATAATTGTTCATACTTAAAAGTGTGAAAGTAATTTGTGACCCCAAATTTCCTCAAACAAGAGGAAGTGTGAGGAATTTGAGTGTGACGAATTAACTCTCACACTTTTAAGTGTGAACATTATGTTTATATATTTATACTTGTGAAAAAATATGACTTTATAAATTTTTTCACACTTTTAAATGTGAATTTTTTTTTATATAAATTTAAATTGTGAACAAATAAACATAATTTTTCACACCTTTTAAAAATGCTAAAAAATAAATGTAAGTAATTGATATTTTTGTTGTGGTGCTTAATTTCATAGATATCATGAACAGTCATATTATTCCTTAATTTGTCCCATTTTGAATATCCATAATTTTAATTTACTTTGTCTTATTTGAACTTTTTACTCTCGAAAATAATTGACCATTATTAGACATCACAAGAAAGTTATCATTTTTAAAACAATCTCATTCGATAACTTCTAAAATAAAACTATCATTTATCATCAGTTGACTTTTTTTCGATTTTGTAATACTAATCAAATGTAAAGATAATACAATCAATATACATGTATGAAATATACAGATTATTTAATATTTTAAATAGAACTAGACGAATATATATATATATATATATATATAGCGTACGTATACATAATGCGACGGTGATGATAGTAACACCAACATGAAGTGTGATTAGTGTTGGTGGTGAGTAGGTCATTGATATAAAAATGTAATATGTAGTTATTTTAACAATTCAGAAATATATATATATATATATATATATATTGTAATTTAATTTCGTTTAGAGTATATTGAGTATTCAATAGACTCATAAATAAAGTTAGTTATATTATAAGGGCATTTGGGTATGTTAAAAGTGGAAAAGTTGAAAGAGGAAGAATAATATATAAACTAAACAGTATTGAGATGTTCATTAAACGAAACGTGGTGTATATGGATTCAATTTTCTTATTAGACTTATAATTAAATTCTAATTCTTTACTTATAGATACAAAACTCATTATAGCCTTATTTGATTGATCGTTTTCTCATTAATAAAATTGTCTATTTATCTTTTTCAATTTTTCAACTCTTATTCTTATATTATTTATGATACAATCTACAAATCGAGACATATTTAAACTTTTTTATGATACAATTTTTATAGCTACCATATTTCTAAACACTTAAAATGAAACGGAAACCTTAGATAAATATATACTTTTACATTTTTTTTTATATTACAAAATCATATCTTGCTTCTATAACTTAGTTTCATACATTGCATTACAGGGGTTTAAACCCCAAACAAAAAAGAATAAATCCAAACTAAACCTATAGTGTATATAAATGAAACATGTACTTATATAATAACTTAGTTTTAATGTATATATTCTTAAATAATTAGGCAAACAGTTATTTGATGCGTGATCAGTTGTTAATAAACGACTAGCTCGAGTGAGATCGAGCTACAATTATCATATATGTATGTATATTTTTTGATCTTCATTCTATTAGTTCCTATCTATCTAGCTAATTAAATAGCTATAGTAGGGGTACGATGTAATCCGAGGTAGTCCTTCAATTCACCAGGAAAACAAGGATATCGACTCCAGGAATTCCCATGCTTTTTGAACATATCCAACACCTTGTTCTTTGTTGACGAAGGTCCGCTCATATGCAACAACACCACGAGCTTCTTGACCACCCCGTATATCATCATCTCTTCCAACACCTTCTCCGTTGGATGAAAACTAGTTATCAACGCCAAGATCTTCACGCAAATCTTTGAAGCCATTTCAGACACATTGAACAGTTTTTTGGATACTGCACCAATCCCTAGCCGGTGTTCAATGAACGCTACCCTTCCATCCGCGCATTCACATAACAATTTAATTACTTGCAATATCTTCTCACACTTGGACCGGTTGGAATCAGGTAGTAGCTCAATTAAGGTACACATTGCACCCGCCTCTATGGCCTTTGACCGGCTTTTCTTAGATGAATCTAAGATCTTTATCAGGACTTGCAAAGCAGACGAGCTTGCCTTGGATGAGATCTCATCTGAGGCAAGCTCCAACATGGATTTGAACATACCGATCCCTTGATGATCATTTACAATCACATTCCAATTGAAATTGGAATTAGCTAGCTTTTTGAGTATGGATATAGTGGAAACCCTTGCCTCCTTACTTCCCCTTTGGAGAATGATTGCCATTGATTTCATGCATTCCGGCTTTGAAAAGAATTCAATAATCACTCTACTTCTACCATCATTTTCATCCGATATATGGAGATGTTGAAGGACTCCCAAGGCCTCCTCACAAGCTCTAAACACCATGAAATCCGAACAATCTACTAAAATTTGAACAATTATTTGAAAAAGCACATCCAACCCTCCTAATACTATAAAATCAAGCTTCATCTCATCTCCTATTTCAATAATTTCTTGAAGTTTCTTTAAAGCGTTTACCTTGAATGGACTCGAGGCAAGGATCTTGAGCAACGACACGATTTCATCACGCTTGAAGGATGGCAAAGGTGATGAAGATGAAGATGGAGATGGAGATGGCGATGAACTTGAACTCGAAGACGATGGTAAATGACTATTTTGCCACACAAGAATGAGTCTCTTGAGGGTATGATTAGGGGTAACGCCAAAACTTTCTATAGTTTGCATTGTGGCAGGACAAGTCTTTTTCTTGTAGCCAAAGAACCATTTTTCGATATTCTTTCGCTCGTATGTGACCCCAGTGGAGATGATGACTGGCTCTTTCATGAGCTCCATGGAAATGGGGCATCTAAAATCTTCAGGAATAGACTCAACTTCTTCTGAATCAAGATTATTTGATCTCTCTAACTCCATTGTAGTGCACGAGTAGTTTGACATCAAGAACATATATAGAAGTTGGGCTCTCTCTACTCTTTTGGATATACATACATATATATATGCATACTCATTTGTACAAGTAGGAGAGTTATGAAAAGTCTATTAAAGAAAAAATCAAAGTCAAATACTGAAAATGAGAGTGAATATATAAAAAAAAAATGCGTTTGCAAACTGTGTACAGTGCACAACATGTAAGCAACATGGTAGAGTTGATTTTCTGTAATGTATTATGGTATTACTACTTCAGTCCCCAAACTAACTTATAGTTACACAATGCTCTAAAGTGATAAACTAGGGATGGGGGCGGGTACGTTATTTAAGGTTATTGAATTAGGTTATTCTTAAAATCGTTTTAAAATAACTTTTTTTCTTACTAGTCTTTCCGTCCTATTAGAAGTGTTTTAATTAGAATATTCAAGGTCTTAATCTTTAAACTTTAACCTTAAATATTATATTACAATATATAATACTTAATGAAAATTATATCATTGAAAACACTTCTAAAACATAATCAATTCATATAACTTTCATCAAGTATTATATAACACGAACAAAATTATTTATGGTCAAAGTTACAAAAATTATACTTTTAAAATTCAAAATAGTGGAATGGAGGGAGTATTATTAAGATCTTAATTTACTTTTAAAAATATTGAACCTAATACTATTGTAAAGGTATTAGAACGTTTGGCTATGAAGCCATATTGATAATGGATGGGTAAATGCAAACTAAAATAGATAAGGTATACAATATTCGCAATACAAACAATTTCTGTATCTTTAAATTCCATATAAACTTTAGACATTATAATTCATTTCAGATAAGAGTGACATATTAAACGAAAGGAGATGATGTATCATTTTTTAATGCCATACAAAACCAAATAGTTTGATTAAAGGTATATATTATATGTATATAATTAAGTAAAGATATTCAAATTAATGGATAAAAAAATGAATCGTTTAGATAGATCAATTATTATTACTTTTTGTAAAAATGAGAAAGAATGAAATTCTTTATAATATACATGTAGACATGCATCACAAATGCTTCACAAGTTCAAATAACTTAGGAAGTATATGTGTAAGAGCAATATATACCGGGGAGTGAATATGACGTTATCCCCTATCTAAGCTTAAATGTAGAATTCCTCACAATTTATTTTTTAATCTATAAATATCATGGGGCCTCATTATTTATTTAAAATACAAATATTATTAAAATATTTGTGTGTAAAGAGTTCTCCATCTAAGTTTAGATGAC
The DNA here is from genome assembly GCF_010389155.1 of Erigeron canadensis. NCBI lineage: Eukaryota > Viridiplantae > Streptophyta > Magnoliopsida > Asterales > Asteraceae > Erigeron > Erigeron canadensis. The sequence goes on from NC_057763.1 coordinate 40,455,882, forward strand.
AAACAACCTCATATTCACTTTTATCATATATTAATTGTACGCAATATAAGCTAGTTTCCTTTGTTACCTAACCATGTACTCGGTAAAAACAAAGAAACAAAATAGGAGGAGGAATAATGAATGTATCCTAAAAGTGAAGGGGTTTAATTGTAGCTTAGTCATTATCGTTGACCTACAAATATATTTAAGTGAGATTAGATCTAACGCTTGGCACACATGGGGATCAAATATATACCTGTCTGACAAGTTGCAATTATTATATTAATATTTCGTTATATACTTATATTAATTTTATAATTATCGAGTTTGTCAACTTAATTTAAGGTGTAAACTTCGTATATGGTATTGTAAATACTTGAATATTTGTGACGTGTGTTCATAATGAGAGCCTGATTTACGCCAAACAGATTGTAGCAAATTTGAACTGTGACCAATAGTGTTTTTATGGAAAGCTGAGTAGTTCAATGTTCAATTAAATTATGTCATGCGGTATATCCGTATATTTGAGTATATGGTTAATTTATATTAGATGTACGTACTAATTAATACGATTCGATCTTAATTATATATATGTGATGGACCATATATCCACCTATTGATTGTCGATTAACGTTCAAAATTAACTAGTTAAAGAATCACATTACTAGTTGATAAGATTTTAACTAGTGTATATTATATATATAAAATAAAACAGTGTGAAATTTTGTCACAATTAATGTACGTGATGGTTATCCAAGAAATGAAACAAAAGCCCTCTATCAAAAAGGGGAGGAAAAATAGATAAAATTAATGCATAATCATTTGATCAACACATGATCCAACTTAACTTTCTGATCTATGTTTTGTTTTGCATATTTTTGAATGTGTCATATAACTACATTCTAGTATTTAGTTAATGTTGACAAACATATTTACTCATTTGTTGTTAAATGAATTTAGTTTATTAATGCTACCCAATCAAGATAAATGTCAAACTACATAATTAAGGTGGTACTCAAACAGGGCAATTAAGATGATCGATGCATGTATCTTTAAATATTAATCTGCACAAGGTAAACCTTTTGATGATGATGACATTTTTCGTTTAAACGATAAACTAAATTCCCATGTAAATATCTTATCCGTTTATTAGAGAACTAAAACTTTTTTGAGTTAATAATATGGAATATATAAAAGATCGATATATCACGTTATTAATTGTTTACATACGGATAATAAGTATATATCGAACGAATTAGAACTAGTAATGTTTATTATTTTTATAAGATGAATCAAAGTATTTTTTTTTAAAAATGTAACATCGCATAGATGTATCATCATGATAGTCTACGAATAAAACGTAAAAAAAGAAATTTTTTTTTTTTGTTTTGTTTTGTAAAACTAAAAAGTAATTCTTTAGTTGCCAAAATTGTTTGAATATAGATAGGTTAAAATAATTACTAGTATAATTTATGATTAAAGGGATTAATCACGGGAAGACCAACGTATTTTCCCATTTGTACACGGTTGCCCATTATACTTTTTTATTGATGAGGTTTACCCACATACTTTTTTTTTGTACACGGTTGACCAATATTACCGACTATCACAGGTAAACCGGTCAACTTTGGGTCAACCGTGTACAAAAAGAAAAGTATCTGGGTAAACCTTATCAATAAAAAAGTATAATGGGCAACCGTGTAAAAATGGGAAAGTACGTCGGTATTCTCGTGATTAATCCAATTTTAATCAACGTTCGTAAACATGTACTCTTTAATCAACACAACTATATATTATACTGTCAATTGTTTCCTTACATTCTATTTTCATGATTATGTCCATATTATAACTATACTCTTACACACAACTCAACATCGTTCTAATATAGATCATTTTTAAACCACACGTTAAAAATGAAAATAATATAATTCATCTCGGACGTACAACGCACGGGTCTTAAGACCTCGTTACAAAGAAAAAACAAGTTTTGAGGTCGGGCACCAACATTCATTATTATTGGGTTGCAATGATATGCAACATCCACAACGTCAAAATGTTCAAAATTTTTGTATTTTGGGTTTCGTATGAAATATTTGGTTGTTATCCCTTTTTTAGTAAGAAAAATATTTGGTTGTTATCCCTTTTTTAGTAAGAAAGATTCACATGTATTAAGTATGCGGGATCATCCATAAGATATTTTTTTTAGTCATACATCACTACTTTTTTTTTGATTAATCACGAAAAGACCAACGTACTTTTTCATTTGTACACGGTTAACCATCATATTTTTTTATTGATGAGGTTTACCCACATATTTTTTTTTTGTACACAGTTGACCCAAAGTTGACCGGTTTACCTGTGATAGTCGGTAATATTGGTCAACCGTGTACAAAAAGGAAAAGTATGTGGATAAACCTCATCAATAAAAAAGTATAATGAGCAACCGTGTACAAATGAGAAAGTACGTTGGTTTTCCCGTGATTAATCCCATTTTAATCATATATGGAAGAACATCTAATGTAACTATGTAACTATGTAACTTTGGCTATTTGAATTAATCTAGTTCAACCAACACTATAGATTTCCGAATTCGGGTATCATTTAAAACTTTTTTACCCGTCATAGAAAAATTATTAGAAAATAATGCTAATATTAAAATTAAAGGAACAAATATGTCAAATTGTCAACTTTATTGCTTGAGTCATGGTGCAAACTGCAACAAACGGATAGCTTACAAATGTAGAAAATTCAAAAATAATACAAGAAAGCTATACATTGTTATGAGTAAGTCAACATATTGAGATAGTCAAATATATAGTTTTTGGTTAACTACTATGTGGTAATCACCTCTAAAATCAAAATGATGACATGCACACAAAAAATAATTAAATGACATTTCGCTAAAGAAAATAACCACAAAAAAAAGAAGTATATGATATGTTTAGTCAATGAGAAGCCTCTTTAGGATTTATAGTACCATCTTCTTGGCATGTCAGTTTTCATTAAATTTGATGATTAGGTAAGACTTTACATTATGCTTACAAAAGGACTAAACATATATATTGTTGCTATATGGCATATAATATAACATCGACATACATACATTTTCTATTTTCAAGTATAAGAGGAAAAAGACCCCATTAGTTGTCGGCATTGAGCCTTTCAAAAAAAGAAAAAAAATAGATTGTGGGCATTGTAATAATATTGCATTTCTAAAGTCAAATCAGCAAGATGGCAATACAAGTTGAACATGGCAACCATAACCATATGGCAATATTACATCCAAATAAATGTTAGAACCATATGGCAATATTGTATCCATATATATATATATATATATATATATATATATATATTATAACAATCCTAATTTTAACTGTACAATACCGGTCCAGTTAATATTGTAGCCGGTTCAGTTACAAAACCCAATTTAGTCACAACAGTAACCGGTTTAGTTACGATAACACTTTACAATTTCTATTGCACATGATACAACTTCTAAAGCATAGAATATACCAACAACATATACACACATACATAAACAAATCTTTCGTAATCACCGCTGGTTACAACCAACGCCGGTACCAATCACCGCCGGCAAGAACCACCACCTCGAATAACGGCGGCGGGAGTGATGAACCATTAAAGATAATATGTCCATGTCCAACATCTCACACCACTGGTAACGACCGCCAATAAACGCCGCTGGTCACTACCGCCAGTAACCACCATCGGATTAGAGTCTAGATCAATGAGAATCAAAAGTTGACTGCCACCACCGGACATCAACTTCATCCAAATCTTTGACACTTACGACCAAACCATCGCAACTAAAAACCTTAAAAACCACATCTATACACAGATATAAGATGACTTAGAAAGTGAATGATGTACATGCTATCGATAACACTGCCAGATGTATACCAGTTTCGGTGAGTCGGCGATACAGCACCCATCACTGCCAACAACCACACACACACCACACATACGCATCAATTTTTGAAGAGAAACAAAAGTGGCGTATTGTTGGATGCGGGTTCTTCCCTCCTTCCAGTGATGAATAGGATTGTAACACCCGTCGTTTAAAAATATGGATTTCCAAAAACTTTCGCCTAACGGCGTCAAAGAAAGCGGAATTAAACTTTAAAAGTCCAAACCAGCAAAATCTGTTTGGTTTATTCATTAAATGGTGTTACTAGCCATATCATCAAAACAAATCTAAATGGAAATCCATTGGTTGCCCAACATTAAACAACCGACATTATAGTAAATACAAATCATAAATATCTAAACATAAATCGACGTCTAATGCGGGTAGCCACTATGGGTAAACTACAGCCAGCTTCAAGATCATCTACCCATGCCTCACATCTTCTCACATCTACCTGCTTACTATTGTTGGACCTGAGGGCACAACACATTTTAAAAGAGCAAGTGTTAGCTAACGAATTAGCTAAGTAAGATAATACATAGTTTATAAAACGTTTGTCCATTTAAAACATTATATAAAAGTCATATTAAGTCGTTAAGGCACATATCATCAAATATATCGTCTCACATACATATCATAGCATCAACATCTTTCATATTAGGATGAGTCATCCTAAATGTGCCTAGTCATCTTTTGCATCTCCACATATCACATCTAAACATCTTTATAGTTGTGACAAAAGTCACGCATCTCATATAACATATGCATCGTTATAAGTGTGACATAAGTCACGCCCGACTGGATGGACAAACCTTACGGCTGTACATCACTGTCCTTAAGGAATGACAAGCCAATCCAGGAGTAATCCGTATGTACATGACAAGTGGGGCAGGTCAGACCTCCCGTATTACTCTTCACATCTTTGACCATGTTGCAAGAAGCCACCTAAGCAACCACATCTACGCACTTAGCCGAGCAAGGGCAAGTATGGGTTAAGCTTAACACTTCACATCTAAATTATGAGCTCGATTTCACATCTCATATGGTTTAGGTGTTTATACTACCTAAACAATTACCACATATACATCTTTACGTTTGGGTCCTTAAACGTGCACGTGTCATGGTAACTTAATAAGTCTAGTGAACTAGATGAACAAGCCATGTAATCATGCACATTTCACATATCATCAACATATATCACATTTCAAATCATCTCGAAACATTACATATCATTTCATAGCATATCATTACATCTCATATCATTGCATAGCATCTCATAGCATATCATTACATATCATCTTTCATTGCATAACATAGTTCATCACATGACGTATTTCATAATAACTCAAAGCATTTCATATCATATCATAACGTCACATATCTTTGGGGTAGCATTTCAGGCTTCAATATGCATATACATAGCCCATATCACCTCCCGTGTAATCCCGATTAAGCATAAGTATACAAGATATCAATTGGGAAATTATTATATGAAAACTATGTTTTTGTTGAACCCTCAGCGTGTCAAAGTAGTGTATCTTACCTGATGACGAGCACAACGATCAATAAGCAACTTTAAAGTGTCTTGTATGTGTTCCCGACTACCTATAATCATTAAATGATTATTAACAATCTAATCACCTTCTTACTTATGATCATAACCAAGCTTTAAATACTTGACCCATGTCAATGCTTGATTTAACAAAGATCCGACCATTAGATTAGAGTTCACTAAACTCGACAAAACTTGACCTTCGCTCACTATATTAACCATCTGAACACTTTTAGGTTTCATTCATATTTAAAGGATATTACCATTGGAAAATAGACTCTCCCACAATTTCGTGGATAGCTTATTTGTCAAAAACGGAGTTACGGTTCAAAAGTTATAGTCGTTTAAAAATGTTAACAAAAATCAGTCCCTAACGGGAGTTACGAATATTTGTAACGGGAGTTATGAAAATTTGTAACGGGAGTTACAGTGGAGGTGTTATCACAATTACCTAGCTAACGGGAGTTACACAACCGTAACGGGAGTTACGACGACCAGTCGTGAAAAACAACTCCAAAACCTAACCAAACACATCCCAAACGACTTTAACACAACTCCAGGTCTTATGAACATCAAATACACTTAAAATAAGACCAAAATCACTCATTGAAAACACCAATTAATTCTTGAATCATATACCAACATTATACAATCGATTTAAAACCCGTAATGACCTAAAATCGATTATAAACGTAATCGAATCCAACCCAAACCTTAAAACCAGAAATCAATGGGTTGAAAGGACTTATTATGCATAAAATAAATGTGGCTAATCATCAATTACCTGGAGATAGCGAAGGGGATGTAAAACTTGATCAAAGCACCCTCGAATCACCCAAACGACGATGAAATCGAATAATAAAATGCTATGGAACCAAGGGGACAACTAGGGCTTCAAAGGAAGAGTATAATCTCTGTATTATGAGTCTAAGGATAGGTTACAAGACCCTTAACCCGTTTTTGAGTTTAACCCTATGTCAAAACTAGTCCTTAAGCTTCCAAACGACTCATATTTAGCTCAAAACACCTATAGGGAACACTTACAACACATTAAACATTTTAAGCACCTCTAATGACATTTAAATATACCTTTAAACACTTATACACACCAATCATTAAGGCATTAAAGCCTTGCATTTAAAACATATTAAACATATAGACGCAGTGAATCGTCTAAAGACTTAATAGACACGAAATTTTGACTTAACGACCAAAGTCAACCGTTAACTAGAAAGTTCGGGATGTTACAAGGAATCGGATGATTTTTTTTACTTTCTTTACTAAAGTAAATGTTAAACAATAAGCACCTGTAATGGCATTGAAAGATCTATACAAAAGCCTTAAAAAAACACGCCCAAAAGATTCCCTACAAGATTTATGGGTGTTTTGTTTTCTTGAATCTTGCCATATATGTGTGTTTTTAGAAAAATATTTGGAAAATGAATATATGGCTTTTGTGGGTGAACAAAAAGGTTAAACCGATCGGAGTGGGGGATAAAGGTTCCGACGCCGCCCCTTTGCCGCCTGCTACACCGCCACGAGGGGCGGTAAATGCCAAAAAAACTCTCTCCCGATCAATATTAGACGACTTGGCTTGTTGATTTTTTCAATAAAATGAACCGTTACAAACGGCTAATTTGTACTAAATTCATTTTTAAAATTTTATTTTTTTAAACCTCATTTTATTATATATATATATATATACACTACTACACCATTTACAAACTCAAAACCAATTCATTTTATACAAACAAAAACCTTCTTTATCCTCATTTTCTCTCTACATTCTAGCTTTTCTCCCTATAATCAAATGGTTTAGACTAGGGCCGAAGAAATAAGTTTGGCACAAACTTCGGTCGAGGTGTCAGACAACCCTTGTGCAGTAACTACCAGAACGTACGTTTTGGTCTAGAGTGACCCATCTTTTCCTCACTTATGAAAACCAACCATCGACATATCGAGATTCAGATGCGGTGGCCGCTAAATGGCACCGCATGCGCACAAACATTCACGTATTCGATATGATGTTCAACCGTGTGAACCAAGGTCACGACGATGAACACGGTGCAATGGTTGCAAGGACTTCCGAGTACAATGCGGTATCTCGAAACAGTTTTGGCCACGTGGAGGAGTGAGAATTGGTACGAAACAATCTGAAGTTTAAAAAAAATTAATCATTTAGTTGTTTAGTTGTATTTTGTGATGTTTAGAATAATTGTTTAGTTGTGTTGTGTGTCTTTTTATTTTAAATAAATTGTTTGACGTGTGTTTTATATTTTTTTTAACTTATTATAAGGTACGAGTAATATGTTATTTATTTATATTATTTATATATGTTATTTATATTTATATTTTTAAAAACAATAATAAAAACAAAAAAAATATTAAAAAAAGGAGGGCTTCCCAAAAAGAGGAGTCTCACTCCAAGAAAAAGGAGGGCAACTCTTAAAGAGAGCCTCCACCAAATGGCGAAAGTTCCCTAATACAGGGAGCCCCGTTTGCCCCCACTCCTCATGGTCTTAAAAAATAGTATCAGTCGGTTGGAAGTGGTATAGGGAGATGGGGGCTATAATTGTTACTTTGTTTAGGGAATCAAAGTTACATGTATATCGTTACATATTTACACGTTTCTCTTATATTTACATTCCGTTTCTTTTAAAAGCTACGTGATAGTTGCGATTGTTCAAATTTATAACTGTGTTTATTTCTAAAACCCGTCATAATTATTTACATAATCTAGATTATATACCGTATATCCTTTAGAAGACTATTATTTTTAAATTTATTTAACATAAATATTTTTCAAATGACATTTTAAGCAACTAATACTTTATGTGATGACCGCTAGTGATTGTTACATTATGCATGCGGCTGTGTTTGGGTCTTCAGATACTGCAAAGAACTTACGTAAAAACACACAACAATTAAGACCCCGGCAACGCCGGGGAATCCCACTAGTTATCCAATAAATGTTCGAAGAGTCGGTGTATAACTAGATGTATACATCCTCGTTGGTCGTGTAAATTATATTTAATTCGTTTCCATAATCACACTTTTTATTTTTACTTTTTTATATAGCTTTGACTGTAATATGTGTGCGTGTATATATATTGATGAAAATTATATTAATAAAAATACATTTAAAATTATAATTCATCGACATATTTTACATCAGATATTATATAACACAAACAATATTATTTACAAAGTTGAAAGAAAAATTAAGTCAAACTAGCATTTTTACGTTGGAATGAAAAGAGTATAAAATAACAATGGAACACTATTCAGAAAGCCTAACCGATTTATAACTTAACTAGAGCACACTAATTATATCCGTCTAATCCATCTATTTATTAAATAAGAGAGAACACTACATTTTTTAAAGTTATTTTATAGAGACCGGCATGCACATAAAAATTATAGAGATTATACCTTTTGCTGCATAAACATACAAACTTATAAAGAAAACAATTTCAACTGTTTAAAGAATTAAAGACTGTTTCATCATGTTAATGTTATTGACTAGATCGTTTCTAACATAAGACCTAGCAAAGTACGAACATAACATTGCATTTTGAGTATAATAAAACGTTTTGAACCTGCCGTAGTGTTTTGAGTATAATAAAGCGTTGTTATAATCAATTTTGTCAACTGCTACATGAATCATTTGGTGAGCCACAGTTGTTCTTCTTCATATAACAGGGGGCTTTTATGCCGTTAAAAACACAAAGATAAACATACATTCATTTGGGTACAAGTAAATCAACAGCAACGAGTGGCAGATACATATAATAACTAGCTTAAAGATCACTCAGTCTGACCAAGATAGTATCAAAAGTGTTGCAAACTTGCAATACTGCGAATTTACACAATTAACCCTTCAGAGCATCAAAAAGACCCAAAGCAGCTTCAAAACTGCACAAACAACACCTATGCAGCAACACTAAAGTGCCTTAAAAACATAGCAAAGAGCTTAAAAACAGACGCAAAACATTTAAAAGTTAAGACAACTTGAACAATATACAATAGAACTTGAATACAGCCTGAACAAACACTTAAAAAGCTTAATAAAAAGTCCAAACAGCTTTAAAACACCACCTAAACAAAACAAAACAAAAAAAAAACACTTAAAGCAATACCTGATGGTTAGCAACAAAATTCCAGCTACGTTTTTTCTTGGTTAACTTAGGTATCCAACACGTTACGTTCTGTGAGATGACTAATCCCAAGGCGACCACCTGCTATTGGAGTAGCCCAGAGTCGTTGCTGGTGAACCTTTTGTATAAGATTCGAACTTGGGATTTCTAGGTATTTTCACCCTTAGAGACCAAGTTTATACCACTAGACCACACCACCTTTGTTGTTAAATTCCAGCCACGCTTTTCATAATCATAAATGCACATTTCACAAATTTTCAAAATTAAGCACTAACATGAAACAAAATTACTCATTTCTTATCATTTTGCTAAAATTAGGAGTTGGGGTTTATAACCAAATTTTAGGGGTTTAGATTACCTTCTGAAGTCATGCTGGATTAAGTGGATATCATTAGAGACGGTAAAGGCGTTGATCAGATAGATGGGCCAACTTTTAACTCAATGGGCTAAAGGGAACTAACACGATTTCATATGGGATGACTAAAAAATGAAATTCGGCAGGATCTTGAGTGGGACCTCATCCCCGCCATTTATAAATTAGATCCGCCACTCAACAACGACCAAAGCTACTACAAAGGATGCTATAGAAATTTGTGCTTCATGGTTCGATTGGGCACAAATACCCATTATTACAACTGGGTGACTGTAAATTTCAATATATTATTGAGCAGAAGTAGTATAACATATTTGTTCTTTTTAACATAAATTATTACAACTTTGAAACCACTAATGATATAGCTCAGAGCTTTGAAATGGCATATGAAGGTAAGTTTGACCTGGCAGGGAGTTTGAGATCTTCCCACTCTTTAATGTCTAATGCTTGAAAGTAACGCTCAACCATACTGTCACTTACAAACTCAAGTTTTGAAGGTTCCCACTAAAAAAAAAGGAAAAAGAAAATTAACGCCCAATAGATATAAAGAGTCAAATGGGTTATGCGAAATGATTTAACCTAAAATTAGTCAAGAGTGCTTAGCAGGTTAAACGGCTAAAATGCATAAAACACTCTAATCATTTTATTTAGATAAAGTTCAGATTTTTCTTGTAAAGATACAGCTTTTTAGCAAACTAACCATTTAGAAAGTCCAAAAAAGTGTCTGTAAGTCCACCCAACCCAGCCTGTATCAGAATTACACATTTTGATCCACTACCCAACCCAACTGATCCACCCATTTTCCCATTCCTATCTATTTACCTTTGGGTTTTTATCCTTGTCTAGCAGCAACGCCCTACATCCCTGCATTAGAAAGAGGTACGGTCTTGTGAAGGAAATATGCAGAGGATAATACCATCTACATTGCATAAAGTACACAAGAAAATGCATAGAGGAGCATGTCCAGCCTTCTGGATTGATGATTCCATAGAATGCAGATCATGCATAAGTATTAAAATTCCAACTATCAGAAAAATGGACGCAAAAACTCTTCCAGAGAGTTAAATTTACTTGTACACTTGTACATTATCATCATTTCAAAGCGCTGACAAAACCTAATTTAATTTACAGGACTACTGTGTTTTGTTGATGGTATTCAAACTTTATACTCTTAGTTAATAGTTGAGCACTTCTCTTAGACTATATGGTTTGGTCCAACATTGAAACTTTTAGGTCACAGATGAGTGATGGCAGTACTTAATTGGTACCTCAAAAAAATCCCTGCTGAATTGTCCTTGCATGACTGTACAAACCATCCGGTATTCACGGATAAGACATTGACCAACACCTTGAAGTCTCCCTTCTCTAATCTGCACACCATAGGCAAATAGATATAGAATCTTGGGTGTCCCTTTTTAACATAAAAAGGAAAAATCATGAATTGTCTAATTGTTATTTTTCCTAGTTTAGAACTCACTATAGAGAATATGATATACTATTTTACAGTGTTCAATAATACAGTAATTAAACATTGTAATTGAGTAGAAAATAATTTTACCTTTATAAATTATATTTAGAGAAACTAATTAATTATTTAGAACCAAAGTCACAGTTAATCCTTACAGAGCGAAGAGAAATTTTGAGACTTGTTGGAGATGCTTTCTTCAAGGACTCAATAGTCCATGAGATCCATTCATCCATATTTTTAGCAGCCTCTTTCTCCTAGAAAAAAAAAACATTTATAACCAAAAACATATCCAAATTAGCAGGTAAAACTGTAAATAACTACATGGGAAGCGCAACATGAATTGTTAAAAGATTCCAAATCCAAATCACATAGTCGTGCTTTACCAACTATATCATTGTAGATGGAGTGATCATATTGATTAATTCTAGGAAGTTCCATTACATGCATTTAGGGAACAACATGTTCTATGTTTGACACGTAGTTAAACCATTCACACAACCTACGGGCTATATCAAATATTGCAGCTTCCATGCGGATGGTAGATCAGCAGATTTTACTCAAATACAAAATTTTATTTCATGAAAAAGAAGCATAAAACAAGGTCACGTCAAAGCTTGTCAACTCTTGAACTTACGAGTGCAGAGATGATGTCTTCAATCGTTCTCTGAGAGAAACAACCTTCAATGGTTTTCAACCTGCAGCATACACATCATATACACATATCAGCCCGAAAGCCTAAAACTTAAAAAGTGGAGTCAAGAATGACACTATCATACACATATCAGTCCAAAGGCCTCAAACTTGAATAGTTTGTGTTAATGTTGACGAAATGTCCGGGTTGACTAATGGGTCAACATGGTTAACTTTTGGTACAGGTTATACATAATTATCAATATCATGAAAAATATTTAGTGTGTTTAATGTAATCACAAACATTACATTACTCAACTAATATACATTTTGGGCCCATTTGATCTATTTCACCCATATCACTTCGAGCTGCTTTTTTAATCCATTTGACTCATTGGGGATATAAACATATCCAATGATTGACCCATGTAAACGGGTCACAAATGCCACAACTAGTTTATGTCAAGGGAGTGCTTCGCTTGAACACCTGGAACTAAAATTCAGCCAAAGATGCTAGAAATAAACAGGTTCTGTTTATTTTATGCAAAACATGAATATGAGTAGAGTATACCGAAAATATTGACTCTTCTCTTTCAACTTGGGAGTACTCGAGAATTCAGATATGATCTTGCTGATAGTATTTGGATCACCTGTATTTGCTTTGCATAGTGCATCTTCTAGTAAGGATAACTTCTGTTTATGTGATAGAATACGTCAGTCAAACATCAAAAAGAAAACAGCTTTGTGCTATAGAAATGAAGATTTATTAGAAAATTTATAATTACACTTAGCATTGCACAAGTGATAACTAAAAACAAAAAATAACTGGCTGTATTACTTTTAAATTAGATACTTCAATGGTTGACTGGTTGTACAAAAATAAAATAAAATAATGCACACTCATATATCGTATAATAATGGGAAGCATTTTCTATATGTATATGTGTGAATATTGGAGGAGGCGATCGACCTATAGACATACAAATGGGTCGATTTGGGTTATATGTTATATCAAATAGGTTTATGCTAAATCATTTAACTTAAGAAGGGCTCACAAGTCATCCAATAAACTGTAAAAACCTCAAATGTTTATACCTTCCTAGATTGCTTATATTTTATTTTATTTTTTAATTTTGAAGCCAGATAATAATTGTAATAACCTAGTTTCTGTAATACAATAATACATTAGTCTCTTGTACATAATTCAAAAAGTGATGAAAAAGTATTCATGAGTCGGCCAGACCTGACCAAGACTGTTTTGGCCCACACTAATTCTCGAAAATCAAAATGAAATTTACCTCCAATGGGACGAAGTGGGTTGCAAGACCACATGCAAGCATTTCAGCGCCGTCCAATCTAGCACCTGTAAGACCCACGTATTCTCCTGCCAAAATTAAATCTCACACATCAAAAATGTTATACAGACATAGACCAATACATGATGAACTAAGCTTTTTTGAATTGAAGAGTGGCAATGCCATTAATCTGAATTAAGATAACATTTTTGAAAGCCTGTTGCATCTTAAGTATAATCATATGTAGACTTGAAATCAGAGTTATGCGAAACATATCTTCATGAAAACATTATTTGTGGAAAACAAAAACTCATTTTTCAGCAAAGATCATTCGTTCATTGTATATCATAAGATGGAACTCCATCAGACCAAGATCAAATTGGAATTACCAAAGAATCCAGGTAGTCGCGATAAGTAATAAGAGGCGCCTACATCTGGAAATAACCCTAATGCGGTCTCGGGCATTGCAAAAACCTGCAAAATGTTGGAATCATGAAATGTTTATATTGAAAACAGATGAGGTTTCTAGAAAAATAGCTGCTCCTATATAATGGTGTATAGTCATGGGTACAGTTTCTAGGAAGCAGGAAACCTTCTATAATAAGGGGTGGTTATTGGGTTAAACGACACCAAGACCAAAAAATGCAAATGAAAGCAGTAAGAGATATACCGAATTATCTGTAGCAACACGAAATCTACCATGCATTGAAGCGCCTGCACCGCCTCCCATAACAATTCCCCTAAGGAGTGATACCTTCAAGTAGGATTTCAAGTTGACATGTTGTGATAACTGTGTAGCTAAAAAGAAACCATCAAGTCTGAAAGATGCTTACCTGCGGTTTAGTGTATGTTGCCATTAAATAATTCAATGTAAATTCTTTGGAGAAAAAATGTGCACCTACTTTCCAGTTAGCTGATACCGGGAAAAAAAATCATCACATAAGCAATAAAGCTATACTTTCATTACGGCAATTTGCAAAGAATAATACCGAGCATGTCCAAAACTGAATTCGTCATATATGGCAGAAAACAGCCTGAAGCTTGCTCAAGATACCTTTATTAATATCATTAACAACACCTGCAACATCACCGCCGGCACAAAAAGCCCTTCCTTCACCCTGTGTCCACATTCCATTTCAGTGTAAGTCACAAAGTTAAGAACAAATTCTAAAGGATGCTAACTTATATAGGACGGAAGATTACAAAAGAGCAAATATACCATTTAAGATGAAAATTAGACGAGGAAAACACAAACATATATGATTTTAACTTAAATATACTGTCAGATTGTAGCTTATCAAATTATCCCGTGTGACATAATGAAACATGAATCTTGTGTAATCTCATAGTCAAGCAATGATATTCTGCTTGGAGTAGGAGTACCTTCATAATTATCAGCTTGACACTCGGATCCTCTTCGTAGGCATGAAATAGTTCCAATAACCGTGAAACCTACAACGACATAATAAATTTACAATAACTGGAAGAAAACTTTAGTTTAGAGAAATAATTAGATTAGATATAAAATGTGTGACTTGAGGAAATATAATGAATACCATTTCAAGGGAAAGCGCATTTAGTTGCTTAGGCCGATTCAGTATGATGATTCTCACATTTAAGTTCTCTTTAACCAATACCTGTCAATATCACAAAGAAAGTTTTAAGCACCCAAATATTATCCTTCCATGAAATGTTGAAAATGTTAAAATTCTGTGAGTGGATATTCGTAATAATCAATTGATAATCCGTATAAAAACTTTAAGTCGTGTAAGAAGACTTTTAGATTCTACAATTTCTCCTTTATTGTTACAAATTCCACAACCGGATAATTCAAAGTATCACTCAAGTTTAGCGTCCTTTAACCTATATGGGCTTACCGGACCTTATGCTTATTACGTTCATACTTCATAGGTGCTTATATGTATGTTTTCTTGCATGACCCGGTTCTTATATGCTTATATGACATGCTGGGAGGGCAAGGGGGTGTTTGCATATGTCACTCATAATAGTTGTGTTTGTCCTATATATTTGGTATCAATGGATGCTGCTATGTTTAATACGTTCTAAGATGTTTATTTCATATAAGTCTTCGTTAGCCTATCTTATATTTATCGTATTCAGGTGGTACTCGGCTTTTACTACACTCATGCACTTGTTTCTTTCCCTTTTTCGGCCAGAGGTCCTTCTGAAAGAAGCCTCTTTACCCCCATACCACGCTTACCCGGATAGGGTGCAGTTGTTTTTTACGAGACCAAAAACCACTGCCAAGGTAGCCGAGTGGTCACGCATCTAGACTTCCTCTTTTTAATAAGTCTCTTATGTTTGGAAATTTCTAAGTAAACATTTTGGGGACTGCAGAATGAATACTAGAAAAATTCAGTGCAGTGGAAATTAGTTTAGTAACTTCAAATTAAACAATATTTTCAAGCAATTACTGATAAAGAAAGTATAAGCATAATAATCGGAAATAAATAATAAGAGGGTAATTT
Organism: Erigeron canadensis; assembly: GCF_010389155.1. Taxonomy (NCBI): domain Eukaryota; kingdom Viridiplantae; phylum Streptophyta; class Magnoliopsida; order Asterales; family Asteraceae; genus Erigeron; species Erigeron canadensis. The sequence continues at coordinate 40,471,756 of NC_057763.1, forward strand.
ATTTATAGAAATTGTTAAATTCAAAATAAAAGAAAAAAGAGAGAGTAAATAAGAGATTACCTGATTTGTTGGCGCCATGATTTGTGAAGATCAACACACAGAGAGAGAGAGAGTCGGAACAATGATATGAGTATATGACTAATCAACACAACCAGAGTGCAATACATTATCGGGTCGGGTCATGTCTGGTTGGGTCAGTATAGCAAATGGGTTGGGCTTTTCAAAATAGGAAGTGATATATATTTTAACAAAACATGTATTGTAAAATTATATATTGTGCTGTAAAACATATACATTTATTATAGATGATAAAACATATACATTTATGAAGTACTTTCTCGAATTTTGATTTCTTAATTTCGTGAACATGAGACTTTTCTTTATTCTTATCTCGTTATAATTTGTTTGACTTATGTAAGTTTTATTTATTGCTTTATACTTTCAATGTATTAATATACATATGATTTTTGTAGAGTTGCAAATATTTGTTTCAGAAATAAATTCAAATTTTCATTACCCAAATTTTCAATTTAAAGGTAGTAAAAAGAGAGCACTGTATATATAAAATAGATCAAAAGTATTTTCTGTAATAAGGGAGAACATTAGTTTAAATTGGACTCTGGAAACACTTTCTATTCGATCAAGTCAAACACATTGTACGTACTCTCGATCTCAATACATTTATACATTTTGATTTCACATCGATCTGTATCCTCTAATACACAATGTTAACATCAAAAATACATCCATGATTAAAATCCTAATTAACCATCTCATTAAACGCTTTTTCCCATAAAAACCAAAACGACACGCGTACAACCTACAAATACTTGTGATGTATGGCCATTTTCCGGCTGTCATGGCCAGGTGACGTGGTGTACGCGCCACCAGAATAGCGTGTGGCCGCACCACCATAGCTTCCATGTGTGTGATCAGCAACATGTCGATTGTTTAAGCCACTTCCACCATAGCCAGTTGTGTTCATGTGGTCACCTGTGAGCTTAGCTCTGTGTTGGATATATTCTTCAGCATGCATACCCATGGCGATTTCAGCTTCTCGTATTAGCCTTGCCTCGTGAGCTTCCTCTTGTGCTCTTGCCCACTCGGCCTATTAGAAAAACCAAGTTCATTTTGTTCATGCTTAATTACCCTGAATGTGTTTGTTACTATTTTCCCTTTTTACAGTAACATCTAAATAGTTATTAAATCTCACCATATAAAATGCCACATTCAAAATGTAGAATATAACTCCAAGTTAAAAGTGGGGGAAAGAAATTACAATTTAGACATAGTTATGTTGATAAAAATGGTGAAACATTGTATAAATTGTTACAATTATTATGAGAATACATGTACATATAGATGATTAAAAAAGATCTAATGTGCTTATGTTTATCTGTCATTATGATTATTAATCACATGCTTTGTTTGTCCTTTACCAATCTTGCTCTTCGCAAGATGTTTCATACCCAAGGTAGGCTAGCTTCAAGCCGGACCCATTAACCACACCCATTTCAATCGTGAGAGGGTTTGACTCGGGTAAAACGAGCACATTTAATATTGACCTGGTTTTGGTTAAATGTGAGAGGGTTTGAGGAACCATGCCTGTTGTTGTTCATGTCTAGAGTCGGACTTCACCTTGCGTGTTCCACGGATGTCGCTAATCTTTTCTCTAATGGCTTGCATATTTCTTGACTTCCTCGTTTCCTAAAAGTCAGATGTGTAATATATTTTGGTTGTTTGATGAAATGAGATAATGACAATGATTTCAACAAACATACGATATAGATACTTGTTTCATATATATGTACACAAATGAATGTTACCGAAATAGATGTGTACTTTTTGTGGCTAATGACATAGTGTTGGAACACATTAAATATAGGAGTGCTTTAAGGTCGACCTATCATATTAAAATCTTGGATATGGTTCACTGATTTGAGAAAACTACTGATTAATTAGATCAATATTAATACGTTACACTATTATTACATACTTGCATAACCATCTCTAAAGGTGTGTATTAGAAAAATATCTTGGATAGCCATACAGAAGTCTTAAGAACAGTCATGAGAATACCAGTTAGACCGCATACAACATAACTAAAGACTTGACTTTTCTCGGGTAGCCTGAACAAGAATCGCTCTCTAATACAAATATTACTTACATAACTAGAACACTTTCTGAACTGTATGTAGGAAGAAAAAACTTTTCCAGTTCAACAATGAAAAAACATTAAATACACTTTTGTACCATAGGGAGGGATGAAAGTGGTTCTAAACCCAAATCAGACTGGGTTTCAATAGATCACTTTTCAGTTCTGTTATTTTGCACTTCTTGGCTTTGGTTTGGTTCGGTCCAGCTTGACCCAGTAAACACCTATATTTGAATATATAATTCACAATATCTAAACGAGTGGTGACAAATGCCTTGCAGAACTTACATAACACAATAAAGGGAACACGGTTTTTGTTTTGCTAATTTGCTTACAGAGTTTTACAATTATATAGCAGCGGATGATCTATACTTAGCTTCCCCTGTAGGTCGAGAACGAAAAAGGCGAAAGCAACAGAGGAACATGAAAATGTTCGGTCTTCTGGGACTCTTTCACCTCGAAGACAATAGAAACGTATGGGAAGAAACAATTTGGGTTGTATTTTCCTGTGTTGAAACTTATTCGGTACACACCAGGGCTCAAATCATTGACCACTTTCATTAATTGACCACTTCTTCCATCTTTATCTGTAGTTGATGAACCTTGCGTTATCCATTTGTCTTTATCCGAGCCACCAAACACTGGGCCAGGCTGTATGGCATTATACATTTCTAACAGGACTTCAACTCCAGAAGCAGGACACCCACGGGCTACATCTAGTATATGAGTGGTGATGGGTGGGCGAGCCCGTGTAGTCGCTGCAGATAATTTTGCATCAGAAGCTATTGATGGAGCAGTCAAGTGCCCTCCCAATATGGCTACCCGACCTTCTACATTAAAAGGACGAGCGTCAACATGGGTAAACATATAAGAGGCAGCATAGTGGTTGGGTTGGATAACAAGTCAAAACAGTTTGGGTCATAACAGACAATTGTAAGTACTGGTCAAAAACTCAAAATTGGCGGAGATGAGTCGACCCACAAACCCTGATTTTGTTTCTCTTTTTGTGTTACGTTATAAATAATGAAAGTATTAAACATTATCGAACATTAAAGTTTTTAACAATCAATAGGAGGTTTATGCATTTTAAATACACTTTGGATGACTTTCCACCCCTTTGACCATGTTTTGTCCATTTTTATTTTTGCTTTTTGGCCCATTTAAGTTAAGAAAAAAAAAGGTATAAACCAAGTCGAAGTACCCCTAAACAGGTTGTCATTTCAAGAACGAATGGTACATTGGTGACCAACACGCCATATTGCCATCAAATCTACCATCTGATTAGAGTACACGATAGTGGGTCCCAGTGTCTATTGTTCACATAAACTACCATTACATCATGTCACATTATCACTAATTAAACAGGTCACATTATCATACCACAGCATCAACTGTGTATATTTAGTGGGTATGTGGGTGTGATACTTTATATTTAAAAATATAGAACAGTAAAAACAGTTATATTTCAGTTCATTGACTTATATTTGCACTGAACTTTGCTCGTTCATAGTTAGTTATATTGTTCAAGACAGGAAAAATTGTATAGGTAGAATTGAAGAAATATATGAAGGGAGGTATTAAAAGAATATAAAAAAGATCAATTTGCAAAGTAAATGCTACCTTCTACTTTGGTGACATCACTCGCGGTGGACTGGACCCGAGTAGAAGCAGAAACTTCTACGTTCGAGAAAAGCTTTTGAAGACGTAATTCCGTGATTTTCATTTGTTCTCCGGCTGCAATCTCAAACTCAACAATTGGCCTATTTGAAAAGCGCCTCTACAAGAGCAGCATAAGATCAGCTCAAGTGTCTACCACAATGACGTCCTTGTAAATATACTTTTTTTTTATTTGAAAAATCCCTCGTAAATTTACTTTACTGCTTTCTTTTATCTTCCAAATGTTAGATTTATGTATGCATGGTATTTTTACTTCTATGTATAAACATATGCCAATACTTTTATGTTACGGATCATTTAGAAAGGGTCAACAAAGATCTACATTACATATGGGTCACCAAAGATAGTGAGTATGTAGTCCACATGTCTAATGTTCATTGGTCAGTAGTAACTCGGTCTAGATAATTGTGGGCTACAAATACTTGTCCCCGTCCCGTTAATCATTTTAACCAGTTCGTATTAAAGAAAAATTATAGTCACTCTCAGGTTGTTCTTGAGCAAACTAAACTCAATTGAGACTGTTCTTCAATTGAGATATAGATATACAAGCCGTTCTTGTTTATCTATATCCATCTCACATCTTATCTGCCATTGTTGAACTTAGATAGGGTTTCACCCGTATCATCTTATGTAAACACAAGTAAGTACATATGTAATTTGGCAACACTTTACTTTATAAAAGGGAGATCAGAAAGATGACATTCTTAAAAACGGAGGGAAAAAACAAAGATTTTGCAGCAATGTTTGTCCGTAATGACATTCAATGCACTTTGTATCCTACATAGAGTAAAGTCAGTAAACTAAACAACAAAATGTGCAAATCAAACCCAAATGTAGAATACTCTGTTGGCTAAAAGCTAAAATACTAAATTATAAAGTGATTACCTTCACTTGAAAAACAATAATGTAAACATAAATATACCCTTGGGTAGAGGAATGAGCAAATGACTACCTACATCTCACCTCCCCTATACCTCGCCTTTGGCATCCAATAATAGGTCGCGTCAAGCCATAAGCTAAGTAAGCTTATAAACCACCAACCAATCCCATACTTGGCCGATGTGGGATCATAACAGGGTATTGGTGTTGTAGTTGTAAACATAAATGCTATCAGTAAATATCATGGAGAAAAGGATACCACCCTGGTAAAATTTTATATTTTTATATATAAAAAAATTAGAGATTTGAAACAAGAGCAGTCCTGAACAGTGAACGCTACTTGAAAAGAAGGATTAGTCAAGCTATACAGCTTTGGGACATGCCCATAAACACGACACTAGCATTACAACTTCCACATAGATGACATCATTAATATATCTGTTCGGCAAGTTTAAACAAAATAAAAAGTTCCTTTCGTAATCTCTTCATGGTCTAATTCCATTTTTAAGCACATAGTTGCATTAGCATATTTAACTTGTTGAGAAAGAGAAAACGCCATATTTAATGCAATTACCTGGCGACATCTAATGTTCAAATGAAACAATGTTTATTAACTTCAATGCACTTGTATACTTGCATGGAAAGATTTGGATATTTAGGGTCCATATTACTGGCTTCCACGTTATGTTCAATCAGTTAGTTTTAAGCCCAATTACTGAAGGGGACAAGCAAGAACAGTACATACTTTTCAGGCTACATGTTCATAATACCTAGAGTAGCAAGATAGATATACCTTCAATTCGGATAATATTTCAGGAGTACTCCTTCCAGATGCACATATAAGAAAAACATGCCCAAACTTTTGTTTATATCGAGAATTCCACTCATATAATTCCTGCATAGAAACACCTAACTTATTTATCTGTGTAGCATCCCAAACTGATAATGTACCTTACTAATATTCAAGAAACTGTGAATGTCTAAACAAATGCAATAAAGAGACGGCTGCTATGCCTGAGCAGTATAATATTTAACTACAGTCAAAATTGTGATACAACATAACCATGTATCTCAGTTGGCAAACCATTTGTGTCATTATTTTATATGGTTTTTGGCTGATAGCACTCATGCGCCTTTATACCTGTAAAGTAGAATCGGTTGCTGTTGCTAGAGCAGTTGACTGCTCCCCTTTGCTCCATCTATAAACAAAGAAAACAAAATTTAGTAGAAGAGCTAATGGGAATGCCACCTAAATATACATTTACAAAAAAAATGTTGGTCCAGGCCACCACAATATACATTTTTTTCCATCAGGACCAATCATGAAATTTTTTTTTTTTTAATTAAAACGGAAATAAAGCCAATCATGTATCAAGTTTTCAGTGGTTGTATATATAGAGTCCAACTACCCTTTTGCTAGACTCCCGCCATGGGTGACAACTGGGTCATCCTCAGAGACATTAGATTCCACAAATAAACATGACCAAAAATTGTATATTATATTAATCTCTTAAGGTCCTGAGCACTTTTGTAATATACAATCTTTCTTACATAAACTTGGGCCGAATTAGTATAACGCATACGTTGATGGGAAAAAGCCAAATTAGTATAACACATGTACAATTGTACATCTTTTGTTAATACAAAAGATTTAATAAAATGGTATCCTAAAAATTCATATCAAATTCCAGATCCAATATTAAATTAATATATAAGCACACAACATACTGAGCACTTGTGGAAGAAATATTGTGAGCAGGTGATGATGAAGGATTTTGGCCAATTTGTGGGTGACCACCAAATGCTTCAAGCCAACCATTTACATCAACCTAAAAACCGTACAGAATAAATTTTCTTAGATTTCATTAAAAAAAAAAAAAACACTTGATATAAAAAATCAAAAAAGTTACAATATACATATATATATTTATCCTGCTGGTAAGGAAGGGAAGAAAGAAAGAAATATTAGTACTTTATTGAACCAGATGTAATTGGCGGCAGCAACAGCTTTTTCATAACTAGCATAAGGTCCATCAGCGATCATATACTCCGCAAATTTAGTGCTTCCACAACAAGCTATGAAATCATTTTTACTGAATTTCATTTCCATTTTGATTTTGATTTCGATCTTTCAACAAAAACACACACTGAGGCAAACGAAGGTCCACTCGAGGAGAGGGTTGAAAATGAAATTGATATGTAAACTTTGAGAGAGTCTTTTATTTGGTCCCTAATTTTGGATTTCTTGCTTATTTGGTCTGTTTTTTTAACTACCAGGTTTGTCATGTATCTCAAAGCTTAGGTGACAAACCGACAATAATGTCAAGGGATTAGTGTCTGTGAGTGTAATGAACTATCTCCAAATGTTTATGTTATATAATGATATATTCGATTGTTTATGCAATGTAATCAACTTGTTATTTTGTCTATCTGATGTAACGAGTGACCTACTAAACTGGTATCCGGTCACCATTTTATATCTGTGTTTTATGTAGACGCTAACTCATCAATTTATGCACATGTGGCATGCTGAGCCGATTAAAATTGACTTTATGTTTGTATCTGTGTATATATATTTAACATATATATACACACAAAATTGCATATCTATATTCACTGATGATCTTCTCTTTGAATATCACCTCCCCAACAACCACAACACGTATACCCCAAGACAACCTTTAACGGCATCACATCACTACCAACATCTTGAATCTAAAGTTTCACTAATGGAATTGTTGGTGGTCGCCGGCGAGATCCGCCCTAACTTCTTCATGAGCAACCATCCCATTTTCCTCCTAGATTTGACCACGGTCAACGGCTAGCGATCGTCGTCGTGTTCACCCCATTTAACCACCCAACGAGTGAGGTTAAATAAGGTGAAAGAAGATGATGATAATGATGATAGCGTCGACTTCCAGCAAAGTTTTCGATCAACGGATACCTGTTCCAAATAAGGTGTTGAATCGATTACAGCGGTGGTAGTGGTTGTATAGCGATGATGATTTGCCATCATCATCATCCGACTCCGATTTGGTGTTAAATCTGATTGCGATACCTAATAGACTTTCCTACTTGGTCTTTCTCACACACACATATATGTATACATAGAGAAATTTATCGGATGAAGATGGCAAAGAATAATTAGATGTTGAAAAGATAAGTGTCAACTGATTGATTGATTGATTAGTAAAAGTATTTGAGTGGATCTTACTATTAAATATGATATCCCAGTTTATTATAAGTTATTATAAATATACTTGTATTGGTTTTAATAAATGGGAAAGTTTTGTTAATAAATATATACTTATATCAGGGCCGATTTAATTGTATATCGCCGGAAAAATTGAGTTGTTGGAAGTTGGTCGGAATTCATTGGAGAAGATGATCGAAACATGGAATTCACTAGAAGTCTATATAATGTTATGAACTATGACTTAATGTCTATTGTGTGTAACATAAGTGTCATCCTATGTGGCATTAACCTATTACACATAAGCAGTTACCCGGTAACTTACATCAGATAGACAAAATAACAAGTTAATTACATTGCATAAACAATTGAATATATCATTGCATAACATAGACATTTGGAGATAGTTCATTACACTCACAGACACTAATCCCCACTACAAGAAAAACTGATATTAGTGACAGATTTGCGACGAAAAAAAATCCGTCCCAAATTATAGACGGATTTTCGACGGATTTCAGACAACCAACCAATTAAAATCATACAAAAAATTTACGATGGATTAGGGACAAATTACCGACAGATATATAAACCGTTGGAAATCCGTCGCTATTAGGGACAGAATTACGACGGACTTGAACTTGCCGTCCCTAATCCGCTGGTATTAGGGACGGATTCGGACCGTCGAAAATCCGTCGCTATTAGGGACGGATTTCCGACGGACTCCGACTTGCCGTCCCTAATCCGTCGCTATTAAGGACGGATCAGGGACGGACCAAATCTTTTTTTTTTTACGACGGATTTACGGCGAACTTAAATCTAGCCGTCCCTAATCCGTCGCTATTAGGGACGGATTTGGGACGGACCAAATGTACCTTTTTTTATTTTTTGACTATACAAGCAATGATTTGCATATACAAGTAACGATAAAGTGTATTTATACATTAGAGTTCTAATGTTATCATCTACGCACCAATAGACTATTTGTTTGTGGCGTTCACATGTATAACCGAGTCGGTGTATATGTAGTTTTATAGTCGAACGTTACTGTTTGTCTATAAAGTTGGAGAGTAGTGTGACTTTTTATACTTTTTAATTTTTAAACGTGTTCATTTAGTTATATTGTTGTATGTAGGAATGCATGTTCATGCGCTTTTGCGAAAATTGGAATTTTAAAAAATCAAAAATATTTGGCCGTCCCTAATCCGTCGCTATTAGGGACGGATTTGGGACGGACCTGATGTAAAATTAATATTTTTCGAGTATTCGGGCATCGATATGCATATGCAAGTAATGATATAGTGTTTTTATACATTTATAGTTCAAATGGCACGATCTAAGCACCAATAGAAGATTTGTTAAGGGCGTTCACATGTTCAACCGAGTCGGTGTATATGTAGTTTTATACTCGAACGTTAATGTTTGTACATAAAGTCACAGAGTTGCGTGAGTTTTTACACTTTTTAAATTTTAAATATGTTATTTTAGTAATATGACTGTATTTAAGAATGAATGTTCATTTGTTTGTGCGTAAATTTGATTTTTAAAAAATAAAAGTTTAATTGGCCGCCCTAATCCGTCGCTATTAGGGACGGATTTGGGACGGACCAAATATAATTTTTTGTTTTTTCGAGTATAATTAAGAACAATGATTTGCATATACAAGTAATAATCAAGTATATTTATACATTTAGATATCTAACGACACGATCTACGCCCCAATAAACGATTTGTTTGTGGCGTTTAAACTTTCAACCGAGTTGATTGTATATGTAGTTTTATACTCGAAAGTTACTGTTTGTACATAAAGTCGCAGAATTGTGTGAGTTTTACACTTTTTAATTTTTTAGTATGTTCATTTAGTTGTATGACAGTATTAAGGAATGAATGTTCATTTGTTTTTGCGAAAATTTGTTTTTTAAAAAATAAATATTCAATTGGCCGTCCCTAATTCATTGCTATTAGGGACGGATTTGAAACGGACCAAATGTTATTTTTTGTTTTTTCGAGTATACGAGCAGTGATTTGTATATACAGGTAATGATAAAGTATATTTATACAATTAGAGTTTTAATGGCACGATCTACGTACCAATAAACCAATATAACAATTTGTTTGTGCCGTTTACTCGTTCAACCGGGTCGGTGTATATGTAGTTGTATACACCAATAAACTATTAATTTGCAGTATTTACTCGTTTAACCAAGTGCGCATATATGTAATTTAATACTCGAACCTAAGTGTTTGTACATTAACTCGCAAGGGGTGTGAGTTTATACACTTTAATTTTTTTAAATATGTTTATTTAGTGATATAGTTGTATTTATGAATGAACATTTATGATTTTTTTTTGTTGTAAAAGTATTTTTAAAAAAAATTAAAACTAAAAGTCCGTTTCTAATTCGTTGTTAAATTTAAGAATTTGGGACAAATTAAAGACAGACCAATATGCGATTTTGCGTTCTCTCGAGCATGCAACCATTTATAGTATGTGTGTGGAATTTTTTTACTTTGTATAATATGAAATGGGGAAGAAACAAAAATGATACTTATTTTTTAAGAAAAAACAGATTATTTCAAACTAAGTAATCTTTGAATATTAGTTATATTTTCATTATTATTATCTATACCTAAAAAAGCATTATTTATAAATAATACGGAGTAAGTAAGAGTAAGTCATAAAGAGGCAAATGGTCCATGTAATTATTTTCTATTTTAAAAAAAGTACTCTGCACTTCTACAGCTCCACTAGCTTTGAATATTGAATTGAATAATATATAATAAACCAACTAGCACTTGATCCTAACCATTAATTTACATGCTCTCAAAATCAACGGATATTGATTACGATCCATGTGATTGGAAATCCACCAATCATAACACCTTTCTATATTTTTATATATAAACAAACTTCTTTCATAAATCAAACAAGATCTCACCACCATATCAGTTTCACACTCTTTCAAATAGACTCCTTTCTTTGAAAAATGGATACAAAGAGAAAAAAGAACCAGATCTCACCACTAAACTTTCTAACACTTCATTAACTCTTTCATCTCAAACACACACACAAACACACCTACATACACTAAAGCTACCACCAACAACACTGCCACCACATGAGCTGCAGCCGCCCAACACCATCAACAACGGTGTCGCCGCTGGCCACCACCATCAACACCACTGCTCCGCCGCCAACCACCACGGTTATCATCACCATTAACATCTTAATTTCAAGGTTTTTTAACCATTGTGTTATATTGTATATTGTTTAGTGTAATTTTGTTATTGTAAATTCATATGAAAATATAAAAAGTTTATGGGTATAAATTTGTATTATGTTGTAAAAAGTTGATTTTAATTTGTAGTGTATATTTGTTGATGTTTATTGTTAATTTGATTTGCATATTTTAAAAATAGATATAGAAATAAATACATATTTCGTATAAATACAGTATACGTATACCTACCGTATATGTATATTGTATTTATATATTTTTTTGGGAGAAAAACTTTTAGTGACGGATTAGGGACGGAATTGTCCGTCAGTAATTCAATATCCTTAAATAATAATCCGTCGCAAATCCGTCCGTCGGTAAAACGCTCATTGCAAATCCGTCGTTAAATTAGTCCGTTGCTACTGAATCCGTCCTAAATCCGTCGTTAATCAAACCGTTCCAAATCCGTCGTTAATTTTGTCTGTTGTAAACCCGTCGGTAAAATTTATGTCCGTCCCAAAATCCGTCGTTAAATATTTTTGAGGCCGATTTTAGGAACGCCATAATCCATCGGAAATCCGTCGCTAAAGTCGTTTTAGGACGGATTTGGGACGGATTTTGGCCGTCGGTAATTCCAGTTTTTCTTGTAGTGCCCTAATGTCAAATAAGTTTTTATCTTACATGTAATTTTATGGTTAAATTTATAATTTTTTACAAATTATACTGTAATATTTAGGATAAAGTTTAAAACTTTTCAAAACCCTAATTGATCACTCTAAATTCTAATTAAAAATAAATAAATTTTGAACTCAAGTGGATTTCTCATAAAGTCAAAAATATTACTTATGACCTACCAACTTCATTGGCACACCATTGGTCTATTATATTTTGATAACAAAATAATTATCTTGATGAACAATTCATGTTGATAAAAAAGATATGTGAAGATGTTAGAAATATACTTTGTAAGATTTTAACTAACTCTTTTAGTGAATGTGATGGATATATTTATAATAGAATAAAAAAAGAAGTTGAATCAAGTAGTTAACATTTTGCCTCTGAAGATAACGGTTAAAGGTTCTATCATCAATATTTTGTAAGACAAAAGCTCTTTTTTCATCTTAGATAAAACCTCAAAGCAACATATCTATCTTAGGTAGGGGTAAAACTTTTACATCTCAACCTCCTTCGGATATCGTCGTGGTATTGAAACCCAAAATCCGTAAAAGACGATATTGAATATTACTTATTTACTTTTTACTATTTTAATAATAATCTAGATAACAGATGACGATTTTTAAGTTCAAACTTATATCTTGTAACCATAAGCCTTTACACTGCTTGCTTAGGATGTATGCGTGAACATGGTCGAGGCTTGAATTTCATATAGTTTTGTGACCGAAAACTTTGTCTTGACCCATAAATCATCTTGATAGCGGTTTACACGATTTTAATAGGTTAAAAATCAACACATAACCTTAGAATACATGTACCAAAACAATAAAGACAAACATTTGTTACTTTAATTTTACAACATATGGGATAGTTCTTTATTATTTTCAAAAGATATAAAAACAACAACGTTAATTTGCCTCGGGTAACAATATTTTCCTTAACTAAATCGAAGACCAAGCATTAGCATCGACCCAATTGAAAGCAATTGGTGCTAAGAAGGCATCGGGAATTCCAAAAGAAGTCACCAAAGCAAGTGCATGCGGTCTTAATTCACTGCAGAGTTTTAGAACTTCTTGCCTAACCACTGCAGCATTGGCTGTTGATAAGTAGCCATATCGAATAAAGGAAACATCTTCTTCCATCACAATTGTTGTGTACATCGATCTCATTAAACCTAGTACATCCTGCAACATTCAATAGATTTATCATAACCATCTTTACTTGGGTTCTTCGCCATTTAAATATAATCTACTTGAGAAAAGTTCAATACACACCTTTAAAGAGCCATCAGGAACGGTTGCTTCAACATCAAGGTATGTTTGTAGAATTAAACGATCTGCAAAGGCTCTGCCCAAATCCTCGGCAATTTGATATGTCTAATAATGTATATATATTTTTTTATTATTACAAATTGTTAAATAACGTAGATGAAAAAAGAAAATGACTGATACTTAGGAGACTGGGTTGGTTATTGCATACCACTGTGAATATATGTTCTATGTTTTCTCCTTGAGCTTGGTGTTGTGATACTTGTGAAACAAAACGATGCAATAGATCTCTCTCTCGTAGGCAGAAGATGTCGGTCTAAACATTTCCAAATAGTGTACATTAAACCAACATCGATACGTTCTAAGAAGTGTCTGAAAAAAATTATTTTTTTATATTATATTACTTGGAATTGAGTGGTTCTTAGTGTAAAGCTTGTGAGTTGAGACGGTATAACAGGCTTGACTTTGTTTAGGTGTTCAAGTCCTAAACCTTGAATTGGTTTGTTCCTTTTCTTGGCTCCCAAGAACTCTGCTAGGAGTGCCTTACTAATCTGATAAGTCAATTCACATTTGTATTTAAATGATCAAATGATTATATTACCAAAAAAGGAATGTAGATGCATGGTTACTTAATTACCTGTTGCATCAAAACATTATTGTCGCCCTCAAAAGTCAATTGCACATCATACTCGCTTTTTAAATGACCAACATGATTTTCTGTCTTCACACCTTGCCCACCACAAGCTTCTCGACATTCCTGGCCAACCCAAAATCAACAATAAACCATAAGTTTTCACTAGAAAAATGTACAAGTTAATTCAGTTGTATAAAAATTAAATTTCATAATGATGGGACAACCTGCAGGGTTCTCATGCAATGCCATGTTAAAATAGCCTTAAGTGCACTAGAAACAATATGGACTGTTTTCATTGATTTAGGTGTTCTTTTAACATATATCATCTTTAAGTAGTTAGAGGCAAAACACAGTGCGTATCTGCATTGCAAATTGAAGAGAAAGTACTTAATAAATGCCAATAAGGTAAAATAAATTAACAGGTAATTAAGCACATAACTTATTTGATACTTACGTCTTTGCAAGAAGAGGTAACAAGCGTCTTTGATGACTTGGATAATCAAGTAATAGAACTTCAGGTGCATTTGGTATAAGTGAAAAGGCTCTTCTTGACATGGAGTACCTTATTGCAGTTGCTAAACCAATCTGTCCAAATTATAGGGGAACATATAACTATACGTCACAACTTTATAAGCGTAGCTTTTATAGAATGACATTTGTTAAAACAATCTAGCTAGTAAACTCACCTTTGTCGTGTTAACCGAACTCGCTGCAATAGTCACACGTCCAGATGTCAAAGGTGCCATAAATGCACCAAATCTTTGAAGTGGATCCTTGATTGCACTCAAATATTGGCCATCAGCTGAAACATCTGCAACAGAATTCAACATGTTCTCTCTTGGTATTCGCAAATTGTCAAACCTGAAATACATGTAAGGTTACCTGCAGCCACTTACATATAAACAAATATTGTATCTACATACATGTTTATGCTATCCATACCATATTCGACCATTGTCAACACCATTTAAACCTATTTTATGACCACAATCAGCAATACGAACATTTGGACATATATTTCCATTTAGGTCTCTGATCTGGGCTATAAAGGCATGCACTCCTTCATTCACACCATTGATTTCAAGCTGGGAAAACACGACTGTGTGTGTAGCATGCTGATAACATAATATTCTTCAAGTCATCATCTAATCAAGCCGATAAGTTTAATTAAATTGGCCCCAAATAAATGGAATCTTACATTAGCTGCACCCCCGATCCAGTATTTTTGAGCAGATTCATAAGGAGTGCTTATGATGAATTCTTGAGTGCTTGCATCATATCTAGTAATTGTTTCAATGCCACGAACCTAAAAATCCAAAGTTAAAGCAGCACATATGTGACACCATGCGTATATAATGTAATGGAAACAACTCCATTAAACAAAAGAAACACTATATCATGTTTGAACAAATTCTTAGTTAATATACATTACTTAGATAAACGTTTGTTATATAGCATTTTTCTGAGGGTGTGTTCATATGTACGTTACTAACTTTTCCGGTACATATTTTGTGTTTTACATATGTGGCTAAAACATATAGGCACTTGGACAAAATACATATTGATGCACATGTCACCAACCTTTTCTATTAGAGTAAAAAAAGTAACAAAAAACAAATGTCACGTACATTACTTCCATGTCCTAACTCGCTCATTGCAAAGCAACCTTTAATTTCATAGGTCTCGGTTGGTTTCAACCATTTATCGTGATGACGTTTTGTGCCCATGAATTGGATTGCACCTCCCCTGCATACATATTATGTTCAACATAATATTCAAAAAAGAACTACTATAAACTATATATAAAGAGAAAAATGTAGTATCATTTAATGTAAATGTAACAACCACAGACCAATAACAGTAACTAGTCAATTAGGATTGACTTACTGGTTGTTGGGTTATGCTAGGCTAGTTGTTTTTAGAAGTTGGGTCTGCTGGTTATTATTTATGGATTTATCCTATAACTTAAAAAGAAAAAGAAGGTTGTTCACCAAATTTTTTAGAGAAAAGTTTTTATTCCTTTCTCTCCTAATTTTTCCCCCCCTCAAATTTCTATTTTTATCTTTTTAAAAATAAACACAATTATTAACAAATTTATACTAAATTTAAAACCAACTCTATAACAACTTTTAACAATAAAACTATTTTATCTCTAATTTTTTTATTTTTTTTATCCATAAAAACATTATATGAATACTATTTTTGTATATATCTATTAAAAGGAATTTAATTTATTATATTCCTTAATTTAAATTATGAAATTTTCTCAGTTTTTGACAATTATTTAACATCCAAATTTTCTAATTTCCTTGAATCGTCTCCTTAAAAAAAAACTAGCCTTGTACCCGCACGATGCAGCGGTGCATAGGAAAAAAACACTGGTTAATTAGTGGTACCCGCACGATTACCGGATCACTGTACCTATGGCTATGCGTGTTTTAGACAGCGGAGACGACGACGGTTTTGGGGGGGGTGGCTATGTGTGTTTTATAGGGAGGCGAATCTGAGGGGATGTATGGGTGTGTTTTTTGGTATAATATGTGAAACTTCAGGGGAAAGGAAGAGAGACAAATTGGGCATAAAGTTTTCTTAAGGGTATTTTCGATATTTCAGGATTAAAGTATTTGGTGGTAATGTAAATTAAAAGGGTAAAATAGGGAATTTAAAGGTAGAGTGTCTAATTTGGAGATGAGTAGTTTGATTATATAAGGAGTATAGATATAGATAGATAATATAAAGCTCTAAAAAAGTTATATGTTTTAAATTTGGTAAGGTTTATATTTTTATTTTATTTTGATTGTAATGTATTTTTCTAATAGTGATCGAATAATATATGTTTGAAAGTAACCATTTTTATATTGAATCGTATAAATTTATCTCAATATAACTTTTTAAAAATATGATTTATTTATGTGGTATAAACAAAATCGATGTTTTTAGTTATTTATATGATTTTGGTTTAGCATTTGTATTTAGATCAGAACTATACTTTATAGGTGATTTTTTATGCATATATGATGTTTTATGAAATGCAAATTATTACATATGGATATATTTTTATTTTATTTCATCGAAGTATCAATTCATTTAGTCAAGCATAATTTTATAATATATCATGAGAACTCAATAAGTATCAGAACGAAATCTATAAAACATATTTATAAAACTATATATCCGTCCATCAGACTATCAACTAACCTATCAGATAAAACATGAATGTCACTATAATATTCAACTATTAAAGGTAAAATTTCATGGATTTTCATATATTCTTTTCCGTAATCAAGATCATAATACCAATATAAATCATAGGATGTGACCAAAATGATATATATATATATATATATATATATTCATTCGATGCATTCCATACAAAAGAATAATTCACATAAATTTTTGTCAATAATCATATTATCATAAGTTCGAACACAATGATGAAAAGATGAAAACAGTTAGAATTAATTATGGATGCATATCAATCAATATGGAAACCAATAAGTCAAATCAACATACGTTATGGCAGGTTTAAGGCAACGTACATACCATAAAAAGAAATGCACTCCAAGCTTAATCGCTAGCGAGTGATCGTACATAGCAATAGCTTCGGCACGACAAAATCCCCACAACTCTGCCTCTGGGCCCTTTCTGCTAAACCACCCATCGAAAGCTCCTTGTTGCAATAAGTATTCAATTCTTCTCATTGTCATGTCTCTTTGGTGCTCCATTGGTTGATTATAATCTGGTGAAATAAACACTTTGCCACCCCGTTCTCTCGGACAAAACAGGTCACTCTGCATCATCAAGTTCAACATATAGTCGATTTCATCAATGCTATTGCCGTCCACAAGCCTACGAAGTGAACTCGTGTCAAAATCAAATGATGGCTCTGATGTGGCACATGGGGTGGCTTGAAGCATATGCGTGATGGGGTTGTGGTGGTTTTGGAGGTGGCGGGCTAGGATTTGGGTCCGGAATTTGACTTGATCCATGTATGAAGATGATGATGAGTCCATTTGAGCTTCAATTTAGAGGACGACGACTTTATTTCTCGGGGTTTTTATTTAATAACGTTTGTATAAGAATGCAAGAATCCGGTTGTTAAGGGGAGCATGGAGAAAACAAGTTTAAAAAGATAATTATCAAAAAATGCGTTTGCACTTTAGAATAATTTAGGACAACGAATTACTTTTTGTCGCCATGCTATTATAGTATATATATATATTTCGACTATGAATGCAATATATACCTACTGCATGCATTTTTTCTCTTTTTATTATATTTATTTTACACTAATAGCAGATTATTTAAACTAGTGACTAGACGGGTACCTATTTAATGTGACGATAATGACATAGTGGTGGTAGCTGTATGATTACTAATGTAAAAGTAATTGATGTAAAAAAAGTTAGTGTAATAATTTTAAGAGTCAGGGAATGTATATTATAAATAATTCATTACAAGTATATTATGTGAAGATTTATAAGTTAGTGAATAAGAGAGTAATTTGCGTAGATAAAGACTGAAGCGTGTATTAGGATATATTGGATAGATATAGTGTGCGAGTTAAAAAATAGTTATTGGAAGATTAATTTTGGTAATTTAAAGGGATTAGTTTCCTGAAATGTAAGAAACTTTGAACGAATGTTTATAATAGAAAATAACTAATTTAAGTTGTGTGTATTGTATGTAAACAACTCGAAATAATGTTTATTGTATGTAAGAATTTCGTTTCAACCAATTAAAATATGACAAGTGACAGTCGTATATGGTTGTCACGTATGTTTTCTTACATACAATAAACATTTTTTTGAGTTGCTTACATACAATACACACAACTTTATTTTTTCCCTACTATATACATTCAGTCAAAGATAGTTACATTTCACGAAACTAATCCCTAATTTAAAAGATGAAAAATTGAAAAGAAAAATGAGTGGTTTGTTTTATAACAAATGTCACATCATTAAACAATATGATCTTCATGTTGAGTTGCATCACGTCGCCAACATAAACATTAACTAGACTTATGCCTAAACAATGTGGCGACGGTAAAGGTAATGATGGCGGTGACAGTGGCGGGGGTGGGGCGACAGTAGGGGAGACGATGGTGGTGAATGTAAAAGTAATTGATGTTAAAGATGGCAGAGTGGTTATTTTAAGGGTTAAAGGATATATATTGTAAATTATTTTACTAAGGATATTATAGGTTTGTTAGATGAAGATGTTTAAATTAATAAATAAATAAATAAATAAGAGAGGTATTTTTGGTTTTTTAAAAACTGAAAGTTTAAGAAAAAAAAATGGTAATTTGTTTTATTAGATAGTATAAATATAGATAGTTGATTTTGCCCCCCAAATAATTACTCGTATCAATTATCGTGTATATCAACTACGAGTTAGCTATATCCCTTAAGTGGTTAATTTGATGACTTCTTTTTAAAAGGTTTTACAATTACCATAAAATGGGTTATAATGACTCATGTGCAAAAAGTAGTTTTTGACCCATTTGATTTCTCTAGCAACTCCAATTGATTTAATGTAAAAGTTGTCTAATAGATATAGTCGTAATACATTTTTGACCTTGTATTTGAGATTTTGAGTGCCATGAGATCACAAGTTAGAATATTTCAAATTGTGACATTTACCAAACATCATTTTTGATTCATATGTTTTCAGTGGTTAGCGAACCACTCTAATCAAAATTCCCACCAAATATATCTCTTGATAAACACTTTACTTATACAACAGTCATTGATAGTTTTTCATAACTGGCCGGCCAGTGATAACTCCAATTTCGACCATGGCCAAAGTAGAAGCAAAGAAGGAAACGATCAGCATTGCAGTTTATAAAGCTAATTTACATTGCCCAAAATGTGCTCATGATATCAAAAAGCCTCTTTTGAGAACTCCAGGTACTGTATATTTCATGCATATGCTTTATTCTAGGTTCATATGAAAATTGTTATATGTATTTTTATTTATATAAGCAAGGTTTTTAATACAAATTAAGTCGGGTATACTTTATATTTTCATAAAGGTATAGTGTTTACTTATTCACTTACATATTTAATTTTTGTTTGTAAATTAGTTTCAAGTAGCAAATCAATCCACACTTTTTTTAACAACAATATCTATTGAACATCTAACAAAATATTAGATAAACCTTTTATTTAGCTTTATCTGTCTAAAAAAACTCAATATTCGTACCTGCTTTGGTAAGATTATATAAACAAAAAACTAATACATGTTTTTTGTGGTTATTAGGAGTCCACAAAGTGGATATTAAGCATGAAAAAGGTGAAATTACGGTAGAGGGCACTATCGAGGTGAAAAAAATTCATGAAAAATTACAAAAATGGAGTAGAAAAAAGGTTGAGATTCTATCACAAGACAAGAAAGTGATAGTGGAGAAGAAGGAAACAAAAAAAGTGAGAGTTACTTCGATTCAATTCATATTTTTACACAATTTTAACATATTTAGAATAAATGATCCTTTAGTTTATACTTTATACATTTAGATCTAGACAAAACTTTGATCGAAAAAAAATACCAAATAAGATATTTTAATAGATATATTTATATTATATTAATAAACAAACTATGCTCCCCTATTTTCCAACTCTCTACCTTTAAAATAGGGTAATTTACATTTTTTGTCCCTGAACTTGACACGTTTTTCACTTTTAGTCACTAAACTTCAAAAATTGCAAATTATACACTAAACTTACCACTTTTTTCACATTTGGTCACTGCGTCAACTTTGTTACCTTTCCTCCGTTAACTTCCCAGATTCGTTAGTTTTTTTTTTTTTTTACTTTTCTTTCTTTCCATTTATTCCATTATTAAAAGTGATAATCGGCCTAACTTCAGGTCTTTTAGATATTGTTTTGTTCGATTAGTAAAAATAAACATTCATTTGTGAGGGGTTTTGAAACAGTTTTTTTTTATATTTACAGTTTACTACTTTATTAGTTATAAAATAGTTTGATTAGATAAAATAATTGTTTTATTTTGAATAACGATGATTATTTTTTAGTTGAAATTTTTATTTATAAAGTTAGATTTTTTTTAGTGCAGCTACTTGAATTTTTTAGTCTTCTTATGTCTACTTTAACCGTAAATATTTTTGTTTGTTTTATATAAATTTATATAGTTTTCCTTAATTCATTTTAGAGAAAATTACATTTTTGGTCCCTTAAGTTGGCAGGATTTTCAATTATTGCCCTTAAGTGAATTAATTACAGAAAAAACCCTAAAGTTGGTCAAATTTTTCACTTTTAACTATGTGACTAACAACCGTCTATTAGGTCCGTTAAGTGAATAACATATTCGTTATTTCACTATGATATTTTCTTCCCACACTCGAACACAAACCGGATTCGTTAGGTTTTGCTGAAAACGAAATATCCACTGAACTCACGACGACCGGAAATTTGAAAATCATGATCGAAAAATTAAAATCTAGATTTATTTCTTCTTAGCTCTGAATCAGAACACGAAACATGTTGCAATGGACTCGGAAATCAATCGCGAATGAACCCTAGCCAAAATAAATCCGATCTAGACTTCGCCAGAAAAACTTGACTCACTTGAAAAACTTGTTTGAATCGGAAAGAAAGACAAAACAAAGCAATTGCACTTCAAATCCAACCAGATCTAGCCAAACCTGATCCCGATCCAAGCAATTCCGTATCCAAAAACCCTTGTTTCTGAACTCAGATGTGTGTGTGTCAAGTGTGTGTATGTGCTTGGTGTGTGTTTTTCAGTTAACATTTTGTTTTCCGGCCGTTGTAATTTTCAAAATTTTGGGTTTGTGTTTGAGTTTGGAAGAATAAAAAGAAGGGATCATGGTGAATAGACGAATCTGCCCCCCACTTAACAGAGCTAATAGTCGGTTGTTAGTCACAGAGTAAAAAGTGAAAAATTTGACCAACTTCAAGGTTTTTTCTGTAATTAATTCACTTAAGAGCAATAACTGAAAATCCTGCTAACTTGTGGGACCAAAAATGTAACTTTCTCTTCATTTTATTAACTATTGCTAAACTATAATAAAAATAAGATAATGTAACGGTTATCTGGAGTAACGTGTTCTAGTTTTTTTTCTCTGAATAATCGAGAATGCCTTATAATTTAACCGTAAATATTTTTGTGTATAATTTGCAATTTTTGAAGTTTAGTGGCTAAAAGTGAAAAATGTGTCAAGTTCACGGACCAAAAGTGTAATTTAACCTTTAAAATACCCTTAATTTTCAACACACTCCTAACTCACACACTAAATCTATCCAATATATCCTTAAAATATTTTACACCCATATTTATCCAAAATATCTATCTTCTTTATTAATTAACTTAAATATTTATACCTAATATCTCTATCATATTCTTAATAAAGTTATTTACAAAAGATACATTTATTAACCATAAAATAACTACACTACCATTTATATCAATTATTATTTTTAATTTAATAACCACATCATTACCACCACTGCCACTAGCACCACCCGTTGTCACCACCGCTTCTGCATTGCACAGGTACCCATCTCGTCACAAAATATATTAATAATAATAATTAATGGTTTAATTATCCAGTTTCACCTTCTTAGTGTTTTAGTTATATAATAATTTTATAGTATAACGTAATTTTTCAACTTTAACTAATCATTTGAAGAGTAAAACATTATTACTCTTCCAGTGTGCAATTAAGGATATTAATTAAGAAAAAGAAATTCAAAGTTTACTTTTTTTTTTTTCTCATTTAACACTATATTAATTATTATTGAAAATTAAATTTTGGTCTATACTCTCAAGTTTCATTTAAAAGAGGAATAATATAAATGAAAGTAAACATACTCACAAATTGCTTCTTTAGTGCTAAAAAAAACTGAATCATTGTTTAATTATCATTCTAACTATTTAAAGGTCAGAATAGTCATGCTTCTGAAATTTTCAGCTCTCTCAAATTTTACTAATAAGATTTTACCAGCATAATTTTTTTCTTCTATAGTTAAAGTCAATAACTATTGTAAAATTATCTTTATTATTACTCCTTTATAAAAGAAATGACATTTTTTTATTTTAGGTAATTCTATCTTTGAATTATCAAAATTACCCTTGACTTTTTATGTTTTGCCCTTAATGAATTATAATTTATACTCTAAACCTTTATTTTAAAAATTAACTCTTTAAGCCTTTATCTCCTAAAAATTTTCACTATCACAATTACATCAACATACATCACTTGACACCGCCACCACCACCAATAGTACCATCACCACCGACACCACTAGACTGCCTTCCCCACCACCACTAGACCACCTTCCCCACCACCACTAGGCCGCCTTCCCCACCACCGTCGCAGCATTGCGCGAGTACTATGTTCGTTAAAGTTAAACTATGTACTTTTAATCAAACTTTTTTTTTTGAACGGCAATTTTGGGCTCAGCGTCATGGCTACCCAACTCCAATTTCAGAGGAAACTCATACTAAGAAAACCCTTGTTTCCATTCTTGAGAACATTTTGCTCACACCAGGTTTTGAACCCAATCAAACATAATACCTTAAACAAATTAAATATGTAATTTTAATCAAAAGTTAAGGTTAAATTAAAAGTTTTAAAACTATATTATTTATTTTGTCAACAGTTAAGAACTCAAGGAGCTAAAAAGAAAATATGAGTTTTTGTCTGTTTGTCCAGCAACCCTCCAGGCTCTCCTTCCTCTTTCTTTTATCTTTTTTCTATGAATTTTATTTAAATTAAACTTGTTAGAGGGACATTAAAGACACATTAACGGTGAGAGGGTTCATCAACGGGCTTTTAACCCTCCGAGCATTCCTCTAAAACCAACCCATCGGGGGCGGGGCGGTGTGCCCGCCGGCCCACTCCATGCCCCCCTTATATCATATCTAATTAAGAATAGTTTCTTCTCTTTTAACTCACTCTCCTCTCTCTCTTGTTTTTTTTTTTCTTATTTATAATTAAAGACTTTGGAACACAAACGTATGTATATATGTTAACACAAATTCAAAGGACGGCTATAATTCTATCGCGTTGTTACTTTACAAAGTACTTTTGATAAGGAAAACTAGTGGGTCCATAATTTTGGCCGTTAGTACGTACACATTAAAATTACAAATGATCGACCCCAAGGCCCCAACATAGTTTTTCCCCATCTATGTACATTGTTATTTCACCAACGATTGGGATAGGCTCACCATCTGTAAGTTATTATTGCTATTTTTTTTTTTTATTCTTTTAAATAAATTTCATTTTAGGAGCATAGCTAAAGTTAATAATTACATATCTGAGACTACTTAAAAAGTAAAAATGTGACATAAAATAGGTATTTTATTAACAAAATTTGCTACATTGTTATTTCATTCAACTTCACATTTAGTACGTTTTAGCTTAAATATAAATAACTTTCATAGTTTCATGGTGGACTGGACGACTCCACGCGCGGGTTAGCTAGTTGCTCATGATCAAAGACAAGCTATTTAATTTAATTTCAACTTTGTCAACCGTATTAAAGTTTTTAATTTGTTTTTTTGTTTTTATTAATTTTTGGTGTGACTGAAGGAAACTATAAAGACGACCAAAATAAAAGCATATATGCACTGCGAAAAATGCGAGTATGATCTTCGATCCAAGCTACTGAAACACAAAGGTAAGTTAATATCTGCACAATTCATCGAGTTTCTGGTTTTTAATATACTATTCCATTTGCGCGCAATTAATTGAGCTGATTAGAGCTAGCATTATGGGAAATTAATGGTAGGTATACATAATGTCAAAACTGACATAAAGTCGCAGACCGTTGTGATAGAAGGAACCATCGAGGCCGAAAAGATTGTGACCTACATGCAAAAGAGGGCACGGAAACACGCGGAAATCATACCCGGCCCTTCTTCAAAAGATGAGAAGGTTGAGAAGAAGGGGGAAACAAAAGAGAAAGTGATTGTTGATGTAACTACTACAAAGATTGTAGAATTTGAACAGAAAAATAAAGTAGAAGCAAAAGGTACGGATGGTGAGGCTCCGTATTTTGTTCACTATGTATACGCCCCTCAGTTGTTTAGTGATGAAAATCCTAATGCCTGTTTAATAATGTAGACTAGCTAGAAAACATTATTTATTAATTGACTTAATTAATTAAGAGCATGTATTTTAGCTCATCATGAGCTAGACCGTCTTAATTTGTAATGTAAGTATATGTTTATTTATGTTGCTTATATTTTGGCATAAGATTTGTGCTTGATGAGTTTGAACTTAATTTGTGAAAGAGTTTAACTAATCAATAAATTAATTAGTCATCAAATACAACAGCAAATTAAACATATATGTTTTTTTTTTAATGAACTTCGAGAACATATAAAAGATGGGAGTGGGAAGCGTGGACGCGAAAGTACGTAGATGATGCCGTGTAAATCTAGGCGCATATACAAACAACGAGAATAAGACAGTCAACGAAAGAGAGAGATTCTCCTGAGTACCATGCTATATGCCCTTAGTTAGTTATGCCAAAAAACATAGTAAGATTTTCAGCCCATATGGTTTACCATGATGAACTAAACCCATCAATATATATTCGATCACGTGGCAATATGCGGTCCAACAAGCTAGCTAGCAGGTCCAAATGATCATGGCTGGGGTCATGATCAAGATCAACCATGTGTATCTAGAATTTATGCTTTTATTGTTTTCATATTATAATATAAAATATCAAAATTATCTTTTAACAATTAATGAAATAATTAAACTACTTATGTTCAAAAAGAAAAAAAAAAAGATTAAACTACTCGTAAAGTCGTAATTAATTTATGCATATATAGTAAGTGTCCGGTATATATATATCTAGAGCTAATAATTATTTCCAGAAACAAAGTTCATTATTTTTTTTTTAAAGGTGAATTTCGTTAGAAACTTCGTGTCGTGATTCGATAATGAAAGGTCTAGCATACATTGTTTTAACTGGGTCCGCGCTAGAGAGTTCACTCGATGTAGAAATGCCTATTTCAAATACCCGATAGGGGGGTCTCCCTCGAAGTAGAAATGCCTATTTCAAACCCGGCATGCCCTCTCAGACTTGAACCTGGGTATACCCAAGTCAAGCCCTCATAAAGGGACTTAATTCATATGTCCTACTCAAGGCTTGAACACAAGACCTCATGCAAGGGGATGATCTTTCAACCACTAAGCTAAAGCTCAAAGGACAACAAAGTTCATTATCTAGTTAGTTAATTTTCTTCATACATTTCTATATGGAGTAATTAAGAGATTATCAGATGGGAACACCCGGCCACGTCAAAATCTTATTAGCATACAAACATAAGAAGGCACCTGGTATCCCGACCAAACTTTTGGTAATTCAACCACACTATTTGCAGCGATAATCGCTGTAAATAGTGGTGTTTTGTCTATATCCAACTATTTTCAGTGATAACTGACAGGGGGCCTGCTATTACTTTGCCAGATTTGTCATTACACACAAGAGACCCACACTATTTGCAGCGACTATCGCTGCAAATAGTAGTTGTGGTCAAGATACCAAAAAACAATGGTGGGGATATGGGCTCCGCATAAGAATTAGCTAGCTTGACTGATTATTAAAAGCTTGGTAATCTCCCAATCAAGATTTATAAAATGTCAAGAAATTATTTCACAATTTGGCTAAGCTCTAGCTATCTAAGATTATTTGGCTTGACTGGAAACTTATTGATCTTCTTTAGTCTTGTTATGATTGACTTTTGAAGTTATGTTTCTAGCATGCCTGACGAAACTTGACCAAACATATTGGAGCTGAGCCTTGGAGGGCCACAAGCCCACAATATTAGTAATTTACTCCTTTGGAGGGTCCAAATTAATCTGTATGTATCTTCTTCTACTTATCTTATAATTAATATATACAACCAATTAACTTTATATATGTAAAAAAACATGAAAAATGCAAAAGGATGTCAAATTTTTGGAAGGGCCACAACTAACCCTGGCGCCCGTCTAGCCCCTAAAGATTCGTTCCTGGTGCTTAAAAAATAAAATAAAAGTAAGATATCCATCACTAGCTAGCCAGGCAATTTTAAATTGAAAATTGCTGAGTGTTGAAGCTAGCTAGATTAATTAGTTGGAATCACATGCCAGGCCATCAGTACATCAAAAGCTACACTAATTAGTTTGGAGCTTACGTAGTATCAGAAAAGACTAATTATTAGTACCATTGAATTAATTATATGTATGTGCTTGAAACTTAATCTGAATATCATAAGTTTACAAAACTGGATCTAAAACTGTTATTAACCATCACATGCACAAAGATTGACATTGTTAAGAAAAGTTCACCTAATATAATATATATATATATAGAGAGAGAGAGAGCTATATATCATATCACAAGATAAACTGGCCGGGCATCCAATTGATACCAAACGCGCAAACATATATACAAGAAATTAAGAAGTTACGTACGTTAGCCTTCAACTACATATAATTATATATATATTGGGACTTCATGATTAATATCGATCAGCCTTTCATATAAAGTACGTACATTTCAACATATCAAAATGCCAATTCGATTAAATCGATCTTATAAGGATCGAGTAGGGTTAATTATTCTAGTATATATATGTTGAAATATAAACCATTATAAAACACATACATATATAGAGACATGCCCATCGCATGCAAATAGTGCTACTATACATGTTAACTAACCAAATCGATCTTATATAGCTAGCTACTGTATATTCAAAAAGTCAAAAACCCTACACTTGTATGTTCACAAAATGATGGTCGAATTGAAGAGAGCAGGAAAGCCTAGAAGGTAGGTGGTACTCATGAAGATCGATATATAAATATGTATAAAACTGGACACACGGTGCAAGTACTCTCGGAGTTATAAATTGCTGTACTACTTTTGATTATTAAATATGTTTCAATGCAGTATAGCTAGTGAGTATATAAATTACGGAGTATAAAAAAAAAACAAAAAGAAATTAAGAAGCATCTGTTCAGGAAAAAGGCTAAAATCCTCACATGCCCAGCCAGCTTATTATTATCCCTGGGAGAACACATGTTTATCCATCGAATCTAGCAACGAACTAGCTAGGAAAACCAGACATACTGCTTCATTAAAAGATGGACATATAAATTATAATATTAGGGTTTTTCTATCCACTTTACTCAAGAACATTAAATAATTTCAACGAATTCACGACATATAAAAAAGAAAATTAACATACTGTAATTAATTAAACTATATACGTAGTGTATTCTGGTACGTAGCTAAATGTTACTCGATCTAATTAAGTAGGTGTATTGTTTTTGAATTTTTATATATTACTCAAATTGATTGATTGAAGTCTTTAGTCAATTAGAAATACTTTTGATTTCAACAACCGATAGCAACACGTTGATTTTTAATAATAAAATATGAAAAATGTCATTGTTGTTTAGTATTCGTACCATATTCTATGAATGAAGTAACATATAAAAATCACCAAACCCAAGAAAGAATAACATTAATTATAAATCAATTACTACTAGTTAAGTTAATTATTATGATGACAATCCTTTGCAAAGAAACTAGCTTAATCAATTTTTGAAAAATCAAAATAGTAGTATCACAAACACACTACAAGATAACAAGAAAACGTAGTACAAAGATGATTAATTTGATGTTAATGAATAATAGTAATTCACAAATAAAGTGCTAAACACTACAATTGGATCAAGGGATAGAGGAAAATGGAACACACAAAAAATAAAATAAAAAAGTGATAGCTAATATTGATAAATGATGATGATCCATTGTTTTTTTATAACATTTAATTATCTGACCTTTTTAATTATTTATCCAAAAGGCGGTCGGCTCGCTGTATTACCAGGCCAACCACCAGCACCACTACCACCGCCACCGCCGCCGTCAACAGGTA
The DNA here is from genome assembly GCF_010389155.1 of Erigeron canadensis. NCBI lineage: Eukaryota > Viridiplantae > Streptophyta > Magnoliopsida > Asterales > Asteraceae > Erigeron > Erigeron canadensis. The sequence goes on from NC_057763.1 coordinate 40,500,386, forward strand.
AATGAACATTAGCTGGCATGTTAAGTGGTAAATTAAAAAATGGTAACCCCATAGATGATGGGTCATGAGGAAAGTTATGGGCACCTCCATCAGCATTATTATTAGCACCACCACTGCTGACAGCAGCTTCATCTTCATCTAAAGGAAGTCTCTCATATGCAACATTAGTAAAAGATGCAGCTATTACTATAACTGGTCCAGAAGCTATAAGGGCTCCCACAACATTCCCTCCAACAACTTGACCCTGTCCACCGGCTAAATAAATTGTCAAACTAGTCGCACCCGGTGGAGCCGGTGGCGGTAAAAAAGAACCCGAAAGTGAAAGTATCTCAAACCGGCCATGAAGTGTCACAACAGATCCAGCTGCAGCCGGTTGCCGAAGACTAACGTTGTTTACCGTCCCACTACCGCTGACTATACATATCCCACGTTGACGTTTCCTAGCGTAGTCAGCAACGGATTCGTAAACATCGCATCCGTTGCTGATTTCAAGTATGTGAGCTCTAAGGGTGTTTGCGCTTTCTCGGGTGATGATAACTGGTGGTCTTGGTTTGTTTTTGGAGCCGGGAGGACGACCACGAGGACGGCGGCCGCTTCCTTCCCCAGAACCAGGGGTGGATTGGTTCGTGTCGTCTTCGGAATCGGGTGGGATTTGGAGGTGAAGATCAGGGCGGTTTTGGAGGGTGAAAGGGGAAGTAGAGTTGTTGTTAGCCATGTATTTGGGTGTATGTAAATTAAAAGAAGTTCTAAAAAAAAAAAATTAAAAATAAAATAGAGGCTAGGATAGGAGGAAAGAGTCCAAGAATATAATATAAATAAATTATGAAGGTAATGGAGAAAATTTAGGTTTTAAAAAAAAAGGTAACACATGAGGGTTCTTTCTTTATTACATGTGGGGAAGAAAGAGAGAGTATATATGTGTGTTGCTTAATTTATATAATGGAGGAAAAGGAAAGCAGAACCCTACGTAGGGAATATTACTTTGAAACTTTCATTTAATAAGTTAATATATATTCGAGTATATATATAATTAATGCTTTGAATTAGGTAACTAATTGTAATACAATTCTATTTTTTTCTTTTCTTTTTTTACAGGTGACTCGAATAGAAACAAATTTCCTTATTAAATACTGTAAGTTGTACTGTAATTTATTCATAATTATATTCGAAGTATTTAAAGACGACTTTTCACAACTATACATGTCGTGCCTCTAATCTAGGTGTTCATTTATATATATACTGGCCGGGAAGTTAAAGATGAATAAACTAAAACAAACGTATATATATCATGAAACTCAACAAGCAAGGCTTAGCAAATCTTAAATCAAGTGGTTAATTAACGCTTTTGTTTTTGATGATATGCAAACGTTAAAGGTCCGATTTTAATTTCTTATAAGACAAGAGTATCTTTTCTACTCAAGAAGTAAGTTGCCTATATTGCATCTTTATCTTCACCGATTATACACCATTATATTGTAGACGGTATATATTAGCATTTATAAACCGTGGAAGACGATATCAAGTGTTACTCACTTAAATGTATCATGAAAATTACTTAGCACAACTTGGTGATCCTTTACCTCGACAAGATAGTTCTTAACCGGCACATGCATGGTAATTGTAACATCTCAAGTTAATTAGACAGTTCAAAGAGAACTAATTAAAACTTTAATCACATAGTATTGGAATTAAGTAGATGAAATGAGTTAAAAATGTAAAGCTTAACTGGTCAGAGAGGCGCTCTCAGTTTTACCCAGGGTCTTGAGTTTGATCCTTGGGGATGACAAACCTTGCGGGTTTTCCCTCTGAGTACCTGTAATGGTCCATAGTCAATACCTCGTTGTCTATGGTACGTGCAATGTTTCACCATTATATGTTGAGGTTTCTCTGATGTCGTATAGCGACTGAATGTTAAAAAAAATATAACAAATAAGTGGACAAAAACATGAGAACTACTGGTTTATTTCTCATTTGCATCTGAACTCAAAATCAAAGAAATATCGTTAAATAATCCAAATTCAAAAGTTTAATATCTCAATTTTCTAGATTTGAAAATAATAAAAAAAAAAAACACATTGACTTGCTAAAACTAAGGTGTGGGTTGTTGTAATCATTTTAGAAAGAAAAAATTATATACAATAGAGGACACTTAATTCTTGGAAGAATTGAATTTGAGCTAACTTTGAAGGTACCCGTTATTTGTTATGATTGTATCCGTAAAAGGAAGCATCGGGTATTAATTACTTACATTTTTTCTATTTATTGATTCATTATTCTACAAATTTAAACCCTGATTTACAATAATGATATAAATCAAAATATAAATTATAGTTTCAAGTATCGTTGTATATCAACCTCCTAATTAAACTAATCTTTATTAATAATCTTAATCAATTTTTGGTTGATTTATTGCATTTTTTCCCCAAAAATTATCTTTCTAGCTAACACATAATACACGCTCGAAACGAGGAAGGGAAGGCTGTGAAAAGTGAAAACGGTGGGAAAAACTTGCTTAATAAACAAGAATTAATATTTGACAAGAACGGTCCCTTAACTATGACATTTTAATATTTTAGTCCAAACTCTTAACACACGCAAGTCTAAATATAGCATGTATTCCAATATTTATACATTATTATATACTTTTGTCGTTTTATATATCTTAATCTTGGCCTTTTATTTAAGATGGTACGGCAAAATTTTGGAATGTTGTCTGATTTAATTAATAAGTTTGAGTACACAATAGTGAATTGAGATTTTCAAACTAGTGCCCTGTGCATTATTTAATGAAGTATACTTTCTTAAAATATTTTAAATAAAATATGAAAATATGTATTAATTATTTATTTAAAAATAGAAATTGTTAGGTTGAATTAATACACATTAAATATATTTTTTGATTAATAAGGAAATAACAAGTTCATTAAATGTTTCTTAACTAGTGCACTAGGGGCACTAGTTAGTAAATCTCTTATCAAAATGCTTATATTCGAATTAGTTGAACATAAGAGATCCAACAATTATAATTAACCACATATTACTTAGTCAAATTTCTATCCCAACGATGGTGTAGTTTGGGATATCTTGTGTCAAAAATATGTTAATTAGGTTTCGTTTTCCAAGTTATTTGACACACTTCAGGACATATATAATATATAGGCAGTATGGCACTATTATGAAAGGACACAACTCGAAAAGAATTTTTTTTATATTTTTAATTATCGGAATTCACCAATTGACTTTGAACCAATAATTTACTCTAGTTGTCGCCATTGTCGCCATTGCTGCTACCGTCACCATTACCCGTCACGGCCACCACCACCGTTGTTATTACATCGCCACCACTACCGTCGTTACGTACACCGTCGCATCGCACGGATACCGCTCTTAATACGTACATGAACGACGTTTTTGATGTATAATCGTATATGAAAGGACGAAGTATATGCGTCAATATCACAATGAATAAAACTATTTTCATTTGAAGAGTAAACAATAAAGATTTATAGGTGAAAGCGTGTACCAAAACTACATATCACATGTGAATAAAGAGTAAAGTGCGCGCAATTTCTTTTCTTTGCTATAGATAATTGTGACCAATATATATATTACATGGGACGAATAAATTCTTCGAGACTTGAATTCATATTTTTGGACAAACATAAAAAAGGCTGAAATATTCTCTAGATATGAATGAACACACCAAGTTTCTAAGTTACAATTTGTTTTTTCAATTGCTACATTGAGTCCATACATCACAATGCATGAATAATGGAGTAAAGCGATGAGAGTTTTGGAGTTAAAGTAAAACATATATATAGAAGTATTTTAAATGCAATACAATGGCCTTGTGGGGGGTGGGAGGAGGCAACGTGTTACAAATTAAAGTTACATCGCGTTTATTCCTTCCAAAAACATTCCGTGAATCAAAGGCGCCCTTACACTGTGTTCTTGAGTTGTTTGAAAGAAAGAAAAGAAAAGAACACAAAGAATTGCAAAATAAGTTGTGTTCTTGAGTTTAACTTAAGGATGGAAATGAAATGAAAGGGAAGGAGTTGAAAGGATTTTTTAGTTGATTTTGTTTATGTTGAGTCTTGGATTCGCTGATAAGACTTACTTGCTGACGTGTGTCGTCAGCGAGTCCAGTGACTCTCTTCAGCGGGTTGTATGCTGCCCAAATGTTTGTCATGGCGGGAAGAATTCAAACCAGATGAAGACAAAAGTCACATGGTGGTTCTTCCAACTGTAATTTGTCTTGTATGACAAAGGTACAATTGGGACCAAAGCAAAGTTTTTCTCTTTCATACCCGATTTGGTAAAGAAAACAAAGGCTCATGCATGCAAGTACTTCGAGCCAATGAAACGTCGACAACGACCATCGAGTCACTATCATTGTAAGGTTGTGTTGCCCTAATTCTCCTCTATAAAAGGCAACACAACCGCAACATAAAATGTGTGTTAGTCACCTAGAAAAAGTGTATGTCACTTTGTTTGTAATTGTTCAAGTTTGTAACGTGTCTAGACTTAGTAATTACTTTGTTCATTTGTATTCTTTTAAGTCAAGTTTGTAATATCGACCATGTATTCATCGTTTAATCAATGATACATATGATTATGCTTGCATAGATTTGTTACACTTGAACTTATTATCGTTTTTGTTGATTACTTTCTTATTTACTTTCTTGTCTAGTTTAATTATAATACAAGTTGTGCAATCCGTGGACTATCAGTTTAAAAAAGTTTATCCCCATTTTTAGGATGATTTGGAAGGAAGATATGATGACTTCTGATCATTTTATTTCTTTTATAATTTAAACTCAAGAACATAGTGTTAGTATCCATCAATTTGCCAACACTTAAAGTTGTAGATTTTTAACTCAAATTTTTTAGTTTAAATAAATTTCTAGACATTTTTAGCTCAATATAGTTTGATACATAAAAGCATGAGAAACATTTATAACTTGTTCATGTTAACTAAAAATATAAATAATTGTAATATTACTTTTAATTACGACTAATGTTATTTTATCAGAGATTAAAATTAAAATGTCGAACCTAAATTGTACTTTCTATGTTATATAGCGGATAGAAATTAAGTACATGCATGTAATTAATAAAATAAAAAATACTGTAAATAAATACTGTAAAAGAGAACCTACTAGTCAAACGCGCCTTTCTGAAATAATGTATATGAAACATGTCCACACCCACACCTCTAAAAGTTTGAAATAGGACTGGTCACGATATATATATTTGTTTTTAAGACTAGAAACTAAATGGCAGAATAAATTATTAGTATATATGTTCTGAACTTTCTTGTAAAACTGGAACAAACTCTGCTTGTTTCCTTAATATTCTACCGGTTTCATTTCTTGTTTCTTGTTGCTCCTACCCATGTATATATGTGACAGCTTATATATATATATTATATATATCTTCCAGCAGTATCATGCATGTCAGCTATTGTTTAATCGATCTTAATTAATGATTCTGAGTTCTGCTCTGTATATCCATCGAGTCCCATTTACTTTTTACTTGGACAACTAGATCAAAGACCATGAACAAGTTTAAAGATCACACTACAAAGGAGTAAAGGGAATTGAAATAAAGCTGTTTGACTTTGAAAATCAAGTTAATCTTTGTCGACGTCGACATGACGTTGCCAAGTGTTTCTTTTTCTTTATCAGTAAAACAATTAGTTTATTATAATAAAAAAATCCTACCAGACCTTTTGTTGAAGATTTATTTTCATTTGAAACTAGCGTTATACCCGGTGGTTAGTCGGGGATAACCAAATGTTAAATATATATATATATATATATATATACTAAAACCAAAAAAAAACAAAGAGAACAAAATTAGAAAACACAGAGGAATACGAAAATAAAATGAAAAAGTGATAAACAAATGTTACATGTAAAAAAGGTATAAAAACCAAACATTTAAAAATAAGCACGAATATTAAATGAAAAAGAAAAAAGATAAAAACAAAACATATACGATCCGAATAAATTATATATAACATTTTAAAGAATTATAAAAGAATAAAATGTTAAGTGTAACAAAAAGTTATAAAAAACAAATATTAAAAAAGACTGGAAAAAAAAACACAAATTATATAAAGTTAAGGGGTAAACATAATAAAAAGGAAACAAGAGGGGCAAAAAAGAAAAAAAGAAAGGGACAAAAAAGAAAAAAGAAACAAAGGAGGGGGCAAAGTGTATAAAAAAAACAACAATATAAAGAGAGGAAAGGGGAGGGTTTCAAACTCATGACCTCTTTCCTTCAAGTGAAGCCACACACCACTACACCAAGCCTCAGACATGATAATTATTTGACAAACATTATATTTAAGTTAAGACTGCAAATGAGGACAAAAATAATACTGTTCACACAAGAACTCTTTAAATAGGTTATAATATAATATAATTTTGGCTTTTTCTTTTCCCTCTAATATAAAATTGCCTTCATTTTTTACCATTTAATTAATTCTTTTTTATTTTATTTTAAATAATGCGGTTTCTACGATTTGTCATCACCAAATGTTGGTTCTGAGTATCTTGAGATGAGACATGTTGGCGACTACATCTGTCTTTCTTAAAAACATAAAATTCTTGTAGTGAGATAGTTCCAAATAGTATATCAAATATGCTTCTTAGTTAATAAGACATACATTGTTTAAAAAAAATATTAGGTCAAATAAATATGTGTCAAAACATATTCTCTGAAAAGAATAATTATCGTACCATGGGAGCCCCGGAGGGAGTGCAACCAAGACATACGTCCGGGACACAATTTTGAGGGGCACAAAAATTTTATATATTATATTATATATGTAAAGGTTTTAGGTAAAATAAAACAATTATTAGAGTAAAATAAATAAACAATATATGTAAAAGTATAATATTATAATGTCTATCATTTTGTTAATGTTATAATGTCTCAATTATATAAAAAAATTTGCTTATATATTTGGATTCCTTAGAGTTGGGGGCACTTTTTTTTCTCGACTCGAACTGGGCACTTGATTTTTCAAGGCCGCCACTATCGTACATTGTTGTAATTACAAGCTAAAAAAGAAAACGATGGAATAAGGTAACACGATATATCAACATTGATAATCTTATAATAAAAGTTTCTAAACTTAATATATGTAATCACTATATATCTTTTTTGTTTAAGCGTAATTAGAAAGAAGAAATACGAGTAGTATAAAATGTATGATGGTTTAATCTCAAATCAAATTATGAAAAGAAGCCCAAAATACTATGACATTAGGAGTTTATCAATTTAGCCTTGTTTTGGGCTTTTGGCAGATTTTAATAGGGGCGACAGTCTTGTCACTTTGGGTGGAGAAATAACCTTTTTTGGGCTAAATATGGCATCTTTAGACTTTATTAGTAAACAAAATTACTCAATTAGTTAGAGGAATTACAAAGGTAAATACAACAATTTTACAGAAAGTTAATCAGGTCTTTAGATGCCAATGGACGTTTGATTTAGTGATACAAAGGTGAGGTCACTGAGGTGGAAGGTTTTGCCTCTCCATAAATCCTACATTCAAATCCGGATTTTTACGTTTAATTATCAAAAACAAATGACTAATAGCTAACATTTTTTTATTACGAGTAATATTTATCTTTATTTCATAAACATTTATCGTTGAATTGATCACTCAAATAGATTTTCAGATGTATCCTTTAACATTTCATAAGATTATATTTGCATAAATTATACTGTAATTATTTCTCTAGATCATTGAATTTAACAACTAATTACATTTTTGCATTAATATTTATCTTGATAAGCATTTATCTTTTGTTGATCACTCAAATAGATTTTCCAATGTAGCCCGAGTATACCCTTTAACATTTCACTAGGCGGTGACGCTAATGCGATGGTTATGGGTGGCGACGACGATTGATGGTGGTGACGACGAATAGTGTAAGCTACTGATGTAAATGTAATTAATATAGTGGTTAGTGTAATTATTTTAAGAAATGAGGACTAATGGTGTATAATAGATATCTGTGGAAATAATTAAATTAGTGAATAAGTAAGATAATGATGTAGAAAAAGAGTAGGGACATTATAGTCATATTGGGTAGAGTAATTTCAACATTTTCATAGATAAAATGTATTATTCTTTTTATAATATAGTATAGATAAAGATAAGTATATATTTGCATAAATAATATTTCTTTCTCTAGAATTGAATGCAAACATTTATGTTGTTCCAAAAATATAACTTTGTCAAGTGTCTCGATATAATATCGGCTATGATGTTATTTGTTATTTAGTGCTTCTGTAGCCCTAATAATAGTCGTAACATCGATCATTTGTAGGTGTTATTCATGTGTCTATTAATTAGTCTCCCTATAGTCATCAAATGACTACTGAAACATATATTATAATCAAATTGTGATCTAGGATGCGGAGGGGTCTAGTAGGTAGTGGCCGGCGTGGTGAAACTTTACTCAAACATGCGGTTCACGGAGGTCAGAAAATTTATCTCAAAGTAAATTTAGAGCCGTTAGTTTTACAATTTGTATCTATTGAGATGTGAATTGTTCTTAATATTATTGAAACAATGAAAGGCTTTATATAATCAATGTATAACTTGTTCAACAAGTAAAGACAACTAGTTATTAGGAAACTATAATCTACTAAATATATAAAAGTATTAATCAACTAAATATAATATAACTAGGAAACTATCCTTAAACTAGGTAATATCCTTAATACGCTCTCACAATATGGCTTACCCGTAAGAGAAGCCAATCTTGGACTTGAACTTGAATTTGACATGTTGGACTTGAACTTGTAAAAAACTTCCTTAATACGTCCCCACAAGATGATTGACCATAGCTCGGACTTGAACTTGAAACATTGATCTTTGACTATCGGTTTTTTTTAAGGTAGCGAAGAACTCGATTGAGGTACTAAAAATTTGATGAAAAAAGAAAAATAGGTTGCTCGTTGGAGCGGAAAAAAAAAAAAGGTTGCTCGTACGAGCAAAAAGAAAAGAAAAAAAAATAGGTTGCTCGTTGGAGCAAAGAGTGAAAAAAATAAATATTTTTTGTACGTTGAAATCGGCCACTACGGTATGGGCTTATGAATGAAATTGCTGGTTGGAGCTTTTGATTAATGGAACCGGCCACTACGGCATGAGCTGATGGATTAAAAATCGCTCGTTGGAGCTTTTGATTAATGAAACTGGACACTACGGTATGAGGTTGCGCATTGTTTGAAGGCAACAAGTCAAATAAACCGGCCATTACGGTATGGGCTGATGAATTGAAATCAAAAAATTTGAAACCGGCCACTATAGTATGAACATAGATTTTTTCCCTTAAACAATAATTTGGATTTTGATTCGACAACTATCGAACTAATTTGATTTGCTTTGTTTGTGATTTGCGGCCGTAAAAGTAAAACACACTATTGTTTTGAAGTTTTCCAAGTCAGTAATAATAAAACAAAACAAACAAATTGACTTGATGTTGTATTACAAAGGAAGATATTGTGATGGAGGGACTTCAACTGAAAAACGAAAAAAAGAATAGAAAATTGATTTTTGACTTTTGTGGATATTGTGAACGGACATCTCGAAAACCATTTTTTTTTTTTTTAAGGTTTTGGTGTGTTGCAGCCGAGAGGAACAAAGCAAAGAAACTTTTTACGACGATTAATCGAAATAATATATGATTGGGGTTTTGATCGGATGGTTTTTTTTTTCTTTTTTCTTTTTTTGTGATTTTTGAAGAACAAATTGTTCGTTGGAGCGGATTTGGCTCTGAATACCATATTGTGATGTGAATTGTTCTTAATATTATTGATACAAATGTTTTATATAGCCAATGTACAACTTGTTCAACAAGTAAAGACAACTAATTATTATGAAACTATAATCTACTAAATATATAAAAGTATTAATCAACTAAATATAATATAACTAAGAATATAATCTACTAAATATATAAAAGTATTAATCAACTAAATATAATATAACTAAGAAACTATCCTTAAACTAGATAATATCCTTAATAGTATCTGCTTAGTAATCATTATATTTACTTTTTCTTTTCTTTTTTTTTACAGAAAAATTCTAAATATATTTTTAAATACAAAAATTTACATTGTACTACAATTGGAGTAAACAGCTAATAGTTTCGTCATGCATATATCGATTCATTCATCCTTAGTTAAGCCTATACCCTTGCATGGAATTGGGTCAGATCAGGTGTATATCTTAATCTTAATTTTAATATATACTATAAGACAGTTGAACTAATGACTTATTAACCAATTAAATTGCTTAATTTCATCAAATAAATTTTCGCTTATGTCATCATTTAGATTAACTATAAATTAAAAATCCTAATAATCATTATCCAAATATATTATTATATTAGTATTTATATTATTTTGTAGAAAAAGTCTCATTAATTTACACTTTTTTGATTTCCATCAATATAACCCTAAATACTTAATTTATATTTATTTTTAACCATCAACTTGAGAACTTTTTTTAAAATTTATAATCATTTAATTAGTTAAACAAATTTCAATATATTAAATATTGTCTACAAAAAATTATTTCAAAACCTAATGACTTATTAACATATTAGATTAGATTTTTATAAATTATAAATATTAATAGTTAGTTTAATATTTAATATAAACACAATTTGAACTCTAGATATATATCCAAAACATAATAACAGATGACGATATACAACATCTTTATGCTAAACACAATAAGAATCACAAAACATGCAATGGTCACAGAACAAAACACGATTTACAATACAGGGTTACTTGAATACTAAATCGAATTCAATATGAACTCTATTCAAGATTCATTACATCTCTCAAATCAAAAAGGTACATAATTTTTTATTTTTTTTTGTATATTAGGTTTGCGTATTAATGTTTAAAGCTATAGTCGTCACTCAAATCAAGAGACCTAATTGTTATCAAAGAGTATGAAAACAATCTTAATTGTTATCTAATTATTATATGACATGTGATTGAAAATAAACCTATGCGTGTTATGGGTCCGCATCATGATTACATACATATACTTGAATTTCAAATACATGATCAAAAGTATGTTTATAATTTAATTCTTAATTATCTTTCATAATAATATCACATTATGAGTACAACTGGTTTCAAAAAGTTATATAATAGAGATTTATTATAACATGTGCCTTGTGGAATGAATACGACAAACAATTTCATCAATATGTCTCAGCTAATAATGACAGTGACGAACATATGATTATTGTACTATTACTTGCAAAGTGTAACACTTAAAACCCTATATCTTCAAAATTATAAGCTTTTATGAGTTAAATGTATGAAGATCTAATATTCATAATATTGTAAACCCCGTGTCCAGTGTTGAACACGGGTCTAAAATCTAGTTCACTACTAAAAAAATGCATTTGTCAATGGCCCAATTGTGTCGCTAGCTAAGCAAAAATAGGTGATCGATGATACGCCTCCTTGCCTAACAAATTTCGTGACACGTTTACAATTGCCATCTTTATGTAACGAAATAACTTGTGTTGGTGGTAAAAGGCCTAGAGTATTCAAGAGATGGTGGTTGTTGGATACGGTATGGGCTCCACCCTTGTTGTCGTATCGAGAACACAACTGTGTGTGTCTTTGGTTAGTGGTGGTCGTCAAAGATGATGGCGGTGGTGGTGTTGGTGGTGGTGCATGGGCGTTGAAGGATGAATCGAAGGACTGTGTGTGTTTCGTGGCTGGAATGGGAAGAAGGAGAAAGGGGAAGAGATTAAAAAAAAAGAGTATGATTTTGGTTTTTTATGAGGATGATGATATAATTGCTAGGATCTGTCTCTTGATTTTCTTACAAATTTGGATGCACAAATGAACAAACCACGTGTATATATATGTTGCAAGAAGTCAATTGAAGCCATTTAACTAATTAAAGTGTATGTTATTGTGCATAATCTTCATTAGTTAGCAAATTTCTTTTTAATACTACTTGTAAGTTGTAATAGCTAACGCTATGAGTCGTATGTTATATGAAATTGTAAAAGTTGAAATAGGTCGTTAGATAAAAAGGAAATGTTAATTTCGAAAATGGAAAACGACTGAAGGTTGTTATTTGAAATGGTCATGTCATTATGTTTGAATAGTCACATGTGAAAAGAGTACAAGTGTACTGGAAGTCTTTTTACGACTTTTTTTAATTTGAAAGATTTTATTTCACATTTTTAGCCGAATGTGTATTTTTTTTAATATTCGTTTATATAAACCCAATCTTCAAAAACAACATTATAATTAAAGAATGATATCTTAAACTCACGCCCATTCTCATTCAATTAAATTATCATCATACTTATATAGTTATATTTTTACTTATATACTCGTATATCCGTAGTTTTTCTTTGAGCCTAACCAAACACATCCAACCGATAAATCACATTGAATACTACTAGACTAAAGTAATTACAATCCCACTGGTGGTTAATCATTGTTCATAATTGGCTTCACTTTCTGGAAAGCTAAAGAATGTTGTTTTTTGGTGAAGAATTATACATCCAAATCTGCTTTATTTTGCCACTTTTTTATCTTCGATATCAATATCATATTCTAATCATACTCACATAACTTTTTTACTCCAATCAATTCATTACATTTTAATTGTTACACTCTAAAAGCACTCTCAATAAATTGATTCAATACACTCCAATAGACAGTCCAATGTCAAATCTGTAAAAAAAATTTATATAAATTACTCTCATTCACAACTAATATCTAATATATCCAATACATTAATTATTAAATAATAATATGTGAAAGAGAAAGAATAATATAATTAAAAAAAAAAAAAGATAGCCTATTTGTTTCGTATTCCCTGCAACGGAATGTTCAATACGTGCGTGAATACATATCACACCCAACGGTGTGCTTTTGTATACATTCTTAATATTATCCAATACTACTCCCATGGAGCATGTTCTAAATAGAAGCACGTACAATATATCATGAGGATGAGAATACAATGTTATCTGATAAATGTAAAAATATTAAGAATTCCATTGAATTAAAAATATTTATATATCACACAAAAATTCCTTTTAATTAATAATCAAATTAAAATTTCTATAATAAAAACCAAAAAGTGATAAAGTGAATTAAAATAAGAAATAAAAAAAATTAAACGCGTTAAAAAAATAATGTGTTGTCTGTCTGTCCACACCAAAGGTGGCGTCACCATTTCTTAGTGTTATCATGGTTTGAGTTAATTAATTGTATGCTTTATGTTTTGAAATTTTGAGATGGTAATCAAAATTTGCACTATTCAAAGTGATGAAGCTAGTATAAAAAATTTCAAGTTGTAGCCTTGTAACTTTTAATGGTCTGCCACATATTGTAGACTATTTACAGGATAGAATGCATCAGTTTCAAAATTAACTAATTGATAACAAATATACAGTCATACCTATATAAGTTAATACTCAATAAATTAATAGCTCGATAAAATTAATAAATTGTCCAGATCCAACTTAAAAGAACCAGTGGAAATCAACACTCGATAAATTAATAACTCACTAAATTAATAAAATATCACACCCTCCAATAAGTCTATTGGAATTAGCTCTGTATCAATGAAATCTCATTAAAAAGAATCGATTCAATACATTTCTTATGTACCTATGGGTGCTATGTTGGACACAACACTATTAATTTATAGAAGTTTCACTGTAGCTTGATTATTAACTGTTAATGAACTTTTGGCCGTGAAAAAAATCTTTAGGAAGTCGTGTTAAAACTTAGAAACTGGTACTTAATCATTAATTGGAGTGTCACATTGCAGTTGTTGAGTTAACTACCGTTAAAAACATCTCTAGAACAATTTTTAATCGTGACAAGAACCATCAATATCGTTGGAGTGACTAGATCCAGAACCCCAAGTAGGCTTGTAGTTTGGATGATGAAGCTCTTTATTCTCCTCATCCGTCTATGGCTACGAGCTGAGTTTTGTATTGAGTTTATGATTGTGGCCCGCTACTTTGTTGATGCATCATTCTGGCTATATCAGGTTATTCGAGTATTTATTTCCTCGGGACTTGTATGGGTGTATATTAAAAACATCTCAGAGTGAAAACCGGTGGCGTGACTTTTATCGATGGAGGTTTTTCTTATGTCTCGTTAATCGTAATCGACATAAGTTTTTTCATCCCTTTTATAGACCTTATAGTTTTTTTTTTTTTTTGAATGACAAAATAAATACCTTGCTGTTAAATCCCCAAGTAGGTTCGAGTCTACATATTTAATGTATTCAAGAACAGTTATGTCATGCATTTCCTTTTCTTTGCTCTTTCTTATTGTACTCTTTTGTAACTAATCTCGTTGTCTTTTCAATGATATTTTTGCATTTCCAAAAAAAAAAGAAAAATTTACCGTTAAAAAATAACATTAACTTGATTATCAACAAAACAAAAAACCGTATTTATAGCAAGCAAACACAAGGCTGCACATTGGCATAACAACAGCAAAGATAAATAGACAATTGGCTTTAGAAATACACTGAATACCATGTCTATTGAAAAGGGTCTCCACATGAACACTGGCAATGGCGAATCCAGTTATGCAAAAAACTCTTATCTTCAGGTATGTCAATCATTAACACTTACAAGCAAGCAATCACAACATATTTTGAGAAGAAAACACGTCGTGTTGTTTTACGTACAACTAAATGGGTGCTTTAAATGATAATATCGTGTACAATTAATAATCATATTTTCAGTGGTGGACCGGAAGTCAGATAGTACCAGTTTCACAATATAATATAGACATGGTGCATTTTATTTTACACAACAAGGAAAAAATATCATGTTGTCCACCCCTGAATATTTTGTTATTTATTTGAAAGGCAATATGATCATACCATGTACAATCTCAGTTTCATACTTTCATGTTTAAAGATTGTGATTATTAACTAGGAACAAACTGTTGTTTCATATATAATTACTCATATTTTCAGGAATCTGGACTACAGAGAGCACTGCCTACAATACATGAAGCTATAAATCAGATAGCTAATGAGCTTCATGGTTTCCCACGGTGTTTCAAGGTAGCCGATCTAGGCTGCTCTTCCGGACAAAACACCTTATTCGTCGTATCAAACATTATTGATAAAGTCCATAGTACGTGTAAACGAAACAATTTTGACGTGCCACAATTTCAGGTGTTCTTAAACGATCTATTTGAAAATGACTTCAATATCATTTTCAGATCACTTCCAACATTCTATACAAAACTGAAGAAATGTAGCCCTTGTTTCGTTTCTGCTGTTCCTGGTTCCTTTTATGGTAGACTTTTTCCAAACGAAAGCATCCACCTTTTCCATTCCTCTTATTCCGTTCACTGGCTTTCTCAGGTAATCGGGTTAGCATGACCCGTGGTTTTACATTATTTTTCTAGATACGAAAATATAGCTTTTCCGGGTCACCTAAAAGCATACTAAGTTATACAGTACATTCTAATTATCACTGTATATGTTTTTATATGTAAAACTGTAGCGTATTAAATCTCCTTTCCTACATATTTAGGTACCTCAAGGCCTTGAAAACAACAAGCTTCATATATACATGTCAAAAACAAGTCCATCAAATGTGTTTAACGCTTATCGGATGCAATATCACGAAGACTTCACAGAATTTTTACGAATGCGTTCTCAAGAAGTAATAAGTGGAGGGCGTATAGTTATAACGATTCCAGGTCGGAGTATCATCGATCCAACTAGCGATGATTGCTGCATTATTTGGGAGCTTCTAGCCAGATCACTTGTTGATATGGTCAAAGAGGTGGTCCTTTACTATCCATAATGTTCAGAATAGAATTAGAAAACAAGTGTTTTTATAAGGTTTTAATTAGTTTGTTCCTCGAATTAGCAAAAACTAACAGTTTATGATGAAGTATATACCATGTACACAGTCTGTTTTGGCTACTAACTACTTTTTCTGTTTTACTATATACTACTACTACACAGGGACTGATACAAGAATCTGATATCAACTCGTTTAATATTCCATATTATACACCATTTGAGGATGAGGTTAGGGATGTTATTCAAGAAGAGGGGTCATTTGTCCTAGGTAGCTTGAACAGTTTTGCACTTAATTGGGAGCCATACAACACAACTAACCCGATACGTGGAAAAAAAACTGCAAAGCTCATAAGAGCAGTCATTGAGCCAATGATGGCAGCTCATTTTGGAAATTCCGCAATGGACATGGTATTTAACAAGTATGAAAAGCATCTGACTGATCATCTAGCTACCAAGAAAGGGATGAACTTCAGTTTAGTCATTTCTTTGTCTAAGCAAGTTGTTCCTGTGAGAAATCTGTGAAGCGAAACTAATCTCTTTATCCTCAAATAAAAGTATGACGGTTTACAACTCATCTCATTATAATATGTAAATCTTATATTAGGTTAATGTTGTTGTTAGCACGTGTGTGTTATAACATATAATAACACTTAAGTTTTGATTACCTCTATGCTTAAAAGGTGTGGAAGGGAATATATATTTTGTATCTTTTGTTATGTTGCTGTGTTGCCCTTACTATTTTATCTCCTTTGGTTTATTAAATGTGAGATTTTTGCTTGTTCAGCAGTTAAAGTTAAGTCAATTTGGTTGTACCTAACAGCTTGGTTACCAATTACCAAATGTTCCCAAGCAAAAACAAGTTACCCAAAAACCTAGAAACTATTTACTGCGCCATTAAAACAGCTACGCACTTTAGTTACAAAATAAGACACCATTGTGAAACAAAGCCCCTTAAATGGCCATTACCACTCAAATTCCTATATTCCCACTCTATTCAAGAATACTGATATACATATATGAGAAAGAAAACAAAGGAAGGCACAAAACGCTAGCAGTTCGAGGAGGGTAAACACAAAGATATTCACTGTATAAGATGGCAGCATTCATCAAGCAAGAACACAACCCTAATACACATTCTACATTTCTTCATGGGAACAAACCTACTTGACAAATGGTCCCTCTGGGAAGTTAAACATGGCTGCTGCACCAAATATAGCGGCTATTTGTCCAATTGCTTCGTTTGAAGAGACAGTCACAGGTAAGATTGGGTCCGGGAGAGGGGGTGAACACCCGGGAAGATATTCTTTTTTGTTGGATGTGGGAGAGTATAGTGCTAGGACTGCCCGGCAAAATATAAACCTGAAAGACCAAAAAATACTTGATCATCGAGCACAGGTACAATTATATGTGGTAAAATGGACTGTCTTCTAAGTTAGGTAAGGGGTCAAAGCAAGTAACCTTTTAATACAGGTCAAAAAGGGTTTGCATCAGGGTTGAGCTGTGTGTGATACACGCAGAGTCGCAGACATTGATGTCTTTTCTGTTATATAATGCTTAAATAATAATAAATTAACTGCTTTTATAAACTATTTAGAAGGTAGGCTTTTTAGAACTTCGGGGGGATTCTGAGCAATGTAAACATTCAACTCATTTGACCTGCTTTTACTTTGAACCGTAGAAGAAAAACTATAGCAAAAGTCAATCATCTACCCATTAATATCATTTGCCACAGCAAACAACCACAATAGTCTTGAGCCCAAAGCTAAACCTTTTAAAGAAAGCAAACACTTCGAGCATTTTGAGTTTTGACATTCATGAATTACTGAATGGAGCGAAGCCTGAACTAAAAGTTATACATTCAACTTTAAGAGTGTGTTTCATATGGAAATTGATGAATCGGTATGTATGAGGGCGATTGTAGTTGTTTGTTCAATTCTAACCCGTGAGATAGAAACTTTTTTTAAAAAAATTATGTGGCTCCTTGCTCACATTCTCCTTATTTTTTATAATAATATAGTATATAAATTATTAACTTCAATTACATCCCAACGCATTTGAAAAACAAACTTTACAAAACTATCCTGCATTTCTCTCCCCCATAATAAACCCACACTCAAACCAAACACCACCTAAATTCCTATTTTTTTGTGATTCCCATGAAATTTCTAGTATTTCCTTTTTCTGATGGTTTATGTTAATTTCTAGTATTTCATTTGTTAATTATATGGAAACTATTAAAGAAAAATCCAAATCCCACTCCATAACAAATAAATAGAGTTTTCTTTGGATCGAGTTCTCGGGGCTTGTTTGGGACTATAGCCAACACACCAAGGAGTGAAAAACGGTGGCATGGACTCCAGTCATTGGGGTTTTCTCTTGTCTTGTTAGCGTAAGTGGCATGACTTTTTTCACACTTTCTGTAGTCTTCGCAGATAGTCCCCGGATGAGTCTAGAAGGTGTAATTTCGATTGTATTAAATTTAGACTTGTAATTGTAATTTGTACATATTTGCAACTAGCATCTTGCTAGTGGCATTATATTATATATACACACACACATATATACATATTCTGCCGTTAAAAAATGTAGATTTTTCTAACTGCGAACTAAGGCATCCATATTATGTATTTACTACTAAAGAACAAAGAGGTAAACCGAATCAAAACTAGAGGTGGAAAAAGGGATGGTAAGGTCAGATTATATTATGGGTCAGAACAGGTTTAGTTAATAACAAAGCCTATTGATTTAAGATAACGATGCAGAGGTTTTATGCATTATAATCAGCTTTGAAGCCGCTTTACCCTATCAACCTGTTTCATTTTCACCTAAATTAATATGCAACCCTTACCCGCCAACGATAAAAACTCAACCCAATTAACTCGTTAAATATGTAAGCATAAACCATTATATAAACGCGATAAAATATGAGATCAAAAACTGTCTGCCAAGTTTCCACCATTTAGTCCAATGAACTAGCAGATTGCCAACCTATATATCATTACTTTACAAACTAGAAGGAGATGTGCAATGTACCTTAAAAGCAGCCGCCTAATAAATGGATCTCCTAGAACTTGAGTCCAGACAGGATGGAGCATGTCGGAAGATGCCAACAACTCTCCCCAGTGATGTAAAGATGAGGAAAGAACCTTATCAGCTTCATTAAGCTTATCCTGGAAATACGATCTCTTGAGCCAACTATCATTCTAAAGTACGAAAACTAACTCTTACATGTGGCAATTCCAAACCATCTACTAACTCTAGCAGGTCAAGCAGGCAATATAAAAATTACAATAGCTTATAAAAAGGCCAAATGCCACCCAACTGAAATTTTAATGCATTAAAGCTCCTAACTCATTTTATTCAAAACTCAATATTAGATTATTACTGAAATACAATAACTTTTATAGTTGTATTTATTATTTAACCGTTTTGACCAATTACCCAACCCATCTGACCCGCTCATTTTGCCACATCTAACAACTGTTATTATGACTTAACAGAAAGACCGTACCATCTGAAGATCAGAACCTGAAATGCCAAGTAGACTGAGCAAAGCCTGCAATGGTGCTGTCAGAAAGCTTGTAAACTGACTTCCACTTGGCTGACAAGAATCTATGGCACCATGTGTAGGACTTGAACATACTGGAGATAAAAGCATTGCAACTGGTTCTCCTTTTACCATTGTACTTAATGCCTGTCGACATATGCCCCATTAGGTAACACACAATTCTATGCAGAATAATAATGTTATTTTCAATTCACATCATAAATGCCTCCATCATAATAATACATTAATACCTGACTAAGCTACATAGGTTAATGAATATCCAAGAGAATAAAAGAAAAGACTTCTTGACACAATAGAGGAATTATGTGATCAAGATTATCGTAATCAAGATTTGTCATGATTATTAAAAGGTAAAATGAATATTTCAGATCGAAGCTCCTCATAAAGGAAAATGTCGCATTCATATTGGGATGCACTAAAGATAAAAGTGTTGCAGTTATTTCAGTAACTCCTAGAATAAACAGATAAAACTTAATCTGCTAGATCTGAATGAAAACTAATTTGGAAGCACCCATAAATTTGGTGGCTCACCAATGTTGTAAAAATCAGCCATGACTCATGAATCGGGTACCTGGGGAGGCGAGTCAGCTCATATCAGACTACAAAATTGTTCAACGGGTCAAACTAGAAAAACTCAGACAAACTCGGGTCAATTCAGGCCAAATTGGGTCAAATTCGGTCACTCGGGGTCAAGATTGGTCAACAAATTTTTTCACTTAAAATTTTGAAGTATTATGTTTATGTTTTGAAACAATTAAGTTTGAACGTTGAGGTATTATGTTTATGTTAATTATGTTTTAGGTTGGAGTTTATAGTCTATTTTTAATTTTCTATTACTTATAATTTTGAAAACTACTGTATTACTTTTATATAAAAAAAATCCCAATCCGATTACTCGCTGATTATTCCCTGGGTTACCAAGAACTACCGACCTCATAAATTGCCCTGGAAGCTAGTGATCTCTAGTGAAGAAATTATATTAATTCAATTAAACATATTCCTTAAAATCTATTTGATAGACAACTGACCATCGGAGTTTCATACATACAAGCAACTTAAACTTTTTTCAAAAACTTGCCTTAAATGCGTTACTGTTGCCACTGTCGATAACAAGGAAAAGTGGCCTTCTTGTAAATGGAAGTAAGTCACAAGGATAGATCAGATTTAAACCTGAAATGAAGATCATTGCTAAGCATTAATATCTTAAATTCTTAATGCTAGCGACATTACGATCTTCAGATCTTGTATGATAATTTTAGAAATATTGCACAAATATTCTATTAGAAGGAATTCTAGAATAAGTTGCAGAATCCCTATCATAAGTTTATTGCAAACTACCACTTTTAGTTTGGTAATTTTTCAATCAGTACGAGTACCTCCATTTCCTTTAGCACCAAGATTTAAGCCACCAGAATGGTAAGCAGAGCAGTCCATAATATCTGTCTCTGAAGAATTGACTGTCTTATCACAAGCAGAAGGGAATGGAGAAGTAGATGCAGCATTGGGGTGCACCATGTAAGGCTGAACATTATTGGCTTCGTGCCCTGTAGTGACAACATATTCTTTTAAGTATTGAAGTTAAAAAGCACTTTCATTGCTTTTTAAGAATTTAAAGATTGCCAAGACTAATTAGTCGACAAAACATGACAAAATTATGAGTAATAAACATCTCACCTGGAGCAGATAAATAAAGTAAGAGAACTCCATCCGGGGGGAGCTCCTCACACACGGTGGCCAGAACCTGCAATCAAGAGCATAAAACAATTTCACATGCCCTGGAATTTTACAACCAATATATTTCTGTTGATTTTGATGAATAGTGTAGCTAATAATTAAAACTCAGGTGACAAACGTGTAATATGAATATCGGGAAATGTGAATAAACCATCGCTAATTTCGATCTAAGTAAAGTTACAAACAGGGTTTCATCTGCAACCAGCCGAAAAAAAGGTACTGACAAGCCAGACACATGAGCATAAGACCTACGTTGGTTTGCCCATTCATCGGGCCCAATATCCATCACCTGTGGCCACAAATTTATATTTACCTCTAAACTTATAAAGTTATAATACTTTCACATATCAGTTTACTTTATATCACTTGCTGTTTATTCAACTTCCTCGATCACACTTTTTATACTTTTGAAAGATTTCGGTGCTTTAATTGAAAGTGACTCAACTCGGAACTTCAAATAAGAAGCCATAGAAGTGCCAACACTCTTCAAATAAAAAGCAATAGAAGCACCAACAGTCCTCAAATGAAAAGCCATGGAAGCACCAGCAGTCCTCAGATAAAAGTATAAATTACAGTTTAATAGTAACTAAAAATCATTCCTAGATTACTCACTGCTAAAAAATGAGTGATGGATGGACGATACAAGATAGCTTTACGGGGATTTGGTGGCAATGTAGGATCAGAAAGCTCCTGAGAAAAATTAATACGACCCGGGCCTAAAAGGGCACCATTTTGACCACCAGTGGTCCCGATGCCAGAGGAAATGGTTCCACTTGATTTGTAAAATGAGCCACTAGGTTCCCACTCCAAAGATTGAAGCATTCTGAAGTTGTCAAGTGTCAACTCAGAAAACTTAACCTGATAAATAAATTCACATAGCATAAAGAAAAGTCAAACACAATACGGGGACACTACATAATTGTCATCAGTAAATCAAATCTTGCATTAAAAAAGTCCACCAAGTGATCATTGCTGAAAAATTGTGCACTGATTGCCGATATTTAAAGTATAGATTTCTTGTTGCTAGTGAACATAGAATTAACTTAACCTCATTAGGATGGTAGCTACAAAGTATGGCATCTCCCAGTTTAAGCTTTCTTTTGACATTGGCAGCAGGTGGAAGGCTATCAGGATGGAGATCCAACGCGAGACTATATCTTAGAGGCCTTATATTCATAAAAGCTGTGTCAAGTTTAAGAAACTTAGATATTTCCTGAATCACTAGCTTCCATTCTTTGAAGTCAGTGTCCTGAAACAATATCATTTGAAGTCACAGATGGGTGAAATAATTTACAGAGACAAGATATCCTCCTATGCCATTACGAAAATATATAAATTACCTGGAAAGTCCTCTTGCAATCTGAAACTAACAATTTGAGCTGATTCACCAACTGATACACCATTTCTCGACGGTTCAACACCAAACACACTGTCAAGAATCGTGCAAGGAACCTCAGCTGTTTGTTAGCAAGATTCAAATCCAGTAATACCCCATCCTTGAAATACTCCCTAGTTAGTATCGCTTCATAGAAGATATATGATTCAGACAAATAACTAGCTTCACTTGTCCTCATGTATTGCCCAAAATAAAGTTGCCCTATTCGTGATGCAATATCCCCTATTTCCCATCTCTTAAGCCCTGCTTCCACAAGCTTGTGTCGATTCTCTTGTTGAAATTTCCATAGTTGTGTATAAACTTTAAAGACTTTATAGAAATACGTATCGTACCTGATGCAAAACCACTTTGCTTATGTGTTCAGAATCAATAAATTTAAAAGCTGTCGATTTCTTTAGTAATGACCACTATATGTTTGTGAGTTGTGAGTAATCATCATCTTTTTTTATTATACTGATTGTGTACGGCCAAAGGGCATTAATATGTATCATTACAAAGCTCATAGTTACTAATCATCTTGTTGCGCTAAATTTCTGATAATTGGCAATGGCATACGTAAAAGCGACAATACATAAACATAACAAATGCATTTCTTAAGTCTCAACTCTCGAGTCTCGACTAGGAGCAGAGTGTTTCAATATATCATAGTACAACAGCAAGCTCGAACAGATATATATAAATCCATATTTACATATACTCATCTTCCAACTACGTTTGAGTGAAAATGATTCCTAGACCTATTTGATACCCCAATGTTTATCAAGTTAAACTTATTAGTAAACCATATGCCTATCCACTCGATAACTCGAGCCTCACTATGAAGTCAAACGGTTAATTTGCATATGATTGATGGCTTGATGCGCTTTGACCTAACTAACGAGTAAAAAAACTACTCTAACTTTTCAACAAGCAAAAGTGACCTATTCATCATGTAACCAGTTAAAATTCGAAGGTTATAAGATTTTTCTAACACGAAAATTATATAAATTGCCACATCATTAAAACCGGCGCCATGCCACAGTAGTTGGATACATTTTAGTACACATATACATACATACATCTATATATCGGCAGCTAATCCTATGAACAAATAACTCGCATATTATAATCTACAAGTTACTATAATTAGAAATAACTAAGAAATGGTTTCGAATCAATAAAGAAAGGTTAGGATCAAAATAAATTTAAAAAAAAAAAAAAAAGATGAAAGAAAGAAACCTGTTGCGTTCATAATAAGGCAAATCCCTAATTTTGGAGAATTTTTTATCGGCTTTGGCAACTAGAGACCAATATACTTCACTTACTGGTACATTTAAATTACTATTACTATTACTATAATTTGTTGTTATATTGCTTTGTGACATTTTTCTGCATTTGATTTATATATTAATAACAAATAATTTCTGTATGGAAGAAATCTGGTGTTTTGTTTTTTTAGGGATTTTGAAGCTGTTTATAGTAATGATGAAATGAAAGGGTTTTTAAAAAAAAAATAATAATAATAATAACAGATTGGGGGGATTTTCGTTTCTGCTACTTTTCGTCCTCTATAGGAATTTTTCTGCTGTAAAAGTTGTATACTTATTGAACACACAATTTACCATTTTTTTTTCTATCATAAATTTATATCTTTTTACCCAATAATTTTAATATAATAAATAAATAATAATAATTAATATATATTCACTAGAAAAATAACTACACTTATCCACTAGAATAATAAATGATATATATCAAATAGAATAAACTAATGTATATCCAATAATATGTTTTAACATATAATATAAACTAAATTAATTCAAAATAGATAAACTTTAATGTAATATATTAAGATTTTAAAAGTAATAGTACCATTATTTTTTATTAAAGTATTTAGTAATTGTTATAACGCATATTAGAAAAATAAAACATATAAAAAAATAATTTATTATAAGAAAAAAATATAACATTGTCATATTTTAATTGAAATATTTATATATCTTTTAAATACAAGATAAGATATTCTTCTAATAGTGTAAAAAAAGAAAATGTAATACACCATGTGTAACAACAAAGCAAATAAAATGACAATGACCTATTATGATTTTTAAATGGTCAAATATTGCTAAGTGTGTCACGGTTTATAACTTTGATAGACATATTATATTTTGTAGTATTCAAATATCGTTAAACATGTTAGAGTAAACAACTTCGATAAACATATTTTTAAAAGATATTTCAATATAAAACTTAAAATGTTGATATACCTCAATTTTTTATTACTCAAAATAGTATATTAAATTTTAAACTTTAAAAAATTAACATCTAATATTGATAATGTCGTAAGCCCCGTATATTAGATACGGGCCTAAAATCTAGTTAAATACTAGATTTTAGACTCGTGTCAAATACATGGGTTTTACAATGCTATCAATATAAGAATTATTATCTGGAACAAAAAAAGATTTATACGTTAAATATAAAAGTATATACTTAAAAAGGAATTGTGATATTTAAATGTTAATACTAATAGCTAAATCATATTAAGGTTGCATGGTGTAACAGAGTTTCTTTTATACAAAACTTTTTCAGAGAAGCAATATCTTAACTTAGGTTAACCAATTGACCGAGTTTTCATTGATGTATTGCAAAAAGTAATTATATTTTCGCTATCCATGGTTGCTATAAACAATAAAAATTAATTTTTAAATTGGTTTAAAGTGTAAATTAGTGATGTAAAACCAAAAAGTGTAAATTAATTATTTTTAAATTAGGTTAAAGAATAAATTAGTGATGTAAAACCAAAAAGTGTAAATTAATTATTTTTAAATTTGGTTAAAGTGTAAATTAGTGATGTAAAACCAAGATGTAAATTAATTATTTTTAAATTAGTACAAATTAATGATAAAAAACAAAAAAATATAAATTAGCTAAAATTGGGTTAAAGTGTAAATTTATGATGAAAAATCAAAAAGTGTAAATTAATTTAAACATGTGCTTATTTAATTAGTTTTGAAAAATCGAGAGTTGTGATTGGTCAATTGAAGATAGATCAGTTGTCTTTTAGTATATATTAACATTGTAAAAAAAATAAAAAATATATATAGACTTTTATGAATTTAATTTAAAAAAAAACATATATACCCAAGCCCTATGTTAAAAATGACTAATCTCGCTAAACATTAGCTTTTGGATTCATCTTAATTTCTTTCCTAACGTTACATTTTGAATTTTCACATGTTATCATCCTATAAATTAAAAAGATTTTTAAGCTTATGAATTATGAGGATTAATCATTTCTCATTAATCGAATATTTAGTATAAACTTTTCTATTTTCTTTAGTTATAAAAATTTACAAAACCTGTAAGTTTGTTCAAGCGTTTGTTATATATATATATATATATTAAAACAGTAGTTAACCGAACGATTTTAAAACCTCTTCAACTAAAAGAATTCTCCACACATTGCCATGTAGGATTTTATCCTATGTGACATCTTCATATTTATTTTGACAGTATACTAAACAAATTTTAAAATTTGATAAGATATTCAAATCTATTTACTTGCATATCTTGAGTTTTATACAATTCGTAAAATTTTAGTAGCTTAATTCAAGACGAACGACCTTTTCATCATAATTATATTACATTAAAAATCAAAGAACTCATGATATTAAGATTAAAATTCCATTTTGTTTATAACAAATTTAGTTGGGCATTAGTTTTTTTATATCATAAATATAAACAACTATATATTTTTATTTCTAATTTGTATACATAAATATAAAAAACACGTTAGTATCATGCTAACTAAACTAAATTTTATTGTTTATCAATATTAATATTAAAAGTTTTGATAAATCAATTAAACACTCGCACATCGTGCGGGTAAAAGACCTAGTATGATATAAAAATGTTTTAAAAGCGTTGAGTTTGGATAAAGTTTATATAATTTTTTATATCTTTTTAACGACAAATAAAAATTCAAGGCATCGACTAATTATACGGGAACACATTCTAAGAAAAAACCCCGATATCCACTCGAAGTTTTTTTTATTCACATCAAGATTTAAACCTAAAACTTCAATATAGAAATGTCACATGGGGAAGAAATACACCCCATCATCCGCGAGTTTGTGTGTCCTAGTTGAAGATCTTACAAGGCGATCTACGATTGCACAAAAGATCAATTTGACATCATATCTTTAAGATATCAAGTTGATGATGTTTTCTAGATATTTGTGCCCACAATGATTTAGGTGGCTACCACATTAATGTAGCCATGTAGGAAAATAATTTATCTATCTATCACTACCATTACTTGTTGAAGGCCTATTTAAAGCATCTGAAAGGCCATATGCTATTTGCAAGACAAAGGCAATTAAATTAAAGAAATACTTGCATAGCCATCCATGGTGATGGAGAATATCTTACACATGAATGTTGGTAACGGAGAATCAAGCTATGCCAACAACTCGTTTCTTCAGGTCACTCATTCCCTCCTCGATCTCTATATATATGTGTACGTTCTAATATATTAAACTTGCATATATATCTTCCGTTAAGCAGGAAATAGTGATGCAAAAAGCACTGCCGATTCTAAAGCATTCGACAATAAAGGTTATTGCGAATCATGATACCGTGTTTGGTGATCAGTGTTTTAAGATTGCAGACATGGGATGCTCATCTAGCAAAAATACACTATTGGTTGTATCTAACATAATTGATATAGTCCACGAGGTTTGTAAAGAAATTAACCGTAAAGCACCACAGTTTCAAGCGTTCTTAAATGACCTTTTTGGGAATGATTTTAGTAACATTTTCAAAATGTTACCGGAATTTTATGCAAATATTAAGAATGAGAAGGGAAAACACTTTGGCCCTTGCTTTGTTTCAGTGGTTCCAGGTTCGTTCTATCATAGACTTTTTCCAGACCAAAGTTTGCACCTTATTCATTCCTCTTATTCAAATCATTGGTTATCTCAGGTAACACGATCGATTAGCCAACTCTCTCTCTCTTACTCTCTCTATATATATGGTCCTTCAAATACTAATTCGAACCATTTTGAATGCATGATATACTAATCATATATTTTGCAATATTTTATAGGTACCTAAAGGCCTTAAAAATAATACACTAAATATATACATGGGGAAAACAAGTCCTCAAGATGTGTTCCGTGCATATGGAAAGCAATTTCAAGCTGACTTCACAAAGTTTTTACAAATGCGTTCTGAGGAAATACTACGTGGCGGATGCATGGTCTTAACATTTATTGGTCGAAGTACTGATGATCCTACTAGCGACGATTGTTGCAGTTTATTTGGGCTATTAGCGCAATCACTTATCGACATGGCCAAAGAGGTATAGTATAAGGTGCTTTCCATATATCAAAATTTGGTGTTTTTTTTTTTTTTTGGAAAATTATATATATTGTTGAGAGCTATATTTTTCTGATTTGCTTCAACGAATAACGTACCATTATTTATGCTTATACAAACTAATATCACAGGGGCTAGTTCGAGAGTCAGATATTAGGTCATTCAATATGCCACTTTATTTTCCATGCGAGGATGAAGTTAGGAATGTAATTGAAGATGAAGGATCATTTTCTCTAGATAAATTGACTAATTTCCATGTCAACTGGGACCCATATGACACAGATTACACAAACACGAATGATCTTAGTGAACCGGCAACCCATTGCCACGGGACAAACACAGCCAAAGTGTTGAGAGCCGTTACAGAACCGTTGTTGACTTCTCATTTCGGAAGTTTCATCATTGATGACTTATTTAGGAGGTACGGGAAGCATGTGGCAAAACATCTAGCCATCAAGAAAACAAGACACTTTAACTTAGCCATTTCATTGACCAAAAAGTGAAATGATATTTATGTTCAATTCTTAATTGTTGGCTGCATGTTTTAAGGTGTTCAGTCTTGTAATGTAATTTTCTCGCTATATTCAATTATTCATCATGAACTTAACCCTTTGTGATTTGTGAAGCCTGAAATAACGTGCTACATGGGTTTGTTGCACAAATCTAGTATAATGGCTATTGGCTAATTATATGGTCTTTGTCTACAACCTAACCCGTTAAGTTTAAAAATTACATCTTTTGTCATGTGTCGTTACGATGATACATTAATTTAGTTCGGCATTATAAAATGAAATTGGATATGTATACGACCACTTGTTATGATAGTGTATAACACATATTGGTGACAGACATGTGAAACTTTCATGTGTGCACTACGAATAAATTATACATACTCTGCATAATAATTTGTTAATCGATATTCTTTATTTGTTTTTATTTTAAGTCTAATTTGTTTTTATTTTAAGTCTAATTAGTATGTTTTTAAACTAGTTATTTATTTGTTTGTAACACCTCACCGTTGGCGAAAACATGAGGTGTCATGAAAAGTACAGCACGACATGGAATTATATAGATACTGCTAAATAAAATAGAATACAATAAATATATTCCCAAAAACATGAGTTCAAAGTCATAACAGTGCTAAAATAGCTTATTACAACCAAGTTCATAAAGAAATAATCCAAGGCATGTAGCCTCAGAGTCTGACAATTATTAAGGAGCACTAATCTCCGAAGTCCAGTCTAGCATAGCAGTCCTTATCCCTGATTAGCTTGAGCACCTGAAAAGTATACTAAAACGCGTCAACACAAATGTTGGTGAGTTCGTAGGTTTTATGTCAAAAGTCTAATAAAAGAAATAAGTCTTTTGTCGATTCTTTTAAGTCTAAACAAGTAATAGTTCAATATATAACGAGCAGAGTTACGCCATAATAAGTCCAAATGCCTCAATGTCTCAAAGTCTGGCCTTACGGTACCTGCCTTAGTCCAAAGTCTCAAGTCTCAACTCATACAATAAGTACATCCAAAGCACAACAAACAAACACATAATCACACACATACAACAAGATCAAAGCACGTCAAATGGCACAAATAACTCTATACGCACATGCTCAATATTGAACATAAAACAGAAACTGACAAAACTGTTTGAAAATAAGTATACTTTCCACCCCAAAACTAGTAAAAGAGGGGCTACGAAACTCACCTGAAAGCAGCACAAGCACAAATATCCTATATTAACGAACAGGAATACGAACTGTCAGAAACACTGAAATAAGCTCACTATCTGTCCAAAAGTCCTACATTGTCCACAAGTCACCCAGTAAGTACTTACTTAATTGTACAAGTCCATGTCTTATACTAGTGTCTTAGAAAATGCCATTGTGTTTGTCAAATGTCATACTATATATAATAGTCCTTTTGTCCTTATAAATTGTCCAATAATAATGTCACGTCTTATGTTTATCTCTCGTCAAGTATTCAGTTGGAACATCACAATATAATTTATCAAGTTCGAAAAGTTGTACGGTTTGTATTGTCTTTATATAGTCATAAGTCCATGTTAAATCAATCCATGTACGTATATATACAAATGTCCATATCAATTTAATACTTATATATATATATATATAACTAATTAATTTAGTCTTTATATATATATATTTCCATATTAAATTCATTATTTTAAAAAAATTTGGAATTTAACTTTAAATAAGAATCACTTTAATTAAAAATATATATACTTTATCTTTATTTAAAACTTTAACCTTTGACTAATTTACCAAATTTTTATACAAACCCGAATTTTTACTTTATCAAAATGATCAATTTAAACAAAATTGGTAATTTGCCCTTTGACCAAGTTTGACCGGCGTTGATCGACCGTTTGACTGACTTTGACCGAACGAAAAACAAGATTTCTGGTGGATCTATGAACCATAATCGATTTCCAAGACTAAAAACGCAATTAACCTTCGTATTTATTCAAGTTCTAACCGAAATCATCCAAAACAACACATTTAACACGGATTAAACCAGATTTCGATTTACATACATGTTCTAAATAACCGAATATACAAAACACACTTTAATTCTAGACAAGAACATGGATTTCGGATTCAAAGTATTCGGATCTAAAAGTTTTCGGTTCATACTTTTCGGATTTAATGGGATTTCGGGTATGTTTATAAGCAAAAATCACTAAACAACCGAAAACCTATATATTTATTTGAAGGGATTTTGGATTATACATATATATAACCGCAAATCATATGTATTTTGTCAAAGACATCGGATTTAAAGATATAAACACTCAAACAAAATCCGAAAAAAATATATATATATGTACAAATCTCAAGAAAACGGGTTTAAATACATATGATTGTAAAGATTTCGGATCTAAATATATATATCAAATATTCAAACCTGATTTATATATGTATATATACATATATATACAAGATTTTTCGGACCAAATCATACATATTACGCCCAAATCTGAAAAACATATATATATATATATAGATCTATACTTTTCGGTTTTGAGAAGAGAAAGAAGAAGAAAACCGATTTGTATATATACCCAAAGATAACTTTTTCGGATCTATATAGATATATATATACATAGCCGAATCTATATGTATAAATAAAAGAAAATCCGTGGTTATTAAGAAGAATAACCGATTAGATTCAATATCTAAACAAAACTTACCCAAAAATAAAGAAATAAAGAAGGAGAAGAAGATTGGATGGTGTTTCGTGGTGGTTGTATGGTGGTCGAATTTTTGGAGAGGAGAGGGAGAAAGGGGGACGGCCAAAATAGAGAGAGAGGGAGGAGAAGTGATGGACGACTAGGAGAGGGAGGGAGAGAAGTGAGGAGTTAGGGTTAGGATATTAGGGTTTTGTTTTGTTCCTCCTCTAGCTTTGACCAAGATTTGACCCAGCTTTGACTCCACCAAAAACTCGTTTGACTCGACTAATTAAGAATACTCGAGACCCGTTAATTCACATCGTCGATACATTCAAATATAATTTTTCAATAGCTTTCCAACGGTTATAAATATGTCTATATTTGTTTACTAACTCTCTAAATGATTAAATTTTAAGTATTTTACTTAATTTGGCATTTTCACAAGACAACTAGTATTCTTCCTATTCTCGAGTCCACGCACAATTTTTCTAAAGTCTAAGGTCTCATAAAGCTCAAATAAAACATAAATCCATTTATTCCATTAATAATGTCTTAAAGTCCAACAACGTACATAAACAAAACGAACTAAAAATGATCGGAAATTGTTTCGGAAAGTACGCTCAAATGATGGTTGTCACATTGTTGCTTAATAAGTATTTATGTAGGTCTATTGGGTGATTTAGATGCTTATGGAAATGGAACTATATATAAATAAGACTTATCTTTACTCACTTTTAAAAGAAATAACCATTTTTTATTTTAGGTAATTCTACTTTTGAATTACCATAATTTCTGTTGACATTTTATGTTTTGCCCTTAATAAATTATAATTTACACTCTAAATTTTTATTTTAATTATTAACACTTTAAGTCCTTATCTTTTAAAAATTTCTACTATCATAATTACATCAAACTACACCACTTGACACCGCCACCACCACCAATAGTACCATCACCGACACCATTTGACCACCTTTCTTACCACCGGCGCAGCATTGCGCGAATACCATGCTCGTTAGTTAAAATAATGACCTAGTAAAAACGATTATGTTCGGGTTTTATATTTTGCCAAGTCATAAACTACTAAACTTTATTGTGTTCTTGAGTTTTTAAAGGAAAGAAAAGAAAAGAACATAAATGATTACAAAATATTGTGTTTTTGAGATCCCCGTTTTGCAATGAAGTTTGGGCTTTGGGAAACCAAGGTTCGAATCCGAGCAAGCAAGGTTTTTCCCCAATTTAGCGTCGTGTTTTTTATAGCGGCTAAATTGGTGTGATTTTCTCTCCTCTGTGATTCCCTGACTTCGTGCATCGATCGCTAGTGATTGCCTGCCCAATTAGATGTAACGGCTAGCCGTCTCGTGACACGAATGTTAAAAAAAAAAAAAAAGAATTAATGATAGAAACTAAATGATAAGAATTGAAGGATTCTATAGTGAATTTTGTTTTAAAAAAAATTCTATCCATTTTTAGGGTGATTTGGAATGAAAATATCAAAACTTCCAATCAATTATTTTCTTTTATAATTCAAATTCAATTACATTACGTAAACTCGCAACACATAAGGCAAAAAAGAACGATGCTGCTGAGAACATAACATATGGCCCAGGCTTCACCACTTTTTGATGGCTTAAAGCCTTAAACTACTTGCTGGGCTTTTATCTACTCAAAAGTTATTGTCGGGCTGAAAGAAAAGCTCAATATTTTGGGCTATGTCAGTACTCACTACTCGGTATATGTCCCTATTCTCGATCGCTCCACAGACCACAGGAGCCATTTGCACACCTCACAATTACAAATTGGATTTGGATCTTAGTCGAGGTTTTCACTTTTCGCACGTCTAACGTCATTTCTCTTTGGCTTTTGTCCAGCCGTGGAACATACTGACATACCATCTCCACATAAAATTACACGGATAATACTTATAGGTATAGGTATGGTTCGAGTAAGAAAGTATAAGTTTGAGTATGATCTGAGTAAAACTTTAAAAATTTATATTGAAAAAGTCATTTTGAGTACTGTATATTCAAGTATTATTTCAGTAATTTACTTTTTATTTTATTTTATTGCCTGAATTTTGGTGAGGAGCATAAAGACACACTAGCCACTAGCCCATATATTCACTTTTTGTAAGACCATTTATTTTATAATCATAAAAGTAGAAAATAACAAAAATGTGTAGTTTGAACTTTTCTTTTATAAAATATGGATATAAATAAATTATGACATACATACTTAAAAATCTTTAAACAAAATGATTCTGAACTTAAAATGATTCTAGTAAATAAAAATAATCTTAATGTGACTATTAAATATATACTTTTTTCGGGTTCGGGTTTGAATATCAAGGATTTATGATTTTCTATCTCTATCCTTATCCCTCTAAAATAGAATTACATCCTATACCCGTTTCTTATCTCTAATCAACTCAAAAGTTTCCCAATCAAACCAAATATAAATTTCGAATTCCCTATCAGGTATGAATATTTTTTCGATCTTTAATCATCAAACTACTAAGTGAGGTGGTTAATTCAACTACCATGTTATTGGAAATACATATTAGTGAATGGGACTATGGGACCCATTTTATATTATATTTAGAAGAATCAAAACGTCTTTTTTTTTTTCGTTGTTATGCATTGCCGGCTT